>NC_054878.1:46326435-46660810 GCF_018320785.1 Cheilinus undulatus | reverse complement strand
TCTCCCTAAATGACCAAAGAAACAACAGTGGTGGACGGCTCCTCTCTCTTCGTTGCAGGACGGAAAGATATAGAAGATCTTTCATACCATAAGCAATAAGACTATATAATTCTACTATAAACAGATGAGACTCCAGACAATTGAATTTCCCTTCAGGGATTAATAAAGTTATTGTATTGTATTGCAATTAAATGCAATTTAAGTTCCCATTTTGCCACTCTGTCATGCTTTCTGCCCATTTTTTGCCACCTTTTTCTGAGTTTTGCCCATTTTAGTCACTTTTCACTCATTTTTCTCCATGTTTTTCCCACTTTTGGACCATTTTTGCCACCTATAATTCATTCTTTTGCCACTTTTCACCAATTTTTGCCACTTCCTGCCCTTTATGCCACTTTTCCCCCAGTGATTGCCGCGTTACGCCCATTTTGCCACTTCTTTTTGTCGCTTTTCTCCCTTTTTTGACACTTTTATCCTGCTTTTTGTAATTTTTTGCCCTTTTTGCTTCTTCTCACCCATTGAAGCTGCCTTTTTGCCCATGTTTCCCACCTTTTTCCTTTGCCCATTTTAGTCACTTTTCACTCATTTTTGCCACTTTAAACTCATTATTTGGTCACTTCCCACGCATTTTTGCCACTTTTCTCTTAGTGTTTGCTGCTTTTAGACCATTTTTACCACCTTACAGCCTATCCCTAGAGGAGACTATTCAAATGTAGTGGTTAAGCTGAGGCAGGAACAACACTGTACTGGGACTGAGTCCTAATCTAAGGGTAGCTGATAGCTGGCTTTTTTGTCTGAGTGCATGATGTTGGTTTGAAAACATGTTCAAGTACACCCACTGAGAGAGAAAGCATTGCTTATTTTTGTTTTTTTGTTGTGATAAAATTCAGACCTTTGCAACTACTCTTGCTAAAACGTATTTTGCAAACCTAAAAGCTGAGAATGGCTCAAGTGTTGAAAGATGTGATCGGGCTGTCCTGGAGCTTTTACAATAAACTGAACTCATATAATTCATTAACCATACTGCTCAACCCGTTGAGTCTCTCCCAGCTGTCATTGGGTGAGAGGCAGGGTAAAGGTGGGTCGCCAGCCAATCGCAGGGCTGACAAACAATCAGGCACTCTCAAACTTACAGCCAATTTAGAATCGCCAGTTACCCCAATGAGTATGTCTTTGGTGGTGGCAGTGGGAGGAAGCCGGAGTACCAGCAGGGAACCCACACATACATGGGGAGACATGCAAACTCTGCACAGGAACCAGAATCCAGACTATAACAATTAAAAAAACAGTTCAATAAATCCACTCCTACCATTTTTTCTTCGCCTCCTGGTTCAGCTGTGTAGAAGACTTTGTAGCTGCGGACATTTCCCGGGGCTGGTTCCCAGCGAGCCGTCAGGGTGTTGATGGCCGGGTCGATCACCTGCAGGTTCTTCACTCCACCCATAGGATCTAAGGAATGAGGAGTCAGTAAACACTTAGAGATGGAGGGAATCCTAACTGGATTAAAAATATAACTCTCTGATGATTGTCCTAAGTTTGTTCACCCTCTTTTTCCCAGGTTTAGGGAGTACACTGGCAGTCACTCACCAATAGTAATAGTGTCAGCTAGCAAACAACACATGGCATACCAGGGCATGTCTGCTCTTTTATTCTTTCACCAAGTGTCAGTTAAGTACACCGTGGTTAAACTCTTAAGTTTGAAATTTTCAGAAGCTTAGCATGCTTTGGGTTTTATTTTTTTGCCTTAATTCTATTGGATGGCTGAAGATAGATAAGAAATATGGGAAGAGGGAGCAGGGAACCAAACTGGGAAGGATTGGGGATTGAACCTGAAAGCACTCAGCACTCACTGAGGACTCAGCCTATGCCACTAATCATCAACTGGCAGCCAAAGCTTCTTGTCTGGCCCCAAAAGATTGTTAAATTCAGAAAAGCAGTAAAAAAAAATGCTGTGCTTTTAAGAGTATATCTTGGCTTTAAATGTCTGCAGCTGTTAAATCCACCCCAAAAGCAATCAAACAGTTTTAGAATGACTTCACATTTGATCTGTTTTTACAGAAATTCACTTGTAAATATTAAAAAAATGTGTTAAAACTGGCAAAAATGGCCATATAAAGTGGTGAAAAGGGGTTAAAGAGTGGCAAAAATGGTCGCTAAGCGTCCAAATGGGTTGTGGAGTGGCACAAAGGGACAAAAATTAGCCAACAGCAAAGTAGTACTGTCCAGTGCCCAGCCAATTGTGTGCATGCCTGTCTCCTTGTGGTCTACGGCATTATAGATTGGAATAGATCTCTCTAGGGCAGTGGTTCTGAAATGGTGTCTCAAGGCATACTAGTGTGCTCTGAGACCAGTCTAGGTGTGCCTTGGGGATCTGGCTGCACCCCTGAAAAACCCAGAGATTGGACCCTCCCCAGATGTGATTTATTGATGAGTGTGTTGGATCAGTAGCATTGGTGCTAGCATCCTGGCTAACATTTACCTCATTTGGCAAGCTATTATTGACTTGAAATTGGTGTTGAAATTATCATTATTCATGCTACTTTTAACCAAGTTAACCAATTTTTCTACCCATTTTGCCACAAATTTCGTCAACTTAAACCATTTTTGCTGCTTTTTTTCAATTTTGCAACTTTTTAAAAATACTTTTGACACATTTTTCCTACTTTTTTGAAACTTTTTGCCACATTTAACTAATTTCTGCTGCCTTTTTGATGGCTTTTGCCTACTTCTGCTATTTGGATATTTTTGCCAATTTTTTGATCACTTTTTACCACATTTTGGCAACTTTAACCCTTATTTGCCACTTCTCTGCCACGTGACCTATTTTGTCACCTTTTTGACACTTTCAACCCATTTTTTCCACCTTCTTGCTAATTTTCACTCACTAAGCCTTTGTTTGGCCACTTTTTGCCTAATTTTGCCCATTTTTTAATCACTTTTAAACCATTTTAACCACCTTTTTGCAACATTTAACCCTTTTGGCAACTTGTAACCCCTTTTTGACACCTTTTTGACACTTTCAACATGTTTTTGCCACTATTAACCAATTTTGTGGCCCCTATGCCAATTGTTAACCATTTTTGACTTTGTCTTGACACTTTTTTACCCAATTTTGCCATGTTTTATCATCACTTTAACCAATTTTTGCCACCTTTCAGGCACCTTTTGCCCACTTTTGCCACCCCCAGTTGTCTGGGCCCTCAGAAACCTCTCCCCTTTTCCCCCTTATGGGCCTCCTTGACTGTTGAATTATTTCAAAAGTCTATTTTGTATTGATATGAATATGGCGTGCCTTGAGATTCTGGCTTAACCTTAGGTGTGCCTTGGGTGAAAAAAGTTTGAAAACCACTGCTCTCGGGCAATGACTAAAAGTGTCCTGCGTTTTGAAAGAAAATACAAATACTAATAAAATATGTTAATCAGAACAAAATATTGATTTCATTTTACTTTATTTGGAAGTCCGGCTTCCAGAGACCCTGTCAAGACTGAATCTGGCCCTTGTGCAAATATCCTTGATGACCCCTGGCCTATGCGTACGGTACCAAACCAGTGCCATAACACAAAAAACTTTGCAGATGCATCCAAGGTGTTGTAACTGTTCATTCTTTATGGGTTTACATGTGATAGCATGCTTATCATATCCACCTGATGGGTGAAATAAAAAGATATCCATCCTTGGATTTTCTGGAAGAGGCTTTTTGTTGTAAGTGAAAGAAATTCCAGGGAAACTGCTCTATTTTATGTATTTTTCTTATTTTACTGGTGTTTTAACATTTTCTGCTGTTGTAATAGCTCTTGCTGAGTTGCAGATGGATTTCAGCTCATGTGGCCCATAAAGTTTTACTGTATTCTATCTGTTTCCACCTTCAGAGTAAAACCAGTTCTGGCTCTTTCTTTTCGTATCTCAAGGTCCAGGCCATGTCCTCCATCTACAAATCACTCAGCAGACGGATCGGAACTCACTTGTCTTTCCGTTTGCAGACTGAGATTTGCCCTCCATCTCGTGGTAGACAGGCACCAGGGTGACGGTGTACTCTGTGTTTGGCTCCAGGTTCTTCAGGACAGTAGAGGTGGTGGTCCCAGATACCTGGTCCTGGTGGGGGAGAGGAGAAATCTCTTTGAACTGGTTGAACTGGAGTATTCTAAGTAAAGACGTTAAGGAGAAAGAAGGAGTTTGGCAGATGCAGAGAGACTCTCAGCTTGAACGATGTTGCAGTCTAAGGTTCTGTGAGCCCAGTTTTCTTGGATGCAGCTTCAGTCAGTAACTGTCTTCATGCTGCTCAGTAACAGGAACAGTAGAAGCTCAGAGATAAATTCGGATTAATGCAGAAAGCTTCCACTTCAACAGCTGTCCTGGGACAACTCAGGCCTTTGAGCTAACCACCAAACTGGCAGCAAGAGGGAGTTTAACCTCCTGTTTTAAGCTTTTTCTGCAAAGCTAAATTCTAATCTAATAGTAGGCACTAAAATCTGCCAGAAAGATGAGATAACATCCTTTGGTTCCAAACAAATTATCTTATTTCACGACATTTCTTGAACCACATCACAGTGAAAGTGACCCCCTAAAGATATTGTCACTGCTTTATAGAAAACATTTGAATCTGCCCTGGAAATGTAAAACCATGGAACAACACTGGCAAATGTTTTCCATTAGTTAGTTAGTAAATGTAGATTTAAAGGCAGCATCATTATCCAGAGGTTTTCATCTTCAGATAACTTGACAATGGGTTGTTTTCCAGGATCGGAAAAGAAATTTCTTGCATGAAAATGTCTTAAAAACAAGTTTCCTCATTGCACGCCACTGGCAGATCTCCACTGCTGTTGACAAAAAGTTGAATTTGAGGCCAAAACTAAGAGCAAGGAGGAAACTTTTCTATCCAACCAGACAGCATTTAACTATCTGAATGGCACTGAGTCCAGCCCAAGAGATAATCCTTTACACATTGTGACTATAACTGGGATTTTTTTTATGAGGTACTCTATATTCTTTTTGAATATTTCACCTATTACTCAGTCAAGAACTTTGGTTCACCGTAGATGTTTTTAATTTGTTAAATAAAATTGACTTGACTATTAACTCCTAAATACCTTGACCACACAAACAAAGGGTTCTAATATGAGCTAAAACTGTATGGAGCTATTATTGGTGCAAAACTATCATATAATACCTAAGAAGATCCACAAATACATACACAGATCTGCAAATGTGTAGATTGATCTGCAAATTTGTAGGTAGCGATGCAAATGGGTAGATAGATCTGCAAATGTGCAGGTAGATCTGCAAATGTGTAGATAGATCTGTAAATGTGCAGGTAGATTTACAAATGTATAGGCATATCTGCAAATGTGCAGATAGATCTGTAAATCTGTAGACAGATCTGCAAATGTTTAGATAGGTCTGCAAATGTGTTGATAGATCTGCAAATGTGTAGATAGGCCTGCAAATGTGCAGATAGGTCTGCAAATGTGTAGACAGATGTAAAAATATGTAGATAGACATGCAAATGTGCAGGCAGATCTGCAAATGTGCCGATAGATCTGCAAATGTGTAGATAGATCAGCAAATGTGTAGATAGGCCTGCAAATGTGCAGATAGGTCTGCAAATGTGTAGACAGGTCTGCAAATGTGTAGACAGGTCTGCAAGTGTGTAGATAGATCTGTAAATGTGCAGGTAGGTCTGCAAATGTGCTGATAGATCTGCAAATGTGCAGATAGATCTGCAAATCTGTAGATAGGTCTGCAAATGTGCTGACAGATGTAAAAATATGTAGATAGACATGCAAATGTGCAGGTAGATCTGCAAATATTTAGATAGATCTTTAAATGTGTAGAGAAATGTACAAATGTGTAGATCGATCGGCAAATATGCTGATAGATCTGCAAATGTGTAGCTAGATCTGCAGATGTGTAAATAGATCTGTAAATGTGCAGATAGATCTGCAAATGTGCAGATAGATCTGCAAATGTGTGCACATATCTGCAAATGTGCAGATAGATCTTGCAAATGTGCAGATTTATCTACAAATGAGTAGATATATCTGCAGATGTGTAGATAGATCTGTAAATGTGCAGACAGATCTGTAAATGTGCAGACAGATCTGCAAATGTGTAGATAGATCTGCAAATGTGGAGATAGATCTGCAAATATGTAGACAGATCTGCAAATGTGTGGACTGCAGATTTTTAGACCAATATGTAATTGTGGACCTAGAAAATACAGTAGTACTCAAACTGCATCATTATGGCTCTGTAGTGTAAACTTGTCCATGTGATGGTGACTGCCATTCAATGTTCATTTTTAGAGGTTATCAGACAAACACAACTGATGATAACAACGTACAGTAGCTCTAAGTATTCACCCTTGAATGTTTTACTCTTTAATTGAGTTCATAAATCAACCATGGTCACTATCATTTGGCTGTTTGACAAAAAAACCCATCTTTAATGCCCAAGTAAAAAAAAAAATAGATGTTTACAAAGTAATGTCAATAAAATAAAAATATGTATATGTATGGTAAAATAAGTGACTGTATAAATATATTAATAATAAATCCAACAGAGGTCCAGACAGTTGGTGCTAGTAGTCTCACAGTTAGAGAAATGAGGATCAGCTGAGTGCAGTAAATGTGTATCTGTAATTGTAGTATAAAGACAATTAATAACTGCTATAAACTCTCTGTGCAGCACATCAGATTTATGCTCTGTTATGAAACTATGTTATACTGCATTGTCCCTATCAAATAAAATAATCCAAATTCAATTCAACGAGACTAGTGAGAGAGGCCACCAAGACAGCTGTGACTACTCTGAAGGAGTTCCAAGCTTCAGCAGCTGAGATGGAGAGACTCTGCAGACAACAACTGTTGGCCGGGTTCTTCACCAGTCAGAGCTTTATGGGAGAGTGGCAAAGAGAAAGTTGAAGAAAACTCAGTTTCAATCTGGACTAGAGTTCACCAGAAGGACTGTGGGAGACTCCATGGTCAAGAGGAAGAAAGTTCTTTGGTCTGATGAGACCAGAATGGAGCTTTGAGACCATCAGACAAGACGTCAAACACTGATATCACCACAAACACACCATCCCCACTATGGAGCATGCTGGTGGCAGCATCATGTTGTGGGGATGCTTCTCAGCAGCATGGTGCTGTGGGGATGCTTCTCAGCAGCATCATGCTGTGGGGATGCTTCTCGGCAGCATCATGCTGTGGGGATGCTTCTCAGCAGCATCATGCTGTGGGGATGCTTCTCAGCAGCGTCATGCTTTGGGGATGCTTCTCGGCAGCATCATGCTGTGGGGATGCTTCTCAGCAGCATCATGCTGTGGGGATGCTTCTCAGCATTATCGTGCAGTGGGGATGCTTCTCAGCAGCATCATGCTGTGGGGATGCTTCTCAGCAGCATCATGATGTGGGGATGCTTCTCAGCAGCATCGTACCGTGGAGATGCGTCTCAGCAGCATCATGCTGTGGGGATGCTTCTCAGCAGCATAGTGCTGTGGGAATGCTTCTCAGCAGCATCATGCTGTGGAGATGCTTCTTAGCAGCCAGGCCCTGGAAGGCTTGTAAAGGCAGAGGGTAAAAAGAATGTCAGGAAAATTAGGAAAATCAATCTTCTTCTACTACTTCTGACAGAGAACTACGGTTTGGGAGAAGATTTATTTTTCAGTCAGACAATGAGCCAAAGCATCCAGAGAAAGCTACACAGAAATGGTTTAGAGAAGGAGAAAATTATGACTGATTTATAAAGTCAATAAAAGGGTCAAACATCCAAGGGGTTCAATAATTTCTATCATCCCTGTATTAGGATTGCTTTACCATCTCTGTATTTTGATGTTTTCCAGAATTCTTTGTAACATTAATGCCATATCAGCTTCTGCATCCTATTGACTGAATATCAAACAGCATATTACCAACAAAGTTCCGATAGTATAGAGGCATACTGAAAGCTCGCTGCTGTCCCACTATTAAACATAAAATGACATCATTAACAAAAAGGAAACTGAGATTTTGATCTTACTCAGACTCTCTGGTTAAACAAAGGTCATCCCTTCTCTCCTTACAGCCACTGAACAATCATTTTGATTTTGCAGTCACTGAAGTAAAGCTTGAAGGTGGTTTGAATTAAAACAAACATATCTATTTCACATTTCAGGCAGTCACAAAAAGAAAGATCCTAATGAAGCATGGAAGAAGCTTCTGGTAAAAGCCCAACATCTGGAGCTGGAAAATCTTCACTGTTACATAAAACTGGCAGAGCTCTGCCCACTTTTCTGCCATCGAGTGTTTCATAGCTGTCAGCAAGTAAAAACCTTTCATTAGGAAAGGTTTTAAACTAATGATGTAATATCTCAGGAGTGTAGATTCAGACTTACCACATCCTGCTCTCCTCCAGCAGTGGGCACCCAGATCACAATGTACTCGCGAACATTTCCCTCGGCGGGGTCCCAGCGGACGTTCAGGGTGCTGGTGGTGGGATCGGTCACCTGCAGGTTCTTCACAAAGCCCAGCGGCCCTGAGCGGAGACACGAAACAGGAAGATAAATTCACTGCCTGGACTGCAGCTTCACACAGCTGCTGTCTAGTCAGAGGTTACCGGTGTCAAGGGAGCTGTTTGTTCAGATGCTGGACAGCGAGAAAATAGATGTTTTGTTGTTCACTTTTCCTTTAGGTCCAATGATTTAGATTCACTTTCACTCTGCTGTTATTCAGACTGATGCTGATGTGGATTTGTGCCTCCCCTGGGACATGACCCTCTGGCCCTATCAATCAACCTGCTCTCAGCTCAGGTCATTCATTAACAGCTGGTTGTGATCTAGAGCTGGTAGGAAAGTTAGAAAAGTTCTGCTTCAATTACATCTTTTAAATGCAGTTATCTTTAGAAGTTCACAAGTTTATCATTTTCACTAAAGGACATACACTATATTGCCAAAAGTATTCACTCACCCATCCAAATCATGTAAATCAGGTGTTCCAATCACTTTCATGGCCACAGGTATATAAAATCAAGCACCTAGGCATGCAGACTGTTTCTACAAACATTTGTGAAAGAATGGCTCGCTCTCAAGAGCTCAGTGAATTCCAGCGTGGTACTGTGATAGGATGCCACCTGTGCAACAAGTCCAGTGGTGAAATTTCCTGGCTCCTAAATATTCCACAGTCAACTGTCAGTGGTATTATAACAAAGTGGAAGCCACTGGGAACAATAGCAACTCAGTCACCAAGTGGTAGGCCACGTAAAATGATGGAGCGGGGTCAGAGGATGCTGAGGCGCATAGTGTGCAGAGGTGGCCAACTTTCTGCAGAGTCAATGGCTACAGACCTCCAAACTTCATGTGGCCTTCAGATTAGCTCAAGAACAGTGGTAGAGAGCTTCATGGAATGAGTTTCCATGGCCGAGCAGCTGCATCCAAGCCATACATCACCAAGCGCAATGCAAAGTGTCAGATGCAGTGATATAAAGCATGCTGCCACTGGACTCTAGAGCAGTGGAGACGCCTTCTCTGGAGTGATCAATCGCGTTTCTCCATCTGGCAATCTGATGGACCAGTCTAGGTTTAGCGGTTGCCAGGAGAACGCTACTTGTCTGACTGCACTGTGCCAAGTGTAAGGTTTGGTGGAGGGGGGATTATGGTGTGGGCTTGTTTTTCAGGAGCTGGGCTTGGCCCCTTAGTTCCAGTGAAAGGAACTCTGAATGCTTCAGCATACCAAGAGATTTTGGACAATTCCATGCTCCCAACTTTGTGGGAACAGTTTGGGAAGGCCCCTTCCTGTTCCAACATGACTGTGCACCAGTGCACAAAGCAGGGTCTACAAAGACATGGATGAGAGAGTTTGGTGTGGATCAACGTGACTGGCCTGCACAGAGTCCTGACCTCAACCCCACAGAACACCTTTGGGATGAATTAGAACGAACATCAGTGTGTGACCTCACAAATGCGCTTCTGGAGGAATGGTCAAAAATTCCCATAAACACACTCCTAAACCTTGTGGAAAGCCTTCCCAGAAGAGTTAAAGCTGTTATAGCTGCAAAAGGTGGACCCACGTCATATTAAACCCTATGGATTAAGAATGGGATGTCACTTTAGTTCATATGCCAGTAAGGCAGGTGAGCAAATACTTCTGGCAATAGTGGCAATAGTGTAGGCAAACATCCAATACCATGCATCCCTGCAAAATAAGTTTAAGAATTTTCACAGAGATTTTAGCTTATTTCTTTGAAGATTTATGGAATAAGTTCAGATTCTGGAAAGGAAAATTTCTAGTGAATCCAGGACATATAACATAGATTTCACTGATAACCAGTCCTTTAACCAGTCCTTATGGTCCATCATGAAAGTGATTTCACCCTCTCAACTGCTGGCATCATTTCTTACATATGAAGACCCCAACAACACTCAGCCAAAACAGATGCTCTAAAACCGATCTAGTGCTGTATTTTCTGCAGAAACAGGACCTTGAGGAGATTTGCAGACATAATTTTGGTCAAAACTAATTTAGAAATTACTCATCACTACATTCTAACACAGACTTTGCGACCATAAATTAGAAACTGAAACAGGTCGTCATAAAAACTGGAAACCAAGAGACCCAAGAATTTGTAAACATTGTGAATTGGGAAAAACTGAAGATGAAATCCACTTTCTCCTCATCTGTCCACTGTATGAAGCTGTAAGAAAGAACTTTCTGAACCAAGTTTCAGCAGCAGGACCACATGAAGAACTAATGAGACGATGTCTAGCAGAAGAATCTCAACATAAACACCTAGCTGCACATTTTGTTTCTGGATGTCACCACATTAGAGATATTAATACGTTTTATAAGAGTTAATAACTTTGTGGTTTTTACTATTTTATTATTATCAGTATTATTAATGTGATTGTCATTATTAGTACTGTTGTTCATGTACTCTACTTTGGCAACAAGGGTGTCAACCATTCATGACATTAAAACTCAAGGCTCGGGGGCCAAATCCGGCCTGTGGAACGATTATATCCAGCCTGCAACATCATATCATATTTTTATTATAACTGGCCCACCAGTATGAGGTCTGCAGATTTCCTCCAGTATAAAAATGTAAACTTCAACTTGATGATTTAAAATATCCTTGTTAAGCCATAAAAATCTGAAAAAGTAAAGAGTTAGAAAGATTTCATCAATAGTCAAGAATGTGGGAAAGAACCTAATTTTTTTTTATTTCATATTTTCAATTTTGCATCTCAAGATCAAAACTCAAACGTATGATTTTGACTTTTCATTTCATGCTTTGACCTTTTCAACTCATAATTTGGACTATATATGTCACATTTTTATCTTTTAGATTCCCAATTTTCAATTTTAAGTCATATTTTGACCTTTTCAACTCCTTACTTTGGCTTTTTAATCCCATATTTTGACTTTTAAACTTGTGATTTCAAACTTTTTTCTCATATTTTGACAGTTTCAATTAATAATTTTTACCTTTTTTTTAATTTTGATATTTCAAACTCCCAATTTTGAATTTAAATCATATTTTTAACTTTTTAATTCACCATTTTGAATTCTAGCTCATATTTTGATATTTTCAACTCCTAATTTTGGCTTTTTAATTCCATATTTTTGAAACTATCAGACTCACATTTTAAAATCTTATGTCATAATTTGACTTTTAAACTCATGATTTCAAATTTGATCTCAAATTTTGATGTTTCAAACTTATGATTTCAACTTTCTCCTCATATATTGGCTCTTTAAAAACATTTTTTTCTATTTTTAATATTGTGTTCTGATCTTTCGAACTAATGAATTGGATTTTTTTTTTTTTATTATTTCCAAATGATTTATCATCAGTGTTGTTTTTTCATATTTTATTACTTGTGAAAATGAGGTTGACAGTTATGGTTAAATGTTGACCCTGTTAGACTCCCAGGTTAGACCTGAATCCAGAATCCGGCTCCTGCTGTAATTGAGTTTGACACTCCTGCATTAAAGCATATTTTGAACTTTAACTGAATTCCTGTTCAAAGGCTTTTCTCTTAAACTTATCAGTTCCTACTGATCCAAATAAGCAACAGAAACTAATAATGCACTCCAAACAAAAGCTCAGGTCTAAGGAGGTTAGTCAAAGCATAAGATGGTATGTAGACTGAGGGTTTCTAAATATTTTCTTTAATACCCTGTATGGTCTCAGAGTTTTTTTAATCAAAGTTTCTGCATTGTTCTGTGTATGAACAATTCTTGATAAACACACCTGCCCTGCCTTGTCTTGACTTGACTTCTAGCTCCATCACTGCAAATATTTTAATAAAGGCTGCATAAAGAATGCCTTTGTCTCTGTTCCTCTTTCTGCATCTGTTATCTAACCTTCATCTTGATGTAACTGTCAGCTGCTGCTTTTATTCTCAGTGAGAGTTGTTTAAATTCTTGACTGCAGCCTAAGATACTCACTTGTCTTCCCAGAGTCGGTCAGACTAGGTCCGTCTCCCTCGGCGTACACAGGGACCACGGTGACCGTGTAGCGGGTGTCAGGTAGAAGCTTCTCCAGGACAGTTCTGGTGGTGCTCTCTGACACTTGCTCCTGCAAAAAACAAAGGTAGTGAAGTGCTGTTTACCAGGAGACTAATGGACAGAGAACAGCCCTGTCATTCATTCAAAGGTCTCTAAAGTTTTTATTTATGTTCTCTTACTTTATTGTTTGCTCTGTATGCTTTTAAACCTTTACTTTTGCTACATCTTTGCAGAAATTGTGAGATTTTACACTGGATGAACTCAAACACCACATGAATACATTCTAGTTTTTCATGGAGTTCAAATGTTGGTTCTTAACTGAAGAAGAAACATATGAGAGCATGTGAGCGATAGTAAAATTTACGCCTATGTGTTCGGCCGATAATATGACGTCATAATTAAGTGCACGCGATGACGCCGGACGTGCGCAAACAACAACAATAAACAACATGTCAGCTGTGTGGGAGAAGTCTGAGGTGTGGGAACAAGACAGCAAAGTAGCTGTTTGCATCGCTTGTAAAGTACATCAGATGCGTGGAGGAGCTCAACAACATGCCTTTAACACCACCAGTTTAATTTTGCATCTAAAAAACCGCCAACCTGATGACTACAAGGACTAGAAAAACTGGCAAAACTTCGTGCCAGGGAAAACTCGGCAGCAGCCTCTACTTAAGTCATTCAACAAAGCTAAAAAATACAGCAGTGACCACCCAAAGGTAAGGAGCTGAACAGGAAAATCATTGAATTTACAGCTCTTGATAATCAGCCTTTCAGCATGGTGGAATATACCGGCTTGTGATGCATTTAAAGCCCCGCTATGTTATACCTAGCAGGCGCTTATAGCCTTACCTGAACTGCAAAACTTAGTTTCCAGTCACTTAGAGAAGCTCCTCATTAAAGCTAAACATATTAGCTTCACCACGGATATATAGACCTCATCACGTTTAGCCTCTCTGCCTCCGTGGATAGAGGAGGATCTTACTCTTAAAAAGTCTGTCCTACACTCGCAGGAGTGCTCACTCAGCAGCCACAGTTGCAGCCGGTTTTGATAACATGTTTAGATAGAGATAAAAAGAACGTGCATGTCGCCCTACGTGACATGCGCGAAACATGGCAAAAGCAATGACGGACTTCTGAGTGCCGTCTCCCTTGCACACTTGAAGGTGCATGTAGGTGTGTCCAGCATTGGAGATGTTTGTGTCACTGTGTTGTTACAGCACTGCTTACAGTGAAATGCCCATTAAACTTGGTTGCTTAGTTAGTTTGTGCTGTTTAGGCAGAATCAGGAGAACTACTTTAGTTGAAGTTTTATTTCTGTTCATCTTGAGTCTCAGAAATTTAGAATCATAATTAAGCTCTCAACTATAGCTAGTTTTTTTTTTTTTTGCATTTCAGAATCAGTGTTTTTGTTTTTGAAAGCCCTTTGTCAGGAGTATCTCAGGGAGCCATCCTGCAAACTGGCTGAGTAATACGGAGAATCAGTCTAAATTTATAAGCTATTTCTTTCTGGCACTGTGGAGCTCAGTGTCAGCAGGTTATTTTGCTGCTGCTTCTGGCCCTCAAAAATGCAGACGACTTAGGCTGTACTGATAAAAATACATGTAAGCATGTAATACACATGTAACCAAAAGACATTACTGTAAGTTTGTCATTAGTGTATGGCTGTATTTGAAAAAAAAATATATATATATCCTTCAGTTCTAATAAAAATCAAATGTTTTCTAAGTTTGTACAAAAGTAGACTACCAAAATTTAAAAAAAATTGTAGTCCATGATAGAATTGGTGTTTTTAACAGTGAAAAAAATGTAATTAAATATCGGTATCGGCCAAAATTTCTTTCAAAATATCAACATATTGGATATCGGCAAAAATCCAATATTGTGCATCCCTAGTTTTGACTGTTTATTTCATATTTTAACCATAACATCTCATAACTTTGACAGTTATCCATACCTTTTAGATTCATAACTTTAAATTTTAAATCCTATTTTGACCTTTTAAAGTCATGCTTTTGACTTTTTTTCAACTCCTAATTTTGACTTTTATCTTGATTTTTTTTACCTCTAGAACTTGTGAATTTTAATTTTATTTCATATTTTGACTTTTAAAACACATGACTTTGAAATTTAATCTCATATTTTTGCATTTTTAAACTCAGGATTTATCTCATATTTTGATCGTTAAATATCATGATTTTGATTTTTTTTTTTTTTTTTTTTCAGTTTTGCTGACCATCTCAACTCCTAACATTGACTTTAAGCTTATTCTTTGACCTTTAAAACTCATGATTTTGGCTTTTATCTCTTGTTTTAATAATAATAATAATATCTTGAATTTATATAGCGCCTTTCAAGAAACCCAAGGACGCTTTACAGGAACACATAGACATGGACAAACTATGTGAGGGTAGGATGAGTGTGAGGGGTGGTTTAGTGAAGACTGTAGGCTGTGGTGAACAGGTGGTGCTTGAGACGTTTCTTGAAAATGTCCAGAGATGGAGCGCTACGGATGTCTGCAGGAAGAGTGTTCCAGAGGGTGGGAGCTGCAGCACTGAAGGCTCTGTCTCCATAGGTTTGGAGTTTGGTTTTGGGCATGGAAAGTAGGCCGGTGTCTGAAGATCGAAGGTTGCGGGATGGTGTGTATGGATGGAGGAGATCAGAAAGGTCCTGGGAGCCAGAGCATGGAGAGATTTGTATGTGAGAAGGAGGACTTTGTAGTTGATACGGGACTTGATAGGGAGCCAGTGGAGGTGGATGAGGGTCGGAATGATGTTTTGACTTTTTCCACTCCTAACTTTGACTTTTATCTCATCTTTTTACCTTTAAAACTCATTACTTTTAATTTTCGTTCACATTTTGACTTTTAAAATACACGAATTTGAATTTTAATCTCATATTTGACTTTTTTAACTCAGGATTTTAATGTTTATCTCATATCTTAATTGTTAAATATCAAGATTTTTATTTATCAATTTTTTTTTCAGTTTTGCTGGCCATTTCAACTCCTAACATTGACTTTTAGCTTATTATTTGACCTTTAAAACTCATGATTTTGGCTTTTATCTCATTCTTTGACCTTTAAAACTCACGATTTTGGCTTTTATCTCATATTTTGACATTTTCAACTCCTAATTTTGACTTCTATCTAATTTTTTACCTTTAAAACTCTTGACTTTTAATTTTCTTTCACATTTTGACTTTTAAAATACATGAATTTGAAATTTAATCTCATATTTGACTTTTTTAACTCAGGATTTCAATGTTTATCTCACATCTTAATTGTTAAATATCATGATTTTGATTTTTTTTTTCAATTGTGTTGACCTTATAACTCATGATTTTGGTGTTTATCTCATTTTTTTACCTTTAAAACTCATGATTTTGGCTTTTATATCATTTTTGTCAGTTAAAAGTCATGTTTTTCAGTATTCTGTCTCATATTTTGACTTTTTAAACCATTATTTTGAGTTTTTAACTTATCATGTTGACCTTTAAATCTCAAAATCATTTAGGTTGACAGTCTATGGTTAAATACTGACCCTGTTAGGCCCTCAGGTTAGACCCAAATTCAGAATCCCGCCCCTGCTGGGATTGAGTTTGACACACCTGAACTAATGGGTAGGTAAAAGTAATGTCATGAAAGTCTGTGAGCAGCTGAACCCTCACTCAGATGTGCTGTGAGCTGTTATTTCACTTCTCTTCAGTTTAAATGGGCGCTGACGGCTGGATTTAAACCCACTTACTCTGTTCAAGCTCAAGAAACACAAACCCCATGAGCATGGTATGCAGTGTTGAGGGATGCTCCATAAAAAAGGGTTTGGGTGCAGTTGTGTGA
Organism: Cheilinus undulatus; assembly: GCF_018320785.1. NCBI lineage: Eukaryota > Metazoa > Chordata > Actinopteri > Labriformes > Labridae > Cheilinus > Cheilinus undulatus. The sequence continues at coordinate 46,644,498 of NC_054878.1, read as the reverse complement.
CAGCTGCATGATGGGATTAGTCTGTCAGAGAGCATGACATCACTTAATCCCTGTTGAAGGCCTTGATCACTCCTTTCTTTTGAAGAATGATAATCTAAACAAAGTCTGACAGCCTTTCCTATTAACTCACGCTGACATTTCAAAACTGACGGCTTTCCCAGTGAGAATTGTTTTATTTTTAAATATTATTTCTTAATGTTTTAACAGCAAGTATTGAGAGTTTTCCAGAGAACTGAAACTTCTCAGTCAAGTGTGAAGACACCCACACGGCTTGATGCGAAACATGAAACTTTGGGCCAAACTATTCAATATCTGAACATTTTCCAGATCAGATTTAAAGTCATAAAGCAAGGAAATTAAACTGCAGTCAGATCTGAAACAACTTAAGATGCTGATCTCAACCCAGAGCTGTACAACTGTGTATTTGATCCATCTCTGAGTGTCTATAAACCTCCCTGCACTCAAGTCAGCCCTCACTGGTTTATATCCATTAGAGCAGGGGTGTCAAACTCAATCACAGCAGGGGCCGGATTCTGGTCTAACCTGAGGGCCTAAGAGGGTCAACATTTAACCATCACTGTGAACTTCATTTTTACCAGTAAAAAATGATGACTAAACAGCACTGACGATAAATCATTTGGAAATTCAAAAAAGTTAAAATGATAAATTTAAAGGCTCAAATCTGAGATAAAAATTACAATTTATTAGTTCAAAAGGTCAGAACACAATATTAAAAATAGAAAAAAAAAAAGTTTTTAAAGAGCAAATATATGAGGAGAAAGTTGAAATCATAAGTTTGGAAGGTCGAAATATGAGATCAAATTTGAAATCATGAGTTTAAAAGTCAAAATATGACTTAAGATTTTAAAATGTAAGTCTGATAGTTTAAAATATGGGATTAAAAAGCCAAAATTGGGAGATGAAAATATCAAAATATGAGCTAGAATTCAAAATGATGACTTAAAAGTTAAAAATATGTGATGATGATGATGATGAATGGTGGATGCCTTGGCTGTCTCCTCCCTCAACAGTCACCTTGTTTTCTGTGTCAGAAAGTTTATTTTCTCCATCTTTCTTCTGGTGGTTATGAATCGTAAACTAATGAACTAGACAAACTTACCACAATCTCCAGCCCTCCGTCTTCAGGGACGTAGATGACTTTGTAGCCCTGAACGTTTCCATCAGCTGGGTTCCAGGTGACGGTCAGAGTGGTGATGGTTGGGTTGCTCACCTTCATGTTGCCCACGCCACCCAAAGGCACTGGAAGCAGAAACAGTCATTTTTATTCAGATATTTAGACTTAGAGTACAAATTAAGTGATTTAGTCTAACAGTGACTTACATGTCCTCCCATTCTCTGACTGGCGTTTTCCCTCTCTTGCAGGGTAGACTGGTAACACTGACACGGTGTACGGTGTGTCGGGCAGCAGATTCCTCAGGATGATGGAGGTGGTGCCAGTAGGAACTTGCTCCTATTTACCAAGATTAAAAAACAGAATAATTTAGATGATATTTAATCTACTGACTTCCTCTCAACAAGCTCCTTGATCAAGGATTCTTACCATCTCCTCCAAGCCACCATCGACGGGTACATAGAAGACCTTGTAGAGACGAACAGCTCCATCAGCAGGTTCCCAGTTTACTGTCAGAGAGGTCATGGTGGGGTCCGTCACCTCCAGGTTCTTCACTCCTCCCAGGGGTCCTGAAACAGAGGAGAGCCATATTACTCATTACACCTAAAACCTACAAGATTCAAAACAAATTAAGTCCAACTTCAAGCAGAACAATATTCCTTGAAATATGAAGTTCCTCAGCTGTAGAAGTTACTCTCCCTTCATTTAAGCCAGCCTTATAAATCCCCCAGAGTTTGATATACAGTCATGGACGAAAGTATTGGCACCCCTGGAATTTTTCAAGAAAATACACCATTTCTCCCAGAAATTGTTGCAATTACAAATGTTTTTGGTATACATGTGTTTATTTCCTTTATGTTCATTGGAACAACACAAAAAACTGAAGAAAAAAGACAAAATTGACACAATTTTACACAAAACTCAAAAAATGGGCCGGACAAAATGATTGTCACCCTTTTAAAACTGTGGATAAATCATTTTATTTCCAGCATGTGATGCTCATTTAAACTCACCTGTGGCAGTAACAGGTGCTGGCAATCTAGAAATCACACCTGAAGCCAGTTAGAATGTCTAAAAGTTGACTCAACCTTTGTGTTGTGTGTCTGTGTGTGTCACACCAAGCATGGAGAAGAGAAAGAGGAGCCCAGAATTGTCTGAGGACTTAGGAAGCAAAACTGTATAAAAATATGAACAATCTCAAGGTTAAAGACCATCTCCAGAGATCCTGAAATTCCTTTGTCCACTGTGCGTAATATAATCAAGAAGTTTATAACCATGGAGCTGTGGCTAATCTCCCTGGACGTGGACGGAAGAGAAGAACTGACAAAAGAATGCAACGCAGGATAGTTGGTATGGTGGATAAACATCCTCAGTCAACTTCCACACAGATTCAGGCTGTCCTGCAGACTCAGGGTGCAAAAGTGTCAGCTGGGACCATACGTGGTCATCTGAATGAGATGAAGCGCTATGGCAGGAGACCCAGGAGAACCCCACTGCTGACAAAGAGACATAAAAAAGCCAGACTGGAGTTTGTAAAAATGTACCTGAGTAAGTCTCAATCCTTCTGGGAGAACATTTTGTGGACAGATGAGACTAAGGTAGAGCTTTTTGGAAAAGCACGTCATTCTACTGTTTACAGAAAACAGAATGAGGCCTACAAAGAAAAGAACACAGTACCTACAGTCAAACATGGTGGAGCTTCAAGGATGTTTTGGAGTTATTTTGCTGCCTCTGGCACTGGGTGCCTTGACTGTGTGCAAGGAATCATGAAATCTGGAGACTATTAAAAGATTTTGGGCCGCAATGTAGGGCCTGATGTCAGAAAGCTGGGTCTGGGTCAGAGGTCATGGGTGCTCCAGCAGGACAATGACCCCAAACATACCTCAAAAAACACCAAGAAATGGTTGGAGACAAAGCTGGAGAGTTCTGAATTGGCCAGCAATGAGTCCAGATCTAAATCCCATTGAACACCTATGGAGAGATCTCAGAACTGCTGTTGAAGAAGCACCCTTCAAATCTGAGAGACCTGGAGCAGTTTGGAAAAGAAGAGTGGTCCAAAATTCCAGCTGAGAGGTGTAAGAAGCTTGTTGATTGTTAGAGGAAGATATTGGTTTTAGTTATTTTCTCCCAAGAGTGTGTGACCAATTATTAAGTTGAGGGTGCCAATAATTTTGTACAGCCCATTTTTTGAGGTTTGTGTAAAATTGTGTCAATTTTGTCTTTTTTCTTCAGATTTTTTGTGTTGCTCCAATGCATATAGAGGAAATAAACACATGTATACCAGAAACATTTGTAACTGCAACAATTTCTGGGAGAAATGGTGTATTTTCTGGAAAAATTCCAGTGGGTGCCAATATTTTCGACCATGACTGTACATTAGTAAAACCACTACCAGGTCTCTTAAGGTAGTCACATTTCCCTGTAATGACAAACTCAAGACTTCCCATTCTTCACAAATTCGCTGGCTGAGCGTAGTGGGCGAGAAGGAGAGTAGACCTGGATGAGGGAGTCCAGGTAAACAGGAGCAGTTCTGGTTACTGCTTTGTAAGCAATGATTAGAGTTTTGAATTTAATGCGAGTTGCGACTGGGAACCAGTGTAGAGAGATGGAAAGAGGAGTGACATGAGCTCTCTTGGGTTGGTTGAAGACCAGATGTGCCGCTGCGTTCTGGATCATCTGCAGAGGTTTAACTGTGCATGCAGGGAGGCCTGCCAGTAATGAGTTCCAGTAGTCTTCAGCCTCACAGTATCAATAATATAAATGCCACCCTGCAATCATTTCTTGGCATCTTTTTAGTGTTGCTTGTAGTTGTGTTGGTTAGTGTATAGTCTTACTTGTCTTTCCGTTTTCAGACATCATCTTTCCATCTCCTGCAGCGTAAACTGGCACCAGAGACACAGTGTAGAGGGTGTCGGGCTGCAGACCTCTCAGCATGGTGGTGGTTGTTCCTGCAGACACTGTTTCCTGATTCAACAGCAAATTACACAAATGAGCTATAGTCGAACCCAGATGAAAGTCCCAGAAAACAGGCATGCTGGTAATGGAAAGTTGCTTGGTGGTAAAAAGTTCTGCATCGTCAGCGTTTAGTGTTGTCTGTGCCATGCAATTAACCCGCTTTTAGCTTTCCAGCCCAGTTTTTCTCCGTCAGTGACAAAGGTCTTAAACAGCAGACCCAGCGTCTTTAACCATAGAAGGCAAAGAAGACTGTATGGAAAAATGCACTTTCTGTCAGGCACTGACTAACACACGATCAACAGTTATCATGCTGGAATATTAGGTAGGAGTGCTGAAGCGTGGGGTTATGTCATGGTTAGGAAAGACCAAACATTCATAGCTGAACACATTCTTGTGTTAAGATGTTTGACTGATCTAAAACAACAGACGTGTTCAAACACAGAAGAGGGAATAACAGCAGAGTGCCAGCTGACAGGAAGCCGAGGGTTTTCCTACCAGTCCTACCATGCTCTCTGCTCCTCCGGCGGCAGGAACATAAATGACTTTGTACTCCTTGACCCGGCCCTCAGCCGGCTCCCAGCGAACGTTCAGGGTGGTCATGGTGGGGTTCAACACCTGCAGGTTCCTCACCCCACCCAGAGGCTCTGAGGGAGCACAAATGTGTTGATTTAGGACATAAGGGGGGAATATTTTACATATTACTCCAATATTTTGTTTCTGAAAGCTGCAGTTTGATGTGACTTTGTGGGAAGATATTCTACATTTAAACTGATACAAACTAGAGAAACACAACCACTTGACTTGCTTCATTAGAGTTGTTTTCCTTTTTTTCTGTTAAAAAATGCTTTGGCGACTCCCTCAAAAATAGGCTGTGTGCACTGCTATTGAAATATAGAGGGACAGGTGTGTGGGATGGTAGCAACACTCTAAGTCTGGAGCTCAAAAAGGACCTTTTTACTAAGTTTGTGTTTGTGTCTCAGACTGGCTGTGAGGCTTTCACACTAGGCTTGAATTTGCTGCGTGTTGGCTGCACCCCCCTGCTGTCATAAGCTTCGTTTCCATTACCCTTAAAAATGTGCAAAATCTAACTAACGCAATAACAATCTGGTCATGGAAACACCTGAATTTCGAAAAACCTCTCAAATATCGCTGAAAAGTTTTTACCCTCTCATGAGGAGGTTTTTCAGACGTTTCATATTTATAAGTCACAGGACATAACGTACGATGTCACATGACCAGTTCACTCCGAGACAACATGGCACAGTATGTATGGACAGAAGAGGAGACAACACCTTTCTTAAAAGTACCTGGTTGAAACCAGACTGAAAAAACAGGAGAAACTCCCGTTAGTCTGTTGTTTGTTTTTCACCAAAAATGGAAAAAATGAAAAAAAAAAAAGAGCTGTTGTTCCGTTTTTCCGTTCTTGACCAAAAATGAAAAAATTGGAAATACGGCATGAAAAAATGGGGGGAAAAATAAGTTTTTCTGTTTTTTTCATTTTGGTCACAAAAACGAAAAAACAATTAACATTTTTAAAAACGGGGGCCAATTTTTGTTTTTTCAATTCCATTATTTTGCTTTCTTCATTTAATGGAATTCTTGATAAAAAGGAAGATGTGACAACTGGGAAAGGTAAACATTTCAAAATAAAAGCCTTCATGTCAAATCAAGAGCCACCTATATATACATATATATTAACAAATGCACGTTGTATAAGGCCTGAATTGACCTGAATTGAGAATAAAAGACAATAAAAGGTAATTAAATTACAAACCATTAAATTGCCAGTACGGTTACAATTTATGTATAAAGGCTCTCGATTTACCGGCTGATCTACGTTCCTACCCTCACCTATGGCCATGAACTATGGGTAGTGACCGAAAGAACGAGATCAAGGATACAGGCGGCTGAAATGAGTTTCCACCGCAGGGTGTCTGGGCTGTCCCTTTGAGATAGGACGAGAGACTCGGAGTAGAGCCGCTGCTCCTCTGCGTTGAGAGGAGCCAGATGAGGTGGCTCGGACATCTGGTCCAGATGACTCCTTGACGCCTCCCTGGTGAGCCGGCTCGTTTTTTTCATTTGTTTCATTTTTGGTCAAAAGCCAAAAACAGAATAACGGGAGTTTCTCCCGTTTTTCAGTCCTGTTTCAACCAGGAAATAACCCTGCAAAGCAGATGGATACGCCCGTTTCCTTGTTTCTAACTGGTGAATCCATCTTGCAAAGCTCCCATCTGAACCTTTTGGGCCCGGTTAGAGAGTGACAGGCCCAATCAGCGACGAGGGGCAGAGTCGTGACGTAAGCAAGCAGCAGCAAGAGCTGGTGCAGTTGTGGAGGAAGAGATTAGCATGGACGCTGCTAAAGCGCCAGTTTTATCAGAACTTGAAGACATGTCTTCGTTAAAAGAAGAACAAAGAACAGCAGTGAGTTGTTTTCTTTTCAAAAACGACAAAAGTCGAGTACTAACATGTCTATAGTCGCCATGTTTCGTGTTATTCTTCAGTAGCTGCACACGCGCAGCTTGATAGCGGCTACATCACGTGTTTTGTTGCTCTGATTGGTCCGAAGAGATGTGACAGACAGAACGTTCATCCAGTCACACTCCAAGCTTTTTTCAAAGCCTCTGCCTTTTCTCAAACGTTTCCTATTGAAGCTTTCCTAGATGGATTTGTAAAACAAATCCATCTGGCGTGTCAGGTTAACCAGGAAATGGATCCACCAGAAAACACACTGACCATACTCATACCCTTATACATGGCATTTGCCATACATGCAGACTTTGCCTCTGAACTATCATCCGTTACCTTTGTCTTTTGTTCAAAATTGACAAGGCATAAGTGGCATAACCGTAACGACACGCAGCGGGTTCTGAGCGTCCAGCTTCTTTGCAGCAGAGTCTTGGGGGGGTGACATTTTACGAGAATTGCGAGGCTTATGCCTGAAACTCCCTTCAATGGAAACACTTTTAAAGCACAATTTGCGAAAAACTGTAATGGAAACACAGCTGGAGTCCTGTCATTATTTGTAGGTTTTACCAAAATAAAACTTCCTACAAATGACTGAATAGTGGAAGCATGTTGGTGACTAGTCAAAATAACAAACAAAGGGAGTTTCTCCAGGACATGCTGAGCTTGGCTTTTTCTTCAGAAAGCACAGAGCAGAAGTGAACGCATACTATCTTTCCTGTGACTTATCCTCCTGGTGTGGAAACAGACAGCTTCACTAATGGTAGAAGTTTAGAGAAAAGCTTCATCAAATGGGCACCTTTAAGCTTGTGGCCTTCATCAGGGTCATTAAGAGTCACGTTCTAAACATTTCTACTGAAGTGGACATACAGATGTGTTACACCAAGGTGAATACAACTTCATTTAACTTTTTCCTGGCTGTTTTAGCCTTGCACAAACTGAAAAATAAACCGTGTTACAGCTAAGATGTGCGTCTCACATGTCCAGTCTTAAATGGGCTTTAAAGTCTAACTGTCATCAAATGCACTGAGGAGCACATGTCAGAGAGAGACAGCCTAGCTGATGAAACATCTTGGCTGAAATACAGCAACAATACAGCGCACTACTATTATAGTCCAGGCTGCAGACGCCTAGTAGCTCTGGAGCTGTATTTGATATATTTCTCAGGACTGGCTTGCTACTGAAAAAAAAACACTTAAAACAAACACAGTTTAATAAAAACGTCACTCCATATTATTGGCTACAGTGGCTAGAAAAAGTATGTGAACCCTTTGAGATTTCTTGGATTTCTGCATAAATTGGTCATCAAATGTATTCCGATCTTCATCTAAATCACAACAATAGACTAACACAGTCTGCTTAAACTAATACTGTGCAAAAAATGATATTTTTTCATGTTTTTATTGAACAAAACCTGTAAACATTCACAGTGCAGGGTGGAAAAAGTATGTGAACCCCTAGGTTAATGACTGGTTGACCCTCCTTTGGCAGCAATAACCTCAACCCAACGTTTCATGTAGTTGCAGATCAGACCTGCACAACGGTCAGGAGGAATTTTGGACCACTCCTCTTTACAAAACTGTTTCAGTTCAGCAATATTCTTGGGATGTCTGGTGTGCATCACGTTGAGGTCAGGACTCTGACTGGGCCACTCCAGAAGGCGTATTTTCTTCTGTTGAAGCCATTCTGTTGTTGATTTACTTTTATGCTTTGGGTCGTTATCCTGTTGCATCACCCATCCTCTGTTGAGCTTCAGTTGGTGAACAGATGGTCTTAAGTTTTCCTGTAAAATGTATTGGTAAAATTGGGAATTCATTTTTCCGTCAATGACAGCAATCCGTCCAGGCCCTGAGACAGCAAAGCAGCCCCTCCAACCATGATGGCCCCTCCACCATATTTTACAGTTGGGATGAGGTTTTGATGTTGGTGTGCTGTGCCTTTTTTCTCCACACATAGCGTTGTGTGTTCCTTCCAAACAACTCAATTTTGGTTTCATCTATGGACAGAATATTTTGCCAGTAGTGCTGTGGAACATCCAGGGGCTCTTCTGTAAACTTCAAACGTGCATCAATGTGTTTTTTGGACAGCAGTGGCTTCCTCCGTGGTGTCCTCCCATGAACTCCATTCTTGTTTAATGTTTTACTTATTGTAGATTTGTCAACACAAATGTTAGCATTTCCCAGAGACTTCTGTAAGCAGGGTATCTGCAGGCTTCAGCAAGTCAAATTAAGACTTTTTAAGACCTTTTTAATGCCACCTTGAATGAAATTTAAGACCAAAAACACTATAAATATAGGCAATGGTTGTAAGACTGGTGCTTGACCACTGTGTTTAAAATCCACAAAATGTCTGATTTCAGTGTTGGTGTCGCACCAAATGCTGTTCTCAGGTCAGTGCTACTAGCAGCCAGGACCGTTGTCTGCGGCGCTGGCCCAGGGGCAGAGACGCAAAACTCTGATATGGCTGGGGTCTGTCTGTGGCTCCTGGCAGCAGTTTTGTGCTTTTCGCACTGCATGTGGCTTTCGAGAACCTTAACCCACATGGTGCTGAGCTTGAACCATGGTTGATAGTGAAAAAAATTCTGAGCCTGAACCTTTTCACAGGTGGGGGATGTATACATAGGAAGGCCAATAGCGACAAAAGTACTGGATCTGACTGCAATATAGTAAAGTTAACGGTCACAATATTATGGGGGCATGTGGGGCTTCTTCTAGCTGTTGTACAATAACATTTGATTAGCAACCACTCATTAAAGCAGGGCTGTATGTGAACCTTTTTTGCCCATAGCGCTGGTGCTACAGAGGTTGACAATCTTGTAGCACAGAACCCAAAACCTGTAGCACAACATATAAAATACAGCTCTAAAACCAACATGTAACCAAAATATATGCTTAGTAAGTGAATGTACTTGAAATACAAAACCAAAACAGCCTAAATTACAGCTCTCATTAATGTCTACCAAAGCAAACAGCCAATCACAGAGGATAGAGATGCTGTATACACCATTTTTTCAACTTTTGGCAGGACCAACAGACAGCTGAAGTCTTTTTCAGTGTTCATCCTATTTACTCAAACATTAGTGTGTTGTAGAGACTGAAGTTTGTTTATCTGTTCAACATTAAACTGTGTTTCAAGGACTGAAGTGTTAGGTCTATGCATTTATATATTTGTATTGATTGGTTAAGTTTAATTTGTAAATATCCCCCTATTGTATAAACCCCAATATTGTGCATTCCTAGTCAAGGTAAGAAATAGAGTAAAGTTTAATGTTGTGGGTCTTTTTGATGGATTTCTTGCAAGCCAATGCAAAAGGGCCACGGGCCACAGTTGGCCCATGGGCCATAGTTTGGACACCCCTAATAAATTAACTGATACTCAGAGCAAAAAAAAAAAAGTCTAACATTATTAAAAATTCATCAAACACTGTTAGAGTTTGGTCCATATTGTAGTATCACACTGGGGTCTGATGTTTATAAAGCTAATGTCAATGAACAGATCCTTTTCTCTCTAACAGTGTAATGATAACAACAGTAGCCTACTATTGGAGTTAAATGGCAAGTAAAACAAAAATCTATCAGCAAAACGTGGTCGGTATGTTTAAGAGGAGCGCTGCTCTAATCCCAAGTTTTTAAGGCACGTAGGCTAGACGATGTTAAAAACGATTATCTGCTAGCTTATTTCTCTGTTAGCCTCGTCCTCTCCAATTACGCACGCATGGCCGCAGTGAGTTAGCCGTTAGTGAGAGGACAGAGTGCTCAGTGTGCGCAAACTTCTGATTAAAGGTTAATAAAACGATGCATTTTCTCTTCACTAATATCGTAGCTGTTGTGTGGTTAAAAAGCCATCACACGTCTGAATGTAACATACAGGTCCGATATGACACGGACAGACAGACAGCAGTGTGACAGAGAGATTAAGGAGAGAGACACGCAGAGGATTACGCATGGTGAGAGAAAAAAACATTCCGCTTGAATTAAAATCTGCCAGAAATATAAAATAAATGGACTGGGCATGAATTTCAAATTTCGAATCAAAGTGGAATGACGTTTTTGTGGCAAAAAGTACAACCTAAAGTCTTATCTGCATGCCTGGCATGCACGCACCTCTGTCACTTCGTCATAGCACCTGTGCAATGAGGAGTGACAAGCTCTTAGTACAGACCAATTTTCTTGTAGCATTTGCGACATATATGTCACACTGTACAGCCCTGCTTCTGACTGGCTAGTAGGCCTAGTGTGGTTGATGGATAGTGTCAGTTATCTTTATTGACTCGGGACTTGACGTCAAGCTGTCCTGCATAAACAAGCTCAAAAAAAGTAGTTTTTTTTTTCACAGCAGTCAAACACCACCACGCTTGAAATCCGGCACGGTGCCGGAATACTATCACCCCTGTTGAAGGTCCTTTTGCACGGAATGCATCTGGCCTCGTCTGGGTTGGCAACAGATGTGAGCCAACTTCGTCCAGCCAACTCTCGATACATTTACACTTACCCATAATCGCAGACCAGCTAGCAAGCATGCAGATAACCATTTATATCAGCAGCTAGTAAGAAACTAGCCTCTCTATATCTCGAAAAGTCCCGCAAGAATAATGTTATACAAGCAGCGTATGTCTGTCTGTGAATAGCTGTATGCATCTGGGTGGGTGGGGTGAGCGAGAGCGAGAGTGAGAGAGCGGTAGACCATTCTCCCCTGTGTGTTCTGACTACGGTCGGGGCGCCGAAGCAGGAGAGGTTTAAAAATAAGAAGAAGAAGAAAAAAAAAAAACATTAAATAGTCCTGCCCCGACAAATTTAAGACCTGTGAGTAATGTATTTAAGACCAGCATATAAAATTTTTAATGAATTTAAGACCTTTTAAGGCCTTAATTTTAGATACATGAATTTAAGACTTTTAAGACTTTTTAAGGATGCGCGGACACCCTCTGTAAGTCTTTAGCTGACACTCTAGAATTCTTCTTCACCTCATTGAGCATTCTGCACTGTGCTCTTGCAGTCATTTTTACAGGATGACCATGCCTAGGGGGAGTAGCAACAGTGCTGAACCTTCTCCATTTGTAGACAGTCTGTCTTACTGTGGACACATGAACATCAAGACTTTTAGAGATACTTTTGTAACCCTTTCCAGCTTCATGCAAGTCAACAATTCTTGATCGTAGGTCTTCTGGGAGCTCTTTTGTGCCAGGCATGGTTCACATCAGGCAATGCTTCTTGAGAACAGCAAATTCAACACTGGTGTGTGCTTTTTATAGGGCAGCTTTAACCAACACATCCAATCTCATCACATTGATTGGACTCCAGGTTGGCTGACTCCTGGCTCCAATTACCTCTTGGAGAAGTCATTAGCCTAGGGGTTCACATACTTTTTCCACCCTGTACTGTGAAACATGAAAACATGTCATTTTTTGCACAGTATTAGTTTAAGCAGACTGTGTTAGTCTATTGTTGTGACTTAGATGAAGATCAGAACACATTTGATGACCAATTTATGCAGAAATCCAAGAAATCTCAAAGGGTTCGCATACTTTTTCTAGCAACTGTATTTTTCAGATGCTACAATCAGCATTTGATGAGTACAAAGTCTTAAAATGTGAGACCTTTCAAAGCGCTCATATGGGCACATCGATTCTCAGTTTCAGAGCTTTAAAATATGAAGATTTGTGTCTTTAACTGGATAGTGGCATCTTTAATCTAACAGAAAATCATTTTTTTGTAATTGAACTTGACCAAAAAAATTCAATTAAACAATTGGACCCTTCTTTTTATTCCTCCTTTTAGAATTTTGACTATGGATGGGAAAAAAGGAGACACAGACGGAGCACAAAATATAAGGTTTTAATATAAACCACTACTAACTTTCTGATCACCCGTGAGGCCTAATTTATCATTTAGCCAGCCATATAACAATCTGAGAACCCTTTTCCTCAACCGTCAAGAACTAAAGAAACAGATATTTGATGGAAAACATTTTAAACAACAATGCCAACACTGCTTCAGTGGCGTCTGGCTCTTACTAGTTTGTCCTTCTCCAGAGATGTCTTTGCTGATGCCTGTCGGGTACATGGCAGCCACGCTGACAGAGTACTGAGTGTCAGGCTCCAGCTTCTGCAGAATGAAGCTCGTCTTCTTTCCTCCTACCTGAGCCTGTTCACAAGAAAGAAGTCAGCAGTGAGACACAGCAGCGTTTCCCCTTATGAGAAAAACAGATAAGAACAAGGAGTACAATGCATGATAGTTTGGAAGTAAATTGAAACAAGTTAAGAAACGTCCAGGGGAAGCCACAGAAACCCCAGTGGGCTTAGCGAGTGGCCCTCCTAATGTGAAAACACTATCTCGCATTAGGCTGTCACTGCAGTTTTAAAAGCTGGCTGAGACATGAAGAAGCGTGGCAGTCATTAAACAACTGTAGCTGTGACAACACTCATATATGCTCATATCACAGTGAAGAGGCCTTGACTTTAGCTTGGAAACAGCCTTGTCCTACACCCAATAATTGTTTTGTAATGGTAAAGCACAAGAATTAAACACATATAATGACATAAATATTGGTGAAAGGGGAATTAAGTCTTAATCTAATCTAACATGCAAAAGAACCAATTGATTGTACAAAAATCTGTTATCACTTATCTCTGCTGACATCTCCAAAAGCTCTAAGTGCTCAATAATCAACCGTGCGTCATGTTTTGGATGCTGAGCTCCAGCTTTCTGGGGATAAAGTCAGTAAAGTATTTCCATCATTTAAACATGAGTGATTTAAGTGTTTTAACTAGAGGAGAATCACAGTAGTCCTTAGGGAAATCCAGAGCAAACAACTCTGTTGTATACGGTGAAATGGATCCATGACTGTAAACACTATCATTGAGGGTGTAAACAGTCTGCCTGGTATCTGAGAGATGAATGACAGCGGGTATCACATCACATCTACATCAGCCATTTGGATAAATCTTTATTCTGACAAACATGCTGAGATTGCCTGCTTAAAGGGGGAGCAAACTTGTGACATTCTGTATACAAGATGATCCCTAAGGATGAGTGCTATATTAATCCCAGATGCCAAACTACCACGAGAGGACTACATTACCTTATTGACCGTTATATCCAAAGATCTTCATTTCCTGTGCTAAAGAGTGGGCATAAATCATTTTGATAACTGTAAAAATAGTGTACTGCAATATATAAATCTCTTTTCTGTGCCAGGAATCCTCATTTCTTTACATCAGGGGTTTTCAAAGTGTGTGAGAGTGAGCCTCCCCTAAGAGAAAACTATTCATTCAGTGGACCCCCACCCACATAAAGATTCAGAAAAAAAAGTAACCATATTTTCAAACATTTATTTCTAATTTAAATATTTTTAACATTTTTATATCTTTGATATTTTGGTCTGCAAATGTTCTTAAACATATGTCTTTACCAGGTAATCAGTTATTTGGTTTTATTGCCAATACTACCTGATTATTCTGCTCTGATAATCCTTAAAGCAGCATTACTCAACCAAAGAGCCAAACTGTTGAAAAATACCTCTGCAAGAGCCACAATCTAAGTGGTGAAGCAAAAACAGCTTATAGTAGCAATAAAAATAAGTTAAAGATGGCAAAAATGGTCAAAAAGCAGCAAAAAATGGGTGAAAATGGGCAAAAACTGGGATAAAAAGTGAAAAAAAGATGGGTGAGAAGTGAAAAAAATGAGTAACAGGTGGCAAAAAAAATGGTCCAAAGGTGGCAAAAACAAGGCAAAAAAATGAGTAAAAAAAGCAGTCAAGAGTGGCAAAAATGTGCAAAAAGTAGGAAAAAAGTGGTATTTAATGACAAAAGAATGTTTAAATGGGCAAAAAATAATAACAGAATAACAATAATAATAATAATAATAGTAATGATAACGATAACAATAATGATAATAATTATAATAACCATCATCATCATCATCATCATAATTATGATGATATAATGTTAATGACAATAATAACAACAATACTAATACTAATACTAATAATAATATAACAATAACAATAATAATCATAATCATAATGACAACAACAACAACAACGACAATAATATGTCAAAAATATCTTGGCTAAGGTTGCTGTACTCCTACTGGTTGATTATACTAACTCAGTAAGAGTAATGCAGTGCAAGAACAGACATTCAGGGCACTGACTGGGAATTAAAGAGGCAAAACCCTCTGAATTATGAGTCAGACTGTCATGGAAGGGATTTATATTTATGAATTATTTGGAGGTAAAACAGCTGGATAATGCTGGTTCAAAGGTTAAGCTTAAATCAACTCCAGCCTGCAGACTCTCAGGGATTCCTCACATTTTTATCTCTGTGGGTGTCCAGCATGATTTATTCCACTGTGAGTTAAAGAAAGACCACCTCACTGAAGAGCTATGATTCTTCAGGCTGTATTATTTTAGCGTATTTAATGATATATTACATAGAATCAGCACAGGACTCACAGTGTCCCCTTTAGAAACAGTAGTTTTCCAGAGTTTTTCAAATCAATTGTAATAGTTTCCTTTATTCTTTAACACAGCGTCGGGACACTGAGCTCATCCTTCACAAACAAACCTCCTGTCTGCTTTTAAAAGACAGATTAAAAAAATCAACAAGTCTACAGAATACAACAGGATACCAGATGCTCTGAGTCTAGAGACTTACACATGTGATGCAGCCAGGGGATCAAACATCCATTAGGTGGATTTGTAGCGCTGACATCATGATTGGATCCTGACCCTTTGTTTGAGGGGACTCTGTCATAACATCTCAGTGACACAGTCAAACTCACTGAAATTCTTCTCATATTGCCCACAGTTTCCTTTCAAGTTATTTCCAGCACTGATCACTGTTGACTCATTGAGGAGGAATGTGGAGGCCAAAGGGAGGACTCATCTAGTGACACAATCAGGCTGCAGGACGCTGGCATTAAAATTAAGTAAACCCCAGCTCAGAGCTAACTCTGCCCATTTCACACTTTTGAATTATGCACAAAAAATGGGCCGTTTGGGACCTTGAGGAGGCAGTGGAAAAGGACAGGATTTTCCAGATAAGACGGGAGTGACAGTGGCTCCCCTTGTGGTGGTGGACTGTGGTGGTCCTGAACACTACCTGTTTGGGGTGTTTGCTGCAACACCGCTGTTACTAAAGCTGGAGCTATCAGGGCCAACGCAGTGAAGGAAAGGGTGGGAGTGGTCTCTGAGTGGATGGGAGCGGTCTCTGAACGGATGGGAGTGGTCTCAAAATGGATGGAAGTGGTCTCTGACTGGATGGGAGTGGTCTGTTGATGGATGGGAGTGGTCTCTGAATGGATAAGAGTGGTCTCTGAATTGATGAAAGTGGTCTCTGAATGGATGGGAGTGATCTCTGACTAGATGGGTGTGGTCTGTTAAGGGATGGGAGTGGTCTCTGAATTGATAAGAGTGGTCTGTTGATGATGGGAGTGGTCTCTGAATGGATGGAAGTGGTCTCTGACTGGATGGGTGTGGTCTGTTAAGGGATGGGAGTGGTCTCTGAATTGATAAGAGTGGTCTGTTAAGGGATGGGAGTGGTCTCTGAATGGATAAGAGTGGTCTCTGAATGGATGGAAGTGGTCTCTGACTGGATGGGAGTGGTCTGTTAAGGGATGGGAGTGGTCTCTGAATGGATGGAAGTGGTCTCTGACTGGATGGGAGTGGTCTGTTAAGGGATGGGAGTGGTCTCTGAACGGATGGAAGTGATCTCTGACTGGATGGGAATGGTCTGCTAATGGATGGGAGTTGTCTCTGAATGGATAAGTGTGGTCTCTGACTGGATGGGAGTGGTCTCTGAATGGATAAGAGTGGTCTCTGACTGGATGGGAGTGGTCTCTGACTGGATGGGAGTGGTCTGTTAATGGATGGGAGTGGTCTCTGAATGGTAAAGCTGGTTAGAGGCGGTTACATTCTACCCTTACTGTAACATTTTTTTTTAACATAAGCCATGTGTTTTCAGAAAAGATTTTTCAAAGCAGATGTCCGATTGAGCTAATTAAAAGCCATACAATGCAGATTTTTATCATTTTGAAGCAAATGTTAGAAATAACTCCAGCATTGGTGTGTTTTATCATAGGTCAGTCAGATACTTCAGTGTACAGCTGAAAAAACTTTTCAAGTGTTCACTACCTATTTAAGTAGATGATCGTTTCTGGTGGTCAATCATCTGCTTAGGCCTTCAAAATATTTCTGTTTCAAGAGGTTATGATAATTATTAAGAGAAATTTCATTTCGCACTGTAAGTGAGCAGCAATCCAAGGTCCTGAATGAAAGACTTTTTGTTTTAATAAATCGGGAACTTTAAAGATTCTGCAAAGTAAAAATGAATCTATATTTAGGTTTGTTGTATGACATTAGCCCCGCCCCTTACCTTATGTTTACCTTATTATCAGAGCACAGCTGCCTGGCTCTGTGCCAGAGAAGAGACAAAGTCTATTTTCAGTCTCAAATCTCTGTTCTGATGCTTTCAATGATCCATAGACCACTGTGGCTGATAGATTTGGTAAATTTACCTCACAATGAAGAAAAAAACAGCATTTAACTGACTGTTAACTTTCAATAAAGGCAGTGACATCAGCTAACAACAGACTGGACTGAGATGAACTGCTCTTTGATTTTAGACTGTAGTGCTATAGGGGCGGGGTCATTCCCCACTGTGGGCCGGTGACATCACCAGTCTACATATTAGCCACAAAGACACAAAGTTTGGATTTGACTTTACATGGTCTTTAAATAAAAATCCCCAGAGAAGCACTGACTGCAATATCAGTGGCCAATTCCAACATCCAGATTTGTCTGGTCTCATCTGCCGATTCTGGCTGTTGTAAAGTTATAACTGAAAGCAAAATGGTAAAAAAAATGCAGGTGCATGTTTGCTGCGTGACGGCTGTGGGATGTGTGTCCCACAGTGGGATGTGCGTGTCCACTCCGGCCCATGCCTCCACTACTTTTGTAGCAGGCACACGCATGGCGTGTTGGCTGCATCCCTCTGCTGTCACAGCACTGTCTCTCTCCAGAAGTTTAACCTCACTCTCAGGTCGTTTTCACACCTGATAGTCCAGAGGACTCGGTCCGTTTTGGAACGGAAATTGCAAAAATGTTGCACTTTCCTTTGGTTTGGTTTGCATTCATACTGCTCTTTGATAAACGGACCAAACCGTCTGAACACCTTTAACATCTGCCCGCTAGGGGCGCTGTCGTTACAAAAAAACGGTGACCAAGAAGGAAAGCCGGCGTAGAAGACAAAGCGGGGAAATCCAGCTCCTTCCACCAGTCTTTTTTCCACATAAACAATGAAAAAAAACAGAATTTATGCTGTCTTGGGGTTTCTGCTCTTGCATTGGGGTGTGAGGAGCAGCCAGTGAGACAGTGAGCTGTCCAACATGTCGTTTACACAAGACGAATAAATAAGCATGGATTACAACGTGTTGCTATGGCTACACAGACACCAAGCGAGGTACTGACATGTATTTGAGTGTATTACATCACATAAAAATCCTTATATCATTACGCTTTCTGCCACTTCCTGTCTTTGGTTCATAAGTTGGTCCGCTTTGCTTTCACACCTCCAACGAACCGCACCAGGGTTCGTTTGGAAGCGGACCGAGACCCCCTGTTTTCAAGCAGACTAGAGTCCGCTTGTTTGGTCCGCACTAGAGTTTGTGTGAGCTTTCACACCACTCCAGACGAACCGGACTATCCAGGAAAACGGACCAGAGTTCGTTTAAAGCGGACCAAACAGCTCTGGTGTGAATGTGCCCTCACTCTGACTGTGAGATCAGCTCAGAATCATCTGTACTTTTGACCGGCCAGTCACTAATCAAGGCCGGATGGGTTAAAAATCAGACGGTCGATAATGACGTCAAATCCTAGTTCATAATTCATGAGAATATTGCAGTTTTCTTTTATCTAATCTAACAAAGCATAATTATTTCCATCATTTAAGCCTTAATCAAGCACACACTATGGGTTAATAGTTTCTACTCATTTACTTTAAGATAAAAACTGAACTTCATTACTTTTACAAAGTATTTTTGGATTCAAAAGTTTATGCCCTGTACCATAAATACTTGGATAAAACAAGTACACCTATATTTGTACAAAAATAATTGTACTATTTAAAACAAAAAGAAATAAAATTATCCGTCCTAATCAAAGCTTATTCCCTCCCTGCAGAGTTCAGAGTCTGTTTTTCATTAAGGAGATACTGAAAGTGTTTCTCGTGAGACAGAGTAAACGTCCCATCTCATCAGGCTGCTCATAGCTGATCTGTTTCTAAATGTGCTTTGGGACTCATAATACAAACTCGTGTGACAGGCTCAAAGCTCTTCATCACATTAAGATATTCATAGATTTGTCATCGAGTGGCTGAAGCTCTCTGGAGATGTCCCCACTGGTCAGACAGGACCACCTCATCCCAGAAACAGTGGAACAAAACCTCTGTTTGTTAGTGAATGAGCGGGAAAATCCACCCTGAAGAAGAATTTGATCTTATTGTTGCTTAATCCTGAGGATACCCGGCATGTTCACAGCAGTGCTGTAAAGGGAGAGTGGGATGTGGTTTCTGGTAAACCTGAACAGTTCATGAACTAAAGACAGTCTGGGTGTAAAACTCGAATAAATACATCACAAGTCTCTGAAGCCTCTTCTTTGTTGAGCTTCAGTGAAGCAGCCCGAGCTTTTGTCTCCTGATAAAATGGAGAGCCAAGTGTTGTGTGAGAAGACATTTTATTATGTGACTCCTGCTGTGTGGTTCACATTGACCCAAGACTTCTTGGCTCTCAGTTGCTACTAGTAAGTGATGGGTTCAAGTTCTCAAGTACTCAGGAACACAAGCACTCAGCGCAGTAAATATCCTTACTTGAGAAGCATTTCATACTCATTACACATGTGCAACAGACTTTCATTGGCACTTATGATCATGGCAGCGTATGTCTCAGCACCGTGTACTAGGGCACAGGTGTCAAACTCAAGGCCCGGGGGCCAAATCCAGCCCGTGGAACGATTATATCCGGCCCACAAGATCATATCATATTTGTATTCTAACTGGTCCACCAGTATGAGGTCTACTGATTTCCTCCAGTATAAAAATGTAAACTTCAGCTACATTATTTAAAATATCCTTGTTAAGCCATAAAAAGTCAAGAATGTGGGGAAAAAAATTAATTTGTGTTTTATTTCATATTTTCAATTTTGCATCCTAAGATTACTCAAACTTATAATTTTGACTTTTCATTTCATACTTTGACCTTTTCAACTCATGATTTGGACTATATATGTCACATTTTTATCTTTAATTTTATTTCTTTATCCCAATTTTAAATTTAAAGTCATATTTTCACCTTTGCAACTCCTTACTTTGGCTTTCTAATCCCAAATTTTGACTTTGAAAAACATATTAATTTTTTCCTCATATTTTGACATTTTAAATTTATATTTTTTTTACTTTTATATCATATTTTGACCTTTTACTCTCCCAATTTTGAATTTAAGTCATATTTTTAACTTTCTAAGTCATCATTTTGAATTCTAGCTCATATTTTGACATTTTCAACTCCTAATTTTGGTTATATTTTGACTTTTAAACTCATGATTTCAAATTTGAGCTCATATTTGGACGTTCCAAACTTATGATTTCAACTTTCTCCTCATATATTTGCTCTTTAAAAACATTATTTTTCTATTTTTAATATTGTGTTCTGATTTTTTGAACTAATAAGTTGGAATTGTTTAAAGTTTCCTTTTTGGGCATTTTTGTGCCTTTATTAGATAGAGGAGGACAGTGGACAGAATTGGAAACAGGGTCAAGAGTGGGGGAGAGACATGCGGTAAAGGGCCTCAGGCCGGATTCAAACCCGGGCCACCCGCGTACATGAGGGGCACCTTTAACCACTAGGCCACCTGCTCCCCATAAGTTGGAACTTTTATCTCAGATTTGAGCCTTTAAACTTATCACCTTAACTGTTTTGAATTTCCAAATGATTTACCGTCAGTGCTGTTTTTTCATATTTTCTTACTGGTGAAAATGAGGTTGACAGTGATGGTTAAAGGTTGACCCTGTTAGGCCCTCAGGTTAGTCCTGAACCCAGAATCCAGCCCCTGCTGTGATTGAGTTTGACACCCCTGTACTAAGGGTTGCATGGACTGGTCTGGTAGTTCTCAAACAGTGTGGCGGCAGCGAGTCAAGGAATCGGTACAACCACACATTCTTACTACAACTACAAAAATTAAGTTACTGTAACATTTTTAGAGAGGTTATTTCTGTATGAACAGATGGTGTGCCTTGAGATTTTAGTCAAAGATGTGCCTTAGGCAAAAGAAGACTGAAACCACTGGACTACTCAATGAGTCAACTAGTCGACCTGACTGCTGTGTGATGACGCTTCATCATGAGCATAGGCATTTATATCATGGAAGAAACCAGCAGCAGTGCATCTGGTGTGTGGAAATAGTATTATCTATCATATTAACCTGCTGTTGTACTTGCTCCAAAAAATGTGTGTAAGCTGCCTGTTGTGAGCAGAACATGTATTATGACTTGCAAATATGCTTTTGTTCATGAGGTCTTCAATGACTAGTTGAAGCAGACGACTTTTATTGTATGTCAGTCGTCTTGAAAAATTCACAAGTCCTGTAACCCCTACTTTATAAGGTATAATGATCACACTGGTTTAGAATGCAGCCCACTCTTTAAAAGAAAATATAGGTCCTTCAAGGTTTTCTACGACATATCAAAAAATGACCAGTTTGTGTAAATTTATACGCTGATGACAGCACTTTATTTCCATCAAAAACACTGCATGGTGTTTTCTTGACTTCTATAAAATGAGGTGTGAACTTACTGTGAGAGGCTCCCCTCCAGTGACGGGTTTGTAGGTGATCTTGTAGTTCTGGACAGGGCCAGGGGCCGCGTCCCATTTCGCTGTCAGTGAGGAGATGGTGGCGTTGAACACCCTCAGGTTACGAGGAGGCTCAGGAGGCACTGAGAGCAAACAGATAGGAATCCAGTAAAAACAGAGAAGACATTTAAAATTCAGCTTTTAGTAGAGATGAGGATGAGGATGATGATGATGATGGTTATGCCCCCTCAGTCCCGTGGGACACAGAACTGGAATGGTCATTTTTCTGAGGGAGCAGCGTGGTGGTCAATGAAGGGCTGGAGTTTAGTAACTTCACATTTAGATATATTTCAACATCAACTCATCAGCTGTTTCCCTGAGGAATTTTTAACTCTTTGGGAGCATTTGAGACACAACAAACCACATTCATAGATTAGAAACTGAAAATTTGGAGCCAACATTTTATAACCGATGTTGGGGTCCAAACCAAAGTTTATTATAGTTAACTAACAAAATAACTAAAACTAAAATGTAAAAATTACTTTTAGTGAACTGAAACTACATAAAAACTAAGCTTGACAAATATAACGAAAACTAACATTAAAACTATTTTTGAAAAATAAAAACTAAACCAAAAAAAAAGCATTAAAAACGAATTAAAACTAAACTGTAAATTGAAACAAAGTGTAAAACTAAATAAAACTTGTGAAAAATCCCAAACTATCATTATAGCCTTGGTCCAAACAAATAGCAGGGACTAGTTCTAAATCTGGCTGTGGTAAATGAAAGTAGAATAAGAAGCTTTCTAAACTCCAACCCTGCAGAAGAAACGCTGTACAACACAACAACATGCAACAAAAACAGCTTAGCGACTGAAGTAGACGCTGATGAAGGATGATGTGATGACATGATAAAATGACTCTAATGACACTGTGAGAAAACACGTTTTCCCAACAAACCAGTAAAGGATGGGGGTGAAATGAAATGACCAATGGTGAGATTAAAACATTCATTCTCATGTCTGTGGAGGATGACTGTTACAGTTCAACGCTCACACGCTGCACTGAATGCTTTGGATCTACATTCACACCACAGTCCACTACACAAATACTACATCAGACGAAAACTGCAGATTTTGGAAGATGAGATCTTGCTCATCATGACATGTTTGTTGCTACCATAAAAAAAGGAAATCCCAATTTCCTACTGTATGAACGATATAGCCCTTATTCATGTAAATCTATAGTGAATATATATGACCTAGACATGTAAAAACTAAGAAGGTAAATGTTTTATTTTTTCAGCTGCATGAGACAGGTGATAATTATGGCTGTTTTATAACTTTACTGTTGGAATATTTAGAGCTGGACTCGCTTGCACAACACAAATCAAGTTGTGCCTACAGCGGTTAGCAAGAACAGCTGTTTTCAAGCACTGGCTATAGAAGTTGTTTAGGAAAGCTGTTAACTAGTGAGTTGTGCAGTTAGCCAGCTAGACAGAAAGTGGATCTCTTTGGAGTCAACATCAGCTTTACTAGGCATCTGCAAATTCTTCATACCTTCATACCGTGCTAGGCTCATAATCCTGGTCAAATGTTCAGCTTGAACTGTCTATGTTCTTGCAAAGCACATGAACTATCCAGTTTTCATGTCTGTCTTCAAGCAGATTCACCTTGCAAAGCTTCAAGCTGTTTGCTGGTTCCCCCTCAGAGAATGAGGATTTGTCTGATTCTTGGGGGGATTGTTGACAGGCCAGGGGCACATATTTTTGTTAGAAAAGCCTGATAAAGTATATTCTGCTTATTATGTGACCTTTAACCATACCAACGACGTGTCAAAGCAGTGTAAAGAGAGCTGATTTAACTATCTTTGAGATGTAAATGTACATTCAAACCAGATATATGCCTTAAAGAAGTGTTTACTCTGCTAAGACTACAATAAAGTTTCTTATATCAACACAAACAGGTAGCTGTGACATGATCTGCAGATCATCTGAGCTCTGTGGTGTGAATGCAGAGTGAAGCACTAACTTTCACACACATGCAGTTAAAGGAGCAGTGTTCTTCCATCAACACTGTCCTGGATGATCCTCTTAATCAACATAAATCATTACAATGAAAAGGAGCCTGTCCTTCTCATTAGACATACCCTCTGCAGACCTCAACACTAGAAAGAGACGTTGAGAAAACAACAAGGTTAATATCGTTATGTGAGGTACATCTCTGAGTGTAAAATATGAGTGTTTTTCAGACGTCAGTGGTCTGCTTACATGTGCGTTCATTTCCCATCAGGTCCTCACTCTCTGACTCATCTGGGTAGATGGCTGTGACGGTGACAGAGTATTCGGTGTCTGGGTCCAAGTTTGGCAGAACATGAGTGGTCTCATCGCTATTCAGGATGGCCTGGTGACAACGAACGACAAAAGGTGTGTTAATGATCTGAGGGAGCATCCAGCTTGTTCTCCTGGCTCAGTTCTAAAGCCTGCATCTCTGATGGTATGGGGTTGCATTAGTGTATGGCGTGGGCAGCTCTAACATCTGGAAAGGAACTATCAATGCTGAAAGTAGAGAGAGCTCTTTTATTGCAACAAAATGAGGGAAATAAGTTGAAATATTGATAAACATTTAAATTCACCCATTATCACAATATAACAGAGTAAATAAATGACATGGTTGCATGTTATTCAAAGACTTTTGCCACCATTTTTTCCAGACACACATTCGCGACACACAGAAAACTGCCCCATGACCCACCTTTGGGTCCTGACCCACCAGTTGAGAACCACTGCTCTATACATTACTCTATTACCAACCAACTGCCTATAGCTATCAATAAAGTTGAACTGAATTGAATTATTTTGGGCAGCTTGCTGGTTATGGTGGTGAACTCAGAGGGGTGAGGCTTAGCTCCAGCTCAATGGTACCATATGCAGCAACTCTGGGTTAGTTTTTGATCAACTGTATAGAGGGTGGGGATAAAAAAGTAAAAAATGCTATAAGCAGGGAAACAAAGGAAGCATTATTAATGCTCCAACTAAACTGGGTGTTTCTGCTTCAGTCTGAGAGAACACGTCAGCTGGTGTTTTGTGAGGCATGTCAGTTTAAGGAATCTGCTAAACCATGAAGCATTATTCACATGATTTTCTTTTTTAATTCAGTAATAAAAATATAACCTTAGATGACAGAGTTACAGCCTAACAGCATGCTTCATCTTGTATTTCATAATCTCTGGTTTCATAAGCATGACTTTGTCTACCCTCCTTGGAGAGCAGTAAAAAGTAAAGTGGCAGGACCTTAAAGAGGAGGGTAGAAGGGTTTAATTCAAATCAAAACAAGTCTTAACATTACCAGTAAGTGTGGTTATAACACTAACCTGAACTCAGAGCTGCTCTGTTACACCAGAGTCTAGGCTCCAGTCAAATCAAAGTTATGAAATACTACGAGGCTGCAGGCGAAAAATCTTCAGCGCTAGTTAGAAGAGGAAACTCCAACCAGATGTTTGGTGTCACTGCAGACAGATGCTGCTGTCCAAGCACAGCTCATTTACATATTTCAAGAGAAAATAGTGGACTGGATTGTTTATCCAGCTGCTGAAGATGCACATTTCGATCGCAAATAAGGAATCAAACTGGGACAAAACAAATCCGGCTACATTACGAAGACAAGCAGAGATTCCAGATGTCTTGGTCTTAGCCACTACTAGATGTTAAAGAGGACTTTCTTTTGAAGATTCTCTGCTATTGTTTGACAGATCATATCAATTATTAGTAATATAAATCTCTTGTTATTGCCCTTTCTAGGCCATGCAGTTAAGTATTACCTGGATGTCTTGTTAAAAGGGCAGGGCAATTAATCCCAAAGGAGATTAAATAGCAATATGGCATGCTGCAATTTACACACCCCAGATGTTGCAATGTTGCTTTGACTTGACTTACGTCAAAGTACCAGTTTAATACATTCACTTGTTGCAGCTGCAGAGATTTTATGTACATTTTCCAAACATTCAAGTGTAATTTTTTTTAAATGGTACACAAAATGTTTTTTTTATCATACTGCCCTAGTTCATTCTAATATTAATGAGGCTTTTTGTGAGTTCATGTCATACCTCTTGCCACAATTGGCTGATAGCCGGCTGAGACCAATTATTGCCTCCCAGCTCCTACAGCTAATCACAGCTCTTCCTGTCAACACAGCAGTCCACTAAAACTGATTAGTCCACTAATGCTGATGCATCACACTGCTGCTGATGGCAAAGCACCACCTCCTCCACCCATCATCTTCCTTTATAGCATAAAGCTTCACCTCCTCCACCCCAGCCTCTGCCTTTATAGCATAAAACTCAAAATTCTCCACCCCAGCCTCCTCCTTTATAGCATAAAGCTTCACCTCCTCCACCCCATCTGCCTCCTTTATAGCCTAAAGCTCAACATCCTCGACCCCAGCCTCCTCCTTTAAAAACTAAAGCTTCACCTACTCCACCCCAGCCACCTCCTTTATAGCATAAAGCTTCACCTCCTCCACCCCAGCCTCCTCTTTTATAGCATAAAGCTCAATGTCCTCCACCCCAGCCTCCTCCTTTATAGCATAAAGCTCAACCTCCACCACGCCAGCCTCCTCCTTTATAGCAATAAGCTTCACCTCCTCCACCCCAGCCTCCTCCTTTATAGCAGAAAGTTTCATCTCCTCCACCCCAGCCTCCTCTCTTATAGCATAAAGCTCAATGTCCTCCAACCCAGCCTCCTCCTTTATAGCAGAAAGCTTCACCTCCTCCACCCCAGCCTCCTCCTTTATAGCAGAAAGTTTCATCTCCTCCACCCCAGCCTCCTCTCTTATAGCATAAAGCTCAATGTCCTTCACCCCAGCCTCCTCCTTTACAGCATAAAGCTTCACCTCTTCACCCAAGCTGCCTCCTTTGTAGCCTAAAGCTTCACCTACTCCACCCCAGCCTCCTCCTTTATAGCTTAAAGCTCAACCTCCACCACCCCAGCCTCCTCCTTTTTAGCAGAAAGCTTCACCTCCTCCACCCCAGCCTCCTCCTTTATAGCAGAAAGCTTCACCTCCTCCACCCCAGCCTCCTCCTTTATAGCAGAAAGTTTCATCTCCTCCACCCCAGCCTCCTCTCTTATAGCATAAAGCTCAATGTCCTCCACCCCAGCCTCCTCCTTTATAGCATAAAGCTTCACCTCTTCACCCAAGCTGCCTCCTTTATAGCCTAAAGCTTCACCTCCTCCACCCCAGCCTCCTCCTTTATAGCAGAAAGCTTCACCTCCTCCACCCCAGCCTCCTCCTTTATAGCATAAAGCTCAACCTCCACCACCCCAGCCTCCTCCTTTATAGCAGAAAGCTTCACCTCCTCCACCCCAGCCTCCTCCTTTATAGCAGAAAGTTTCATCTCCTCCACCCCAGCTTCTCTCTTATAGCATAAAGCTCAATGTCCTCCAACCCAGCCTCCTCCTTTATAGCAGAAAGCTTCACCTCCTCCACCCCAGCCTCCTCTCTTATAGCATAAAGCTCAATGTCCTCCACCCCAGCCTCCTCCTTTACAGCATAAAGCTTCACCTCTTCACCCAAGCTGCCTCCTTTGTAGCCTAAAGCTTCACCTACTCCACCCCAGCCTCCTCCTTTATAGCTTAAAGCTCAACCTCCACCACCCCAGCCTCCTCCTTTTTAGCAGAAAGCTTCACCTCCTCCACCCCAGCCTCCTCCTTTATAGCAGAAAGCTTCACCTCCTCCACCCCAGCCTCCTCCTTTATAGCAGAAAGTTTCATCTCCTCCACCCCAGCCTCCTCTCTTATAGCATAAAGCTCAATGTCCTCCACCCCAGCCTCCTCCTTTATAGCATAAAGCTTCACCTCTTCACCCAAGCTGCCTCCTTTATAGCATAAAGCTTCACCTACTCCACCCCAGCTTCCTCCTTTATAGCTTAAAGCTCAACCTCCACCACCCCAGCCTCCTCCTTTTTAGCAGAAAGCTTCACCTCCTCCACCCCAGCCTCCTCCTTTTTGGCATAAAGCTTGTTGCTCCCTCTTATTCAGATTCATGCTACTAGGAATGCATTGCTTTTGAAAAATTTCATTGTTTTCAATGCACATTGCCATAATTGCATCTGTCCATATGGGGGCTTCCAGCTAAGCTCTCCCTGGAAAGGCAAAGCATGCTGCTTGACTATCCCAGGGAGCAGAGCTTCACCGCCAAGTAAATCTGTAGTACATCCATTTTGCAAAAAAATGGTAAAGTGTATGACAACAGTGTTCCTGACTAAATGTAAGTTGTAATATAGAATGATTTATTGCTTGAATTTGTTGAAAAGTACACGAGATGAGGAACTTTATAACAAATGATATCAAATCGCAATACTGGGGAAAAAATCACAATAAGATTATTTTTGCAAATCATTCCGCCCTACTTTTAATTTATACACATTAATAGTAAGCAGACAGTTGTTGTAGAATAATTTCAGTTATTTAGAGTACACCTGGCTGAGAATGAGTAAGCTGTGCTATCTTGCTCTTTGTTCCCTTAGTCTGTCTTGAAACAGGTAAAAAGAGTTTCAGGTACGCTGCTTCTGCAGCCTGGAATCTGCTGCAGGAGAGTTTGTGTTTGGGGGTTGGGTCTCTGTGAATCTTTTAAAAGCAGACTGAAGCTGGTGGAGGGAGATGCATCAGGCTGCAGATGTTTATGACTTTGTGCTCTGTGATTTAGGATTGGTTGATCTGTGTTTGTAACTTTGTTGATCGTGCTGCTGCCTGTCTTGACCAGAACACCCTTGTAAATAAGATTCTAGATCTCAAAGAGGTTTTCCTGGCTAAATAAATGTAAAAAAATAATAATAATTAGAAATAAATTTTAACTGTCAAGCTCAATCTTGAAAAACTCTTGCTGCTCATGTCCATGATTCACACTTTCTGCACTGACTAAAACTGATGAACAGTCTTTAAAACAGAGACATGCCATAAGGGTGAACTTACAAACTGGGGGTTATTCTCCCCTATCTTGGTCCAGCCGATGCGGTAGAGGGCCACATCGGGGGCTCCGTGCTCCCACGTGGCTCTGAAGGAGTTCTGTGTCACCTCAGAGAACTGCAGGTTCTTTGGAGCTGGAACCACGTCTGTGTAAAAGCAAGAGGGAGGACCGTGTGAGTGAACAAGAAGGCTGCTTTGTTTGCTGCAGTTATTTTCAGTGTATTCTGTCTGGTTTGTGTTCAAAGTAAAATGTAAAAATCATAATAATTATTGCAGGATGAAGAAAATTAAGAGAAGCAAGTTCTGACCTGTGATGGCGCTCCCGAGCATCACGCTTCCAGGTCCCTCATCAAAGACGGGAGTGACGGCCACATCGTACTCAGTCTGGGATATCAAGCTGGACAGATCCAGGGTGGTAATGTCACCGTCCACTTCAGCCTGTCAGGGATGGATTTCATCTTCAGTAAGATGTGCTGCTTTGCTTTAAAACAGTGTTACTCAACCAAAGAGCCAAATTGTTGAAAAATACATTTGCATGAACCACAATCTAAGTGGTGAAAAGCGGCAATTAAAATAAGTCAAAGGAGGCAAAAATGGTCAAAAAGCAGCAAACACTGGGAGAAAAGGGAAAAAAATGAGTTGTAGGTGGCAAAAATGGTCCAAAAGTGGCAAAAATGTGCAGGAAAATGAGTGAAAAGTGACTAAAATGGGCAAAAATCAAAAGAAAAATGGTGGGGGAAACTGGGAAATTAGTGGCATTTAATTGCAAAACTTAGCTTAGATGGGCAAGAAGTGGCAAAAAGGGCAAAAAATGGCAAAAAGCAGAAGAAAAGTGTCAAAAAAGGGAGAAAAGTGAGAAAAAGAAGTAGCAAAAACTGGCTTAAAGTGGCAAACACTGTGAGAAAAGTGGCAAAAAAATGAGTTGTAGGTGGCAAAAATGGTCCAGAAGTGGAAAAAACACAGGGAAAAATAAGTGAAAAGTAACTAAAATGGGCAAAAATCTGAAAAAAGTGGGCAAAAATGGGAAATTATTGGCATTTAATTGCAAAAGGCAGCTTAAATGAGCGATAAGTGGCATAGGATGAAAAAAGGGGCAAAATGGGCTATAAGCAGTAAAAATGGAAATAAAGTAGCAAAAAATTGCAAATAAGGGCAATGGAAATATGCAGACAAAAACTAGAGGTAGACAATGAAGCTTCACAATTAAAGCCTACTGTGTAAGTATGGGAAACAGACTGATTAATGTGACTTGCAATGGATAATTCCTGAGTTCAATTCTTTTTTTTTTTTTCTAAAAATTTGTTAGAAATTAATGTGTTTGCTAGAATATACAGAGACTGATAGTCAGGGTAAAGTAAAATAAAAAGGCTTGGAGATGCATCAGCTGTTAAGTTTTCCATTTTGGTGGCTAAGAAGCGGTTAAAGGAAAACGTCAGCATAGATGTCTGTAATCCACTGTTCTCCTACAGAGACGAGAGGCTTTTGTCAGTAATCCTTAAGAGGAGCTGATATGCTGAGAATCATCTATCAGAGCTCTCTGGAGGTGTACCAAAGGTGTCCATCAGCTGCAAATTTATCCTGGACTGTTTGTCCTTCCCTGACATCCAAGTAAGAAATTATGAGGACAAAGTGGTGCCGGGATGATCCAGTCAGGCTGGGCTGAAGGCCTGAGCCGTGCTCCTCTGCCAGCAGACTGTTTTCTCTCATAAAAATCAGCTGACACTGAAGGGGCTGCTGTCTCAGCTGCTCTCCACTGGGTACTACCTCCGTCTCTTTCCCATTTAGAAAAATAACTGCTGAGTAAAGCTCTGTCCTTTTGAGGAAGACTTTTGTAAGACAAACATTACATGTATTTTTAGACAATTTTTCAGCCTCTTTTCACCAAGGAAATAAAACTAAAACCAGCCAAAATAAAGAATCACAGCTGCTGTCACTGCAAATTAGAATCAATTATTTTTAATTGTCCTCATGAAAATTTAGCTGGAGCTGGTATTGTTCTTCTGTTGATATATTTCCCTAGTCATTAACTTAGAACAGGGGTGTCAAACTCAATCACAGCAGGGGCCGGATTCTGGATTTCAAACTGAAACTGAAATCATCAAGCATAACATTCAACCACTAAAACTCATTTTTCTGTTCAGGAATGCAAGTAAATAACTATAATTTGACATATTAATCAAGACATAATAATGTGCTTTACTATTTTTTCACTTTTTTGGAAATCAGTAAATTTGAAAATTCATGGATAACAATAATAATTCTATTTTAGCATTAAAAATATCATTTGGGTTAAAGAGCTTCTACATATTGGTGTATTAACCATTGCAGAAACATAAAAAAAATGATTTTGTTTTTCACCAATGCTGTTATTTTAGGGCAGCTGTGGCATAAACCTTAGTTTGGTTAGGGTTAGGGTGGTCTAATAAATTTGTTAAGCACTGTATATATCTATAAAAACTTAGCCCTGATGATAAATGATTTTGAGGTTTAAAAAATTAAAAAGATAAGTTTAAAGGCTCACAATCTGAGAAAAGCAAATTTATTAGTTCAAAAAGATCAAAAAATAAAATTGAAATTAAAAAAAAAACATTTAAATTGTGAGTCTAAAACAGAGGTGTCAAACTCACTGCAGGGGCCAAAATCTGAATTTAGGTCTCACCTGAGGGCCTAACAGGGTCAAGATTTAACCAAAAACTGTCAACTGTGTTTTCACAGGTAATGAATTATAAGGAAAATTAAACAGTGATGATAAAGGATTTTAAGATTTCTAAAAAAAAGTCGAAATGATTAAATATCACAGCATCAATGTTACTGTGTGTCCATGTCAAATAAATGCAAAATAAATAAATACATAAATGAGTCAAAGGCTCAAAATCTGAGATAAAATGTCAACTTTATAAGCCCTTAATGTCAGAATACAAAAACAAAAGTCAAAATAAGGTTTTTAAAAGGCAAATATATGAGATAGTTAAAATCATGAGTTTAAAGGTCAAGATATGAGGGAAATACAAAATCAAGACTTTAAAAGGTCAAAATAGAAGATAAAATTTAGAATTGTGATTCTAAAAAGGTTGAAATATGAGATAAAATTCTCCATCAGGAGTTTAAAAAGTGAAAATATGGAATTAAAGGTCAAAGTTGGGAGTTTAAAAGGTCAAAATATGATTTAAAAAAAAATGTGAATCTTTAGGTCAAAATATGTGAGAAAAGATCAAAATGTTGAATTTAAAAGGTCAAAATATGAAATAAAAAGTCAAAATCCTAAGTTTAGGTCATAATCTTGGGATGCAAAATGTAAATATGAAATGAAAACAAATTCATTTCTTTCCCTCATTCCTGACTATTTCTACTCTCTACTTTTTTGGATTTTAATGACTTAACAAGGATTTTTTTTTTAAATCTTCAAGGTTAAATTTACATTTTTACACTGGAGGAAATCTTCAGACCTCCTTCCAGTGATCCACTTCTAATTAACATATGAAATGATCTTGCGGGCCGGGTAAAACTGCACCGTGGGCTATGGGAAACTATGGGATTATGAAGTCAAAGTCTGGAGTTGAAATATGAGGTGAAATACAAAATAATTGGTTAAAAAGGTCAAAACATGGATTTAAAAAATCAGAAGAATGAATGTTAAAACTCAAAACATTATATATGAATTCAAAGTATGAAATAAAAAGTCAAAATCCTAAGTTTGAGTCCTAAGTGAGATGCTAAATTGAAAATGTGAAATTAAAACTCAAATTAATTTATTTTCCCACATTCCTGACTTCTTATCTAAATATTTTTACTCCTTACATTTTTCGATGTTATGTCTTAACAAGAATATCTTAAATCATCAAGGATAAGTTCACATTTTTATACCTGACTAAATCTGCAGACCTCAGACTGATGGGCCAGTTAGAACAGAAATATGAGATCATCTTGGGGGCCGGATTTAACTGTTCAACAGGCCGTATTTGGCCCTTGAGTTTGACACCCCTGACTTAGAATGATTGCGTTTAAATTCTGGCTCCCAGAACTCCTGGTGAAGTCGTTTGCTTTATTGGACCAGCAGTAAGGAGCTGGAACTCTCAGTGATTTTTTTTTTCTTTAAAAATCCATAATAAACACAAATATTACTGATCCATTATTGAGTCCGGTTGTAACTTTACAGTTAAATTAAAATCAAAATGTGTTTAACTCTGATTTTCAATCCCCCATGTATTTTGACTGTTTGCCACCTTCCTCACTGAGAAGATAAAACTACTAAACCACCTGTCAGATCATTTTGTGATCAAGACGATTTATTGTTTCTTTTTAAAGGAGCCAGAACCTTTGTGGTGTTTTTTTAAATCATCCTGTAATCCTGTATTGGATGTACTTCTGAAAAAAAACTCAGTTTTACCTCTTTCAGGTCTCCTTCCTCTGGTTTATAGTTGATGATGTACTTGCGGACTGCTCCAGGAGCAGCGTCCCAGTTGAGCCTCATGGTGCTGTGAGTCACATCCGTGATTCTCAGGACTCCAGCAGGAGGCATGGGCACTAAGGGAGGACAGGGAAAATACAAACATTACAATTTAACCCATCCACACATCACTGTTGTTATTTTGGACTGAAAGGTTGGAGTCAAAACCAGCTGAAAAGCTGGAAAACAGACAGCACCTCTGCTTGTTAGGAGCTGCTGCTTTGGATATTTGGTTTTGGTGTATCTCTTTAGTACATGTCTAAAATCCTAAATAAAAGCTTAAACATGCAAATAACTGCTGACAAGTGTTAAACCCAGCAAAATTCTGCTAAAGTCCTTTTCTTTCCTAACTAATCAAAAAGATGTTTCACAGAACAGGTCACTGAGAATGAACACGTATGAGTGAGAGTATTAAAAATATATAAATTCTTCTTCAAAAGGAGCTCTTCCTGCAGTGAAAATATCTGTAGATCAACGACTCAAGTCATGTAAAAAATCAGTAAAATATCACATACAGGTGACTCCAGTCCCTTCCTGAGGGTCGCTGGCAGACTCTCCGTGTATAGCGAATAGTTCAAGGGCGTAGGCTGTGTTTGGTATCAGTTTCTCCAGCAGGACGTTTGTTACATCACCTCCAACACGTACCTGAAGAAGGAAAGAGGTGGAGAGATGAATGCAGGTGAAGATCATATAGAAGGACTTTAACCAAAAGAACTTTTCTTCCTTTTCAGGTCTAGTGTAAACCAAATACAACAGTCGCTATCATTTTGGCTTTAAAAGAAACTATGCCATTTAGCAGACCATTTTCCCAAAGGACACACAGTGGAGATGGACAGGCGTTCATGGCATTGAGGCCCACACTGGAAACTGGTCTAGCCCTGACTGGGATTCAAACTCCTGATCTCCTGTCCAAAAAATCAGCAATTTTTACCACTTAGCCATCCAGCAGCGTAATCTGCTGTCCCCACAACAACGTCTCTGTCTAATCTTTGATTAAATCGTCATATATCGTCATCAGACTACAGATGAATCAACCAGTGTTACTTCTGTTTTCAACAGCTCAATCAGCTGAGCCACTGGTAAATAGGAGAACTAAATCAGCGGTGTCAAACTCACTGCAGGGGCCGAAATCTGAATTTAGGTCTCACCTGAGGGCCTAACAGGGTCAAGATTTAACCAAAAACAGCCAACAGTACATAATTTATAGGTGAAATTAAACAGTGATGATAAAGGATTTTAAGATTTCTAAAAAAAGAAGTCAAAATGATTAAATATCACAGCATCAATGTTACTGTGTGTCCATGTCAAATAAATGCTAAACAAATCAATACATAAATGAGTCAAAGGCTCAAAATCTGAGATAAAAAGTCAATACAAAAATAAAAGTCAAAATAAGGTTTTAAAAGGCAAATATATGAGATAGAGAGTTAAAATCATGAGTTTAAAGGTCAAAATAGAAGATAAAATTCAGAATTGTGATTCTAAAAGGTCAAAATATGAAATAAAATTCAAATAAGGAGTTTAAAAAGTGAAAATATGGAATTAAAAGTCAAAGTTGAAAGTTTTAAAGGTCACAATATGATTAAAAATGAAAAAAGTGAGACATAAGGTCAAAACATGAGAAAAAGGTCAAAATTATAAATTTAAAAGGTAAAAATATGAAATAAAAAGTTAATATTCTGAGTTTCAGTCATAATCTTGGGATGCAAAATGAAAATATGAAATGAAAACACAAATTAATTTCTTTCCCTCATTCCTATTTCTAATCTCTACTTTTTTGGATTTTTATGACTTAACAAGGATTTTTTTTTTCAATTTTCAAGCTTAAATTTACATTTTTACACTGGAGGAAATCTGCACACCTCATTCCAGTGAGACACTTCTAATTAAAATATGAAATGATCTTGCGGGCCGGGTAAAACTGCACTGTGGGCCGCATTTGGCCCCCGGGCCTTGAGTTTGACACCTGTGTACTAAATCATACCACCAGTGTTTGCTAGCACTAGCATTAGTCAGGGCCTCTGAGGACTGAAGATCATGGTCCACATACAGGTCTAATCTCTATGGAGAAAGGTAGTTAACATTTATAAGCTTTGATAATTTCAATACCATGTGGTTTAAACTGTCAGAATTTGTAATGTGATAAACAAAAGTATTAAAAAGCAATGAAAATTCAAACAGCACTTCATCGTCACAAGATAAATACGCAGAGGAGAAATTTATCCTTCAGTGTCATGCAAAGTCTTAAACTATGTCAGAATTTAACAGAAATTTGGCAACCAACTGTTTTTGTGCAATTCAAACATGCAAGAGTTTGTCTGCAGATTTTTGATAAATGAATGAGAGGAACTGCCAAAGACAGGCTGCCCAGGACTTCTGTTTTTTGTAGCTGTGGTAACTAACAGGTGTTTATTTTGCCTCATTTTTACTGGTGTTCAATCACAGTTTAAAATGTTGCTATCATGACAACACTACAATGAAAAAGACCTGATCACACACTAGTGCTTGTAAGGGAAACTGGACTTTACAGCTCATAAACTCCAATGGAAAGATTAAGACCAGGAGACTAGAGCAGTGATTCTCAAATGGTGTCTCAAGGTGTGCCTTGGGGATCTGGCTGGACCCCTGAAAAAACCCAGAGAATGGACCCTCCCCAGCTGTGATTTATAAATGAGTGTGTGTATTGGATCAGTAGCATTGGTGCTAGCATCCTGGCTAACAGTTACCTCATTTGGCAACTTATTATTGACTTAAAATTGGTGTTGAAATTATCATTATTCATGCTACTTTTAATCAATTTTTATACCCATTTTGCAACTAATTTTGTCAACTTGAACCATTCTTGCTGCTTTTTTGCAATTTTGCAACTTTTTAAAAATACTTTTGACCTATTTTTTTTCCTACATTTTTGGAACTTTTTGCCACATTTTACCCATTTTTGCTATCTTTTTGATGGTTTTTGCCTACTTTTGCTATTATTTGGACATTTTTTGCCAATTTGTCATCACTTTTTACCACGTTTTAGCAACTTTGACCCTTTCTGGCCACTTTTCTGTCGCTTGTAACTTATTTTGTCACCTTTTTGACACTTTCAACCCATTTTTGCCACCTTCTTGCTAATTTCACTCACCTTGCCTTTGTTTGGCCACTTTTTCGCCTAATTTTGCCCTTTTTTAATCACTTTTACACAATTTTAACCACCTTTTTACAACATTTAACCCTTTTGGACACTTGCAACCCCTTTTTGCCACCTTTTTCAAACTTTCAACATGTTTTGCCACTATTAACCAATTCGTTGGCCCCTTATGCCAATTGTTAACCATGTTTGACTTTGTCTTGACACTTTTTACATAATTTTGCTATGTTTTATCATCACTTTAACCAATTTTTGCCACCTTTCAGACACATTTTGCCCACTTTTTCCATCCCCAGTTGTCTAGGCCCCAGAAACCTCTCCCCTTTATCCCCCCCATGGACCACCTTGACTGTTATATTATTAAAAAAAAAAAAAAAGTCTATTTTGTATTGATATGAATATGGTGTGCCTTGAGATTCTGGCTTAACCTTAGGTGTGCCTTGGGTGAAAAAGTTTGAAAACCACTGGACTAGAGGCTGTTATTTTTGAATTTCAAAGCCTATAATTTTGATTTATGGGTGTCCACATACTTTAAGCCATGCAGTGTTTACATTATATTACAGTAAAGCATTTTCCAAAGTAAGCATTCTGTGATTTTTTTTCATCCTGTTACTGTTGCCACGCTGTGCCACATATAATCTGATTTATCATTTTAATCAGTGTTCATGTCAAATGATTAATGTCGATAAATAACCCCATGCACCACGTCAATTTGAGGTGCTCGTTTCCACTTGCATATGATTCCAGGAAAATCCATGTCACGTACAGTAAGGCCTTCCCTTCTGCTGTATAATTACACATTTAGATTAACACCACAGAAGTGAATGGCATCTGTTCTGTTTATATCATTGTGATGACTTCACACCATGAGCTAATCTTTCCTACTGCCCAGAGTGTCTGAGGGCTCTGCTGTCTGCAGACCTGGCCTTAGCCACACCGTTTAGAGACCGCTTCCTTTTCTGCAAAGTGATCATGATCACAACGCCATCTGGAAGCAGTAAGCAGCACGAGCAGAAGCCTGCTATTATAAAATTAATGTGGAAATGCTGAGCATGGAATTTAAGATGTGAGAGTAGTTTGTGTGGCTCCACGAGTGTTTATTATGTTTAGAACAGTGATACTCAATGTGTGGCTCTAGAGCCACATGTGGCTCTTTTGTGATTATTTGTGGCTCTTTTATGTCTTAATTTTAAATATTATTACCCCAGAAAACCTTAAAAAAGGGAAAGTTTTTTACCCTTTTACACAATTTTTTCCACTTTTCACCCATTTCAGCTAACTTTTGCCATTGAATACCACTTTTTTCCTACTTTTTGCCCATTATGCCACTTTTTTGCAACTTTTTACCCATTTTTTGCCATTTTTATCCAAATATTGCCCTTTCATCTCCCCATTTTCACCTATTGAAGCTACCTTTTGTCATGAAATACCTCTTTTTTCTAGTTCTTGCCCATTTTAGCCACTTCTTTTTGCCACCCTTATCCCATTTTTTGCACCTTGTCACCATTTTTTCCACTTTTCACCCATTTCATCTACCTTATGCCACTTACTACAACTTGTTTTCTCTTTTTTGCCCATTTTTGCCTCTCTTGACTGCTTTTTGCCTATTTTAGTCACTTTTCACTCTTTTTTATTACCACAGTTTTGCAAATTTTCTACCTTTTTATGCCAAGTGTAACTCATTGTTTTGTCACTTCACACTCATTTTTGCTACTCTCTGACCCTTTTTCCATGTTTCCTCTCCATTTTCACCCATCTTCACCCTTTTTTGTTGCTTTTTGACCATTTTTGCCACCTTTAACTTATTCTTATTGCTACATCAAGCTGTTTTTGCCACTTGTCACAACTTAAATTGTGGCTTTTGCAAAGGTATTTTTCAACAATTTGGCTCTTTGGTTGAGCAGGGTTGAGTAACGCTGGTTTAGAGGGATTTATATCTTTGGTGCTGTGTTGGGCTTTTATTACTTACGTTATCTGGATCATTATTACTTCACACTTTGGGGACCCTGCGCCTACATTTCTGCTGGTCTCCCCACCCAACGTATCCTCTACATCACTGATCATCAACTGGCAGCCCGGGGGCCACACCAGGCCCCCCAAAGCTTCCTGTCCAGCCCCCGAAAGATCATTAAATTCAGAAAAGAAGATTTTAAGAGTATCCTTTTGCTTTAAATATCTGCAGCTGTTAAATCCATCCCAATTAACATTAAAATAGTTTTAGAATGACTAACCATTTGATCTGTTTTTACAGAAATTTACTGTCAAAATGAGTAGATATTTTAAAAATGGTTAAGGTTGGCAGAAGTGTTGCAAAAATTGGCAGAAAAAAGTTGTGAAAAGAGGTTAAAATGTGTCCAAAAAAAGGTAAAGGAGGAAAAAGGGGGAAAAGGTATCAAAAATTGGTTACAAATGACAAAAATAGTGCAAGAAAGTAAAGAAAAGGGGTTAAAAAGTGGCGATAATTGATAATTGAGTGGCATAAAGGGGATAAAACATGCAGAAAAAGTGGTTTAAAGGGGGTTGAAATCTTTAAAAAAATTGGGTTAATGAGGCAAAAAGTATCAAAAACTAGTTAACAATGGTAAAAATGGTTTTAAAGTTGCAAAAATTGTTGAAAAAATGTAATAAAAGGAGTTAAAAAGTGGCAGAAATTGAAGAAAAGTGGCAAAAATGGATAAAAGAGTGGAACAAAGGGGTTAAAACATGCAGGAAACGTGGTTTAAAAGGGGTTAAAATCATGCAAAAATTGGGTTAAAAAGCAAAAAGTATCAAAAAGGGGTTAATAGTGTCCAAATGGGTTATATTGGTGCTAAATGACAATTAGGGAGGGCCCATTCTCTGTGATTTTCAGGGGTCCAGCCAATCCTGTTGTCAGGCCTGCTGCATTCTAGATAATAGGGATAGATCTCACTGGTAATGACTAAAAACGTCCTGTAGTTTAAAGGAAAATACAAATACTACTGCAGTAATATTTCAATCAGACCAAAATTAAATGATGAAGGTTCTGAGACATTCAGGCAAATAATTATTCTTAAAGGCTTAAACAAATACAGCTGGACTTACTAAGCCTCTACCAATAGCGCCGAAAAACGTCTTCTGGTCTGGATTCAGCTGTGTATCTACACACAGAGGCTACAGGCCACTCCTTTGACAACAGGGACACATCCCTGGGAGGACTGCATTTCCAGCTCTCTTGCACCTCGGACAGAGCCATGCGGAGGATGCCCCGGGTTGTTCTTGGTGACGTCACTGGAACGTCACCACCCACGCCTACACCTAGTGGGAGATACAGTCACCAACAGATGCCCTGAAGAAGCGTCCTGGCTGGGAGCGAAACTGTTGGCTCTTCAAACTTAGTAAGTCCAGTTGTATTTGTTTAAGCCTTTAAGAATAATCAGACCAAAATGTTAATTTAATTTTTGTGTATTTGAAAATCCGGCCCCCAGAGTTTCTGTTGAGACTAAATCTGGCCCTTGTGCAAATGTACTTGATGAACCCTGCTCTTCATTTCCTGTGAAGGCCCCCATCAGGTCCCATTTATTTACAGACAGGGTCACAGGGCCGACATTTTGCTGTGTCCGTAGTTACTGGTTTTTGCACCAGCAGCGCCCACTTCCTGAGTTTCAGAAACTCAACCCCTGCATTTTTGTTGCTAGATTGCAAAATCGGACTTCTTTTTTTGTTTTCTCAGTGGTATCTGTAACATTGTTTTAAAATAGCTCTTTGCACCTTATTTTTCCTTTTTACAAAGAAACACCATCAAGAAAAAGGAATCCTGTCCTAGCATTAGCAGCAGCTTTAGACCTGGAAACTTGATCCTTGAAAAGATGAGACCAGGTCAGTTTCTCTTCCATTGCGGCTGTTGACTAAGCTGCTGGCATAAGTAAAAGTATTGTAATAAACATTACAACGATTTTAACCATTTTACCGACTAACCACGCACATCCCGACTTTAAACTATCATCAATCATGGAAGTGCACGTATCAGCCCTCATCTCCTCAGTGTCATAGTTGTGAAATGATAGAAAAGAGGATAGAGTTACATTAATCACTACACTCTATCTCAGTAATCCACCTTCAGTCACACATGCTCACACTTTAAGGTAGTGTTACTTTACCTCACTCTCCAGCTGAGGCTCAGAGGCGTTGATGGATTTGTAGACGAGCCTGTAGTCAGTGGCACCTTCAGCCTCCTCCCACCTCACCTTCATGGTAGTGGAGGTCTCATCGTAAACAATCATGTTCTTGGCCATGGACAGGGGCACTACAGGGACAAGCATACACCATACTTCATTATCACAGGAAAAAGTTTAAAATTATTATTTATTTGCAAGAAGAGGACATAAAATAGCTGAAATACTGATCAAACATTTAAATTTTCTGGAACGGTTCTCAACCAAGTGTGAAGCGGCTGGGATGAGAATCAGCACCTCCAAATCTGAGGCCATGGTCCTCAGTCGGAAAAGGGTGGAATTCCCTCTCCATGTTGGGATTGAGATCCTGTCCCAAGTGGAGGAGTTCAAGTATCTCGGCGTCTTGTTCATGAGTGAGAGAAGAATGGAGCGGGAGATTGACAGGTGATGATGCAGTCTCTGCATCGTCGGTCTGTCGTGGTGAAGAAAGAGCTGAGTCGAAAAGCGAAGCTCTCGATTTACCAGTCGATCTACGTTCCTACCC
Source organism: Cheilinus undulatus (assembly GCF_018320785.1). Taxonomy (NCBI): domain Eukaryota; kingdom Metazoa; phylum Chordata; class Actinopteri; order Labriformes; family Labridae; genus Cheilinus; species Cheilinus undulatus. The sequence continues at coordinate 46,603,885 of NC_054878.1, read as the reverse complement.
TCACCTACGGTCATGAGCTATGGGCAGTGACAGAAAGAACAAGACCGCAAATACAGGCGGCTGAAATGAGTTTCCTCCACAGGGTGTCTGGGCTGAGAGACTCGAAGTAGAGTCACTGCTCCTCTGTGTAGAGAGGAGCCAGATGAGGTGGCTCGGGCATCTGCTCCAGATGCCTCCTGGACGCCTCCCTGGTGAGGTGTTCCGGGCAGGTCCCACTGGGAGGAGGCCCCGGGGAAGACTCAGGACACGCTGGAGAGACTATGTCTCTCGGCTGGCCTGGGAACGCATTGGGATGCCCTGGGAGGAGCTGGACGACGTGGCCAGGGAGAGGGAAGTCTGGGCTTTCCTGCTTAGGCTGCTGCCCCCGCGATGTGACCTCGGATAAGCGGAAGAAGATGGATGGATGGATGGATGGATGGATGGCATTTAAATTTACACAATTCCACAGTGAAACAGGGTAAAATAAAAGGTATCGATGCATGTCCAATAAGGACTTCAGGACTTTTGCTACCATTTTCTTTCAGACACCTAGTCGCGACCCACTGAAAACGGTTCCGTGACCCACTTTTGGGTCCCGACCCACAAGTTGAGAACCACTGACTCAGAGCAACAACAGCTTGTTTATTTGAAAAAATGCTAGATGGAGCGAGTCATGAAGGATGTTTTTATTTTTGGTGTTTGGGGATGAGGAATGTCACGGTCATATTTTGTTTAATCTCTGTTTGATGTGCAGAATATTTGGTATCTTACTCTCCGTGATGGTTTATTTTGTGTGGCTTTTTCATCCTTCTGTTGGATTTGCTAGAAAACACTGGTTTTATGTGTGCTTAAGCCATCCTTTACAGAGCACTGATTTCTGAGACAAATCTGCAGCCAGAGCCATCTGGGCTTTAAATGTATGCCAGACTTACTTCAGACAGTGAATCATCTAACCCAGTGTTAGCTTAGAAACAGTCACAGTGATCTAGTGGCTGCTGATGCCATCCAAGTAGATGACAACAGAGCAATCAGACTTTTTAATAGCATAACTGTGAAAATCAGCTGCACATTTAAGAACAAATAAAGCACACATTAAAGGATTAGTGAACTAATAAAAGCACTTAACTCATTGTTAAGTTATATTAGTTGATGTAAGATATATTGTTAAAGGTTGCAGCCCTTAAACTCAGAGAGATTATCATTTCAACCACAGCATATTAAGATAAGCTCACAGCTTTAAACATGAGGCTTCGTTTGTAGTGAGTGGTTCTCCACCAGAGATCAGATGTTAAATGTGGACTGATAAAAAGATGCTGGATCACATTTGCAGCAGGAAAAAACAAGTTAACAAGTTCCATCAAAGTGTGAAAAAACAAACTGAGTAGAGGAATCCATTTGTTTACAACACAATGGAAGAAAGAGAACATTTTCCCAAAACAGACAAAGCAGGCAGATGATGCTATCGGCCTTAAAAGCTCCTCTTTTACCATGTCTATCACCTCTAAGGCTAGCCAAAGCCCCGCAAAAAGAACATGGACACATCTCATACAGCCAACAGAGCTTGGTTCCAGCTTTTAATGGGAAAGAGTAAGAGCAAGGCAAAGAAAACAGACTTACAGGTGGTCTCTGTGCCCTTCAGAGGCTCGCTGCTGATCTCGTCAACCACGGAGTAAACATTGACCACGTACTCGGTCAGAGGGGTCAGGCCTTCCAGGACTGTGGTCGTCACTGAGCCATCGACCAGCAGCTGGAACGATAAAGGAAAGTCTAAGATTAATTCTTCAGAAATGTTCATCCTGGGCTGGGCAATTAATCAAAAATTAGATTAATTGCCCAGCAATATGGCCTGCTGCAGAAGTTGCAATCTTTCTTTTACTTTACTATGTTCAAAATACCAGTTTAGTAAATCCATTTGTTGCATTGGCAGAGATTTTATGCACATTATGCAAACATTCAAGTGTCATTTTTTTTTTTGATGGTTTACAAAAATCCTCCTTTAAGAGTTTTATGGATGTTTTTCTTATTTAAAAAGAGCAAATGACATCACATTAGAAATACGAGCAAAAATAGTGAGCTCATTCTCTCTAAAACTGATAAAGCCTGGCGTTACTTCACAAAAGTCATACTGTGGTCAGCTGGTAGCCAGCCTCACCTCCTCCACCCCAGCCGCCTCCTTTATGGCTAAAAGCTTGTTGCATCCCCATATTCAGATTCTTGCCAAATAATTTCATTTTCTTCAATACACACGGTCTCATTTATCAAATTATTTATTGCTTGAATTTGTCCAAAAATACATAATATTAACCAAAGAATAATCGCATATAAAATTAAATCGTATCATTTGGGAAAAAAATTGCAATTAAATTATTTTATAATCGTTAAGCCCTAGTTCATCCTGGTCAATTTTTGGTTTAAATAAAAATATAGTATGGGGTAGGATGCAGCTTCATAAAAGACACAGAGTAAAATAAAAGCATGAGGAGGTAACAGACAAATGAAACTAACCTGAGACTGATCTTTTAAAAATGTAAAAACACTAGCAGCTTTTTCTTTTGTGGTGTTGAATCATTACCAGACTTTTAAAGCAGATGATCAGTCCCAGTAAATTAAAAACGCTTGATCAGAACTTGTTTGGTGAAAGAGTAGAACAACTTTTCTATTAAAAAGGTCAAAAACTTCTTTAATTCGGATCGAGGACTTCCTGTGCAGTAGAGTTATTTCTATCAGATCTCAGCTTGTTCATGCAGCCTTCTAAAACTACCAGATTTCTGAGAATACATTTAGCTTTGCATTGGAAACAGGTTAAACATAATCGCTAACAGGCACCAATAATTTAAAAGAAGGGAAGTTTTTCTGCAGATAGCAAGCTGGAGAAGCTGCAGCCTCTCGTGTTTGTTTGTCATTTCCCCTCTGGGTTTAATTTTCCAGCTGAACAGAACAGGAATGTGACACTGTTCAGCAGCCAATTTGGACATCCAACACAAGGACTTTTCCCACCAGCACATGAATGTTGAGTGACAGTTTTGAGCTGCACGGACTACAATCATCTGAAGGAGAAAATAAAAGGCCTGGACCTTCACCAATCACTGATTGATAAATGCTGACGAACTGATCGCCAGGACAGCTCAGACCAACAGTTTCCATCCAAACCTTTAACTCTATCAGGAATCAAACTTACGTAATCGTTCGCTGACAAACAGCCTTCTTTGTGTGTCTGTCTCCTGATATGACAGTAATGTTCTCTGGTTTATTTGATTGACTCAAACTAATAACTGGTAAGGACAGCTTCAGGGAAAAACAGACAGAAAAATATCATGTTCAGCAGCAGATGCACAAAAGTTTAAATTGATAGGAAGCAATCTAAACTGGGAAATTTAGCAGTTAAATCACATGAATCACCATCTCATCAGCGCTCTAACTTTTATCTACCCATCAAGAAAGTTAGGGTTTTGTTTGGCAAGATTTTTGAGATCTCAAAATCAGAAATATTTATCCAGTTGTGTTTTAAGAATCACAGCTGAACAAAGAGGGAAAGTCTTTCTGCTGTCTCCATACCTTAGAGCAGGGGTTCTCAACCCTGCTTAACCAAAACAATCTAAGAGGGGATAAGTGGTGATTAGAATAAGTTGAAGGTGGCAAAAGTGATCAAAAAGTAGAATTAAATTGTAAAAGGCAGCTTAAATTTGGTGAGAAGTGGCAAAAATAGGCAAAAAGGGGCAAACACTGAGGGAAAGTGGCAGAAAAGGGGAAAAAGGGGGAAAAATGGGTGAGAAGTTACAAAAAAATGAGTTACAGGTGGCAAAAATTGTCCAAAAGTGGCAAAATTAAAAAAAAAAAAAAAAGATGGAAAAAATGGGCAAAATAAGGAAAAAGGTGGGGAAAATGGGGGAAACCAGAAAACATTGGAAAAATAGGCAAAAAAAAATTTAAAAATGGGAAAAAATCGGAAAAAAGTGGGAAAATTGCCAAAAGTGGAATTTAATTGTAAAAGGCAGCTTAAATTTGGTGAGAGTGGCACAAATAGGCAAAAGGAGCAAACACTGAGGGAAAAGTGCCAAAAAAGGGGAAAAAATGGGTGAAAAGTAACAAAAAATGAGTTGGCAACAATTGTCCAAAACTGGCAAAAATTTAAAAAAGATAGGAAAAATGGGCAAAAATCAGGAAAAAAAGGTGGGGAAAATGGGCAACAATCAGAAAAAAAGATAGGAAAAATGGGCAAAAATCAGAAAAAAAGAGTTGGGAAAAAATGTGCAAAAATCAGCAAAAAGGTGGGATAATGGGCAAAAGTCACATTTAATTGTAAAAGGCAGCTTAAATGGGCGAGAAGGTGCAAAAACAGGCAAAAAGGGGCAAACACTGGGAGAAAAGTGGTAAAAAAAGGGGCAGAAAGTTGCAAAATGTGGTAAAAAAAATGAATTACAGGTGGCAAAAATGGTCCAAATGTGGCAAAAAAAATAAGTGAAAAGTGACTAAAATGGGCAAAAATCAGCAAAAGGGCGGGAAAATGGGCAAAAAGCATCAAAGAGTGGCAAAATGGGAAATAGGTGGCATTTAATTGCAAAAGGCAGCTTAAAGTGGCAAAAAAGCAAAAAAGGGGCAAAAAATTGCAAAAAGCAGGATAAAAGTGTCAAATAGAAGTGGCAAAAATGGGAATAATGTTTCAAATAAAGACATAAAAAAGCCACAAATCATCACAAAAGAGCCACATGTGGCTCCAGAGCCACACGTTGAGTATCACTGCCTTAGAAGTTCATGATCACGCCGGTGTGATGTCATCATGCGCTATTTTTGTCACATGATAGCAAACGAAGCCATACATTGCACTGCAATCAATCTGTGGGATTTTTAAGCTATTTTTCCTCACCAGGACAATTAGAAGAGGAAATATAATCCTTCAACTGTCATCAAAAATGATTTTACTCACTGGGGACAGTGGTCCATACCAATGGTTCCCAATGGTTTTTGGGGGGTCGCCAAAAATCCTGTGGGGGGCGCAAGGCTTTGTCTGCTCTGAGGCTGCCAAAACTAGGTTTGAGAATATCAACTAAAAACATGATAGAGCAGTTATTAGGTACTTTATACAAAGGTCTTTAGATGAGAAAAGCATGCATAGGCCTTTCTTGGGGTTTTATTAGGGGTGTGACGAGATAAAATGTTACAAGATTTCCGTATTACATGATAAAAATGTGTGCATTAATTGTGGATTTAAATTGCAGATAACTGGAATAAATCTTGAGATCCCTATTTAAGAACTCTTTAAACTTAAGGTGACTTAGGAATTTATTGCTCAGTCTAGAGAAGTACCGTACTTCCGACCTGTAAAAGGTCTGACATGTTTTTACTTTTACAAGGCTACAACATGAAACCCACCCTACCTGTCCACAGAGGAAGTTGTAGTTCTTAAACATTTATCTGGCACTCTTTAAACCTTTTTGTTTTATTCCCACATGGATAAATGTTCCTACTGTCATATCTCACTCATCATGGTGTCTCCTCCTTATTCAGATCCACGCTCTTGTTGTGATGGCTGTAAATCAGTGTTGAAATACGCAGCATGTAAATATCATCCGTCTCATGTTGTGTTTCTATGTAAAGAGATGAAAGAGGAGTACGAGGCCATATAGGGAGATGTCTCGACCCAGTGTGAGGTCTATAACATTAAACTAAGTGAATCCAGCAGAAACTCTGCTTGATTTCACCAGGACGATTATAATCACAAAGGCTCTGCCTGACACCACCTTGTTTCTTGTGAGGTTAGTCACACATGACCACATATAACAGAGGATAAAACAACAGGAGAATTGGCGTGTAAATTATTGTGTTTTTATGAGTGACAGCCTGCTGTTGTCTAAGTCAGGGGCTCTCAACCTTGGGGTCGGGACCAGATGCCCTAAAAAAAAACTAAAAATACATTTCAAATTGCCTGTTTTTGCCCCTCCTAAACCAATTCTGTCACATTTTCACCCCTTTTCATCATTTTCCCACCAATTTTAAAACATTTTTTCCATGAAACAGCTATCTTTGTCAATATTATAACCTTTTAAACTCTGCCTGTTTTTGCCACTTCTGAACTGATTCTTGCCACTTCAGCTTAATGTTGCCTCTCTTCACCCATTATTGCTACCATTAACCCCTTTTAACACCCAGTTTTTCCCAGTTGATATGCCCAATTTTGCTACTTTAACAAATTTCTGCCAATATCTGCCTTCTTTTCTCAGTTAACCCATTTTTTGCCAGTTAATATCAATTTTCCATCCAATTTCACCAAATTTCCACCCATTTTTGCCACTTTAAAGCCATTTCAGCCAACTTTAACTCCCTTTTACCACTACTTATGCCAATTTTTGCCGCTTTAACCCATTTCTGCTACTTTTAAAATCCAACTTCACCACATTTTCCACCATTTCTTTGCCATTGTTAACCCATTTTAGCAAATTTTAAAACATTTTCATCCTTTTTTTGACTAAAAGGATTTACATTTTTAAGAAGGCTTTTTACTACACAAATGGATGAAAAAAGACATTTGTTTCTTTGATTATTATTGGTTATAATTCAGGTTAAATATAAAATATGGTTTTCCCAGCTTAACTTTACAATGGATCAGGATTTTGTTGACCTCCATGGACCCCCAGTTTGGCTGGGCAACAGAAAGCACTCCCATTTATCCCCCCTTCTCTACACATGACTATTCTAAATGTACATGGCTTTTCAACAACCTTCAGGTACAGTGGGGGTCCCTGGTCTCTGGCACCTTTATCTAAATTAAGAGGGAAGAGTAAAAGTCACCTAAATGGTAAGGGTCAAGTAGACAAAATAATTATCTGTAAGAGTTTAAGCCAAGCCTTATCTGAGCCAAAGGGAAACAGCAAGCAAACAAAATGGTAGTTGAAATTCACAATATTTTCCAGCACAAACAGCTGGTAGAAATAAAGATTTTTAACTGGGGTGCACACTGGGAAGATTCCTCTAAAGACATCCTTTGAATCAGACTAATAACTGGATTTCTGTCACCATTTACACCTGGAAAAGAGAGTAACACTGATGATCTAAGCCAGGGTAAATATGGGAGAAGAAACTTTCCTGTTCCTCTCTCTGTTTCTGATTATTCCCAATGAGCACTAGACATGATTTCAGTGGTTAAACACAGGATGAAATCAGGTTTACATGTCTACAAATGAACTTCAACCATTTTTCACAGGCTGAGATACAACAACACTCTGCAAAGGAACTGTTCACGTGTCTGCCAAATGACAGATCTGGTGGTTTTAACCAGTCTTCCTCTAAAACCATGTTGTAGGGGTGGGATAAATCTGGTCCACTCATAACTTTACCTCCTGGGTGGGTCCACCAGCCACAGCCGCGTAGGTGACACGATACTTGTCGACGGGGCCAGCGGGTGCCGTCCAGGTGGCACGGAAGGAGCGGTGGGTCACCTCTGAGGTCACCAGGTCGGTGGGTGGCTCCAGAGCCTCGTCTCCTGAGAAGGACAAAACCAGGAGCCAGAATGAGATCTGACATGTAGAGTATTTCACACCGTGAACTCTGCCACTACAAATCTGCCCTCGTCATGTTTTTCTCCTGTGTGCTGTTAATCATTTTTGTATTTCCTCTTTAAACTGATTTACAGGCAGAAAGCAAAGAAGTTTCCATCAGATGTTTGGAGCCGAGTTGTAACATCCTTTGATGGTCAGAAATAACAGAACCTATCAGGAAGAAGTGGATCACATCTTCTGTTTTTCTCTTTTCAAACTGTAACTATAGATATAGCATGCTCTGTGTTGGATTGTAATGATCATGTTTTTTGTACTTTCTACCGCTCTGAAGACAGCAGGCTTAATCTGTTAAAAAGCAGCTGTTCAGAGGAAGTGTCATTAGACTGATCTCTGTACTCAGATAGAGGTTTATGTCGTCTCCCTGAGCAGAGTCACTTTCAGGCCCTGGAGCATCTGTTAAACCAACTGAAAGCCAGCACTTAAATCTTTAAATATATGGTTGTCAGTCTTAAACTCCTGGAAAGGACTTTGGAAATTCAAAGAAAAGAAAAATGTATCTGCTGACCTCCAACAGCACTTACAACAGAGAATGTATAAATCTGACTCAGCGGCACTACCTGGTTTTTAAAATGGCAGCCAAAAGATCATCCTGATTGTGGTAAATTTCAATGGTTAACTGTGTTTCATCACATTTTTAAAATGCATGTATAAAACTCAACTAAAATTAGGACAAAAAGTAAGGAAATTTGTGTTTGGTAGATTATTTCTTTGTTGTAACAATGCTTTTTGGTAATAAATCCTATACCGTTGGAAAGCCTGTTTATTACCCTTTTAAATGATGCCACATTTGTAAGGATCATACATTTGCGGGATGAGCAGCAGAGCTGAGTATGTGGGTTGCACCCATGAAAAACGTGCCAAATCTTCTCTGCCAATGCCAAACAGCTTATTTTGCTGTTGCTACTGAGTCTATTTCTACTGTTGCTACCCCCAGGTGCTGCCAATCAGGGCCCTGCTGCAGTGGTCAGGAGGTGTCTGCTCCAAGAAACGGCATGCCACGTTTGACTGATCTGGATAGGGCCTGTGTGATGGGGCAACTTCAAGTTGTTGATCCACAAAACCAAGTTGCAGCATTTTGCTTTTTTAATCAATTTTTTAAAATTTTTCTGTTGTGTTTCTTTGTCATTGTGTGTTTGATGTCTTGTGTGAAGAACTTTGAATTTCCTTGTCGCTGAATTGTGCTATACCAGTGGTTTTCAAAGTGTGAGGCGGGCCTCCCCTGGGGGGCGCCACAGAGCTTCAGGGGAGGCGCGGAACCATAAGCCAGAAAAAAGGTGTTGCTTTGCTAACCTCTGCTTTGCATGGAGCAAATGGATAAACTTATAGTTACTATAGGGACTACGCTATAGAGCTGTGTTACTCAACCAAAGAGCCAAATGATTGAAAATACCTTTGCAAGAGCCACAATCTAAGAGGTAAAGAGAGGCAAAAACAGCTGGATGTAGCAATAAAAATAGGTTAAAGGTGGCAAAAATGGTCAAAAAGCAGCAAAAAGGGGTGAAAATGGGAGGAAAAGTGGAAAAATGGTCAGAAAGAAGCAAAAATTTTTGAGAAGTGACAAAAAATGAGTGGAAAGTGACTTAAATGGGCAAAAAGTGGTCAAGATTGGAAAAAATGGGCAAAAAAGAGTAAACAATTGGTATGTAATGGCAAAACGTTGTTTAAATGGACGAAAAGTAGCAAAAATTGGGATAGAAGTGGCAAAACTTGGGAAAAAGTGGCAAAAAGATGTCGCAAAAATGAACAAAAACAATGGAAAAAGGGGATATTTAATGATGAAAGGTAGCTGAAATGGACAAAAAGGTGAAACGGGCAAAAATGGGACACAAGTAGAAAAATGGGGAAAAGGAAGCAAAAAAATATGAAAAAGGGGTATTTAATGGCATTATAACTGAATGAGAGAGAAAGACAGATGTTTAAGGACATTTGCAAACCAAAATATCCAAAATATATTAATGTTAAAAATGTTTAAAGATTAGACATAAATGTTTGAAATGTTGTTGTTTAATTTTTTAAAAACTTGAATCCTTTTTGTGGGTGAGGGTCCACCGAATGGATCAGTTCTTCTTAGGGGAGGCTCACTCTCACACACTTTGAAAAGCCCTGTGCTATACAAATAAACTTGCCTTGCCCACTTTTATCATCTGAAATAAGGTATCCAAAGAGCTGGAAGATGCTAAAGTGTCCCGCTAGGTTAGCTTAGCCACAGAGTGCCCAGATGGTGAAACAGCACACAATTGTGAGGTTAATGATTCACTAAGGCTGCCATAGTTTTTCCATCTCAGTGCTCCTGGAGCCACCATTAGGAAGACACCATACCATCATATAAGTCTACAAGGTTTTGTAGTTTAGTGTCGATTTATCTAAAGATGTACAGATTTTATTAATGTCTACAGTTGCTGGCAACTTAGTCAGCTAGAGATTTAGCATCATCTAAAGAAGGCTGGAGAGTGAGATGTGGTTTTAGAGTCCAACTGCTTCATGCTCTCTATAAAACCCTGACTTTCTGAAGCTGAAACCAGAGGTAAAGAAGACGATGCTAAATGAACCGTCCTCCTACCTGGACCTTTGACGCTGTTGCACAGGTTGACTGAAAGGTCGTCAACGATGTCCAGCAGAAACTGGAAGTCGTTCACGTTGTACATGTGAATTTCATCGGGGTCAGACGCGATGGACCTCAACTCATTCTCGTCAGCATTTTTCACACCTGAGAGGAAAGTGGACCATTAAAAATTAGAAATTTCAAACACAAATGCAATCTTTACATCCAATCCAATCCAATCCAACTTTATTTGTTAAGCACTTTAAAAACAACCACAGTTGACCAAAGTGCTGTACAGGAGAATAAATAAAAGTACAGAATAAATAAAAGTACATAAAAACATAGCAGCTCACAAAAGATACATTACTAAGACTTCCTAAAGATTCATTCACATCTTATGTGTTGACTGTAACCAACAGGTTTACAGTTTATTTGATTTTAAGAGAAACTTCAAAATGTAAGAACTTCCTTTTTATGCCAATACCACTTAATTCTTCTTAACAAAGGGATCACAGACTCTAGTTTCATGGTTTCATTCAATAGCTGTTAAAATATCTCACCAATGGCATAAAGCTCGATGCCACTGTCCCTCAGGTTCTGTGACTTCATGACGATTTCGTCCTGGGACTTTCCATCAGTGATGAGGACACCAATTTTTCGTGTGTCTTGCCTCATCCCTACATTTTCTTTAAAGTTGTTCTGTAGGATGTAGTTCAGAGCCAGTCCTAGAAAAGAGAGGTTAAAAGATTTTAAAAATACTTAAAGGGTGTTTTGTGCTTTCCTTTGTCTAATCTGTCTAGGGCTGCCAGCAAAAATCAAACATGAATTCCATTCAGTGTGGTATTACAAAAAATAATCCCTAAGTCAAAAGCACATTCATTTGTTGTTGTACCTTTTAGACCAGTGTTACTCAACCCTGCTCAACCAAAGAGCCAAATTGTTGAAAAATACATTTGCAAGAGCCACAATCTAAGTGGTGAAGTGGTAAAGGTGGCAAAAATGGTCAAAAAGCAGCAAACACTGGGAGAAAAGTGGCCAAAACGTGGAGAAAAATGAGTGAAAAGTAACTAATATGGGCAAAAATCAGAAAAAGGTGGGAAAAATGGGCAAAAAGTGGCATTTAATTGCAAAAAACAGCTTAAATGTGTGAAAAAAGCAGGACAAAAGTGGCAAAAAGCAGGATAAAAGGGAAAAAAAGAAGTGACAAAAACAGGCTTAAAGCAGCAAACACTGGGAGAAGAGCAGCAAAAAAGGGCAGAAAGTGGCAAAAATGGGTGAAAAGTGGTAAAAACATGAGTTATAGATGGCAAAAATGGTCAAAATGTGGCAAAAATGTGGATAAAAACGAGCGAAAAGTGACTAATATGGGCAAATATCAGAAAAAAGGTGGGAAAAATGGCCAAACAGAGGCATTTAATTGCAACAGGCAGCTTAATGGGCAAAAAGTGGCAGAAATGCGAAAAAAAGGCAAAAAATTGCAAAAAGCAGGATAAAAGTGGCAAAAAGGGGAAAAACTGACAAAAAGAGGTGGCAAAAATGGACTTTAAGCAGCAAACACTGGGAGAAAAGTTACAAAAAAGGGCAGAGAGTGGCAAAAAAAGGGTGAAGAGTAGCAAAAACATGAGTTACAGGTGGAAAAATGGTCCAAAAGTGGCTACAAAGTGGAGAAAAATGAGTGAAAAGTGACTGATAAGGGCAAAAATCAAAAAAAGGTGGAGAAAAATGGGCAAAAAGCATTAAAGAGCGGCAAAATAGGGAAAAAAAGTGGTGTGTAATTGCAAAAAGCAGCTTAAATGGGCAAAAAGTGGCAAAAAATCGCAAAAAGCAGGATAAAAATGTCAAAAATTGACTAAAAGCAATAAAAATGGAATTAAAGTAGCAAAAAAATGCAAATAAGGGCAATGGAAATATGCAGACAAAAATAGAGGTTGACAATTGAGTTTGACATTTAAAGCCTACTGTGTGTGGGAGACAAAGTGATTAATGTGACTTGCAATGGATAAGAAATTTTCCTTTTTAAGGTTTTCTGGGGAAATAATATTTCAAATTAAGACATAAAAGAGCCACACATTGAATATTACTGTATTAGACAAAAAAAAAAACAATATATATTTAGGCCATAGTGCCAGTGGATTGGATGTCTATGACTTCAGTTGCTGCTGCAGACGAATCAAGCAGGTATTGATATCCTTGGATTTTTAAAAGAATCGGTTTTAAATGTAAACATCCTAATTCCGGACAACCCTTTGCAGCTTCATTTGGATCATAATTTACCCGTCATGGTGTTGCCTCCTTTGTATGGCAGGTTGGCAATAGCATTCAGGAGGGACTCCTTAGTTGGGTGGGCATTGAGGTGCCACTCAGTCTTTGGATCTCCACTGTACTGAGCCAAACCTGCAGAAAACACACAATGAGGGGTTAACGTTGCACAATCAATGCATTTAACTATAATTAATGCAGCTGTGGTATAACAAGAGTGGAAAAATTACCGATCTGAACTTTGTCAGGGCCGATATCAAACACGCTGACCATACGAGCGATGAAGCTGCGGATGGTTTTGAAGTTGATGCGGCCGATGCTCCAGGAGCCATCCACCAGCAGCACGATGTCAGCTTTAGCTGACGTCCTACACTGAGTTTCTGCAGAGAGACGATAGGCAGTGAGAAATACAGCTGCGTCATCGCAGACAGCCAGAGTGTCTGCTGGGCTTAACATGAACAATAAGATGAATGACTGAGGGGAAGTGTGGAAAAAGTGAGAGCAGATACCATAGGATACATCAGGGACAAGAAAAGGAGCAGTGCATCAAAAATCTCACAATCACGAGTACAAGAAGTTTACACGTCAGACTGTTTTACACAGTATTATGTAACATAAATAATTCACATTGTGTAACAGCCATCATTTCTGGATTAACTGCTCGTTCTCTTCGGGCGTTTTATCTCTCTCTGTGTCTTCCAGCACAGCGAGTCGTTGGGTTTTACGTCCAGCACGGAATCAGCCCTGTGGTCTTCTCTGAGGCCGTCCTCTCTCTGACACTGTGATATACGAGGACGGCTGTTTCACAAAGTTACTGCACATTCCTGCTCCAGGGCACCTGTAGGGGAAAGAAATGTCCGCTTTCCCTTTTTTCAAGGACAGCACAGCTGATGCTGAGACTGTTTTAAGTCTGGGCCCCTGTGTGTACAATTGAAAACACATTAGGAGACAATCAAATTAATTTTTTGTTCTTTTTCAGCAGACCGCAGAGACAGACGATCGATGCTAAGGAGAACTGATTTGGATGCTTGGCTGCAGTCTGTCTGAGTATTTCCACTGCTGGTAAACAACATGCTCATGTCCCTGCGACATTCATTTATAAAAACAGATGTCATAAACAGAGGCAGCTTTGAGAGTCATCTAATATTCTGCAGACGACTGCTGGATGTGATTTTGGGTGAGAGTTTCAGCGAGTGACTGTGGGGCTAAAATCACTGGTTGGAAGCAATCTGAAAGGGGACATATTATGCAAAAATCACATTTTCAGGCTTTTCTAACAGAAATATGTGCCCCTGGCCCATCCACAATCCCCTTAAACACAAGAAAAATCCATTCCCTTCCACCCTCTCTTTCTCCACCTTTCAGAAAATGTGTGCTGAAACAAGCAGTTCTCAGATTTTACCCTCATGATATCACATGGGGAGTTAGCCCCGCCCCCAGATCCTCCTAGGAGAGCCACATCCATTAAGCCAGTGGTTCTCAACCTTTTCAGCCCGCGACCCCCAAAATAAGGGTGCCAAGGACTGGGGGCCCCCACTGTACCTAAAGGTGATTGCACAGCCAGGAACATTCATGTATAGTCGTGTGCAGACACGGCTGCCCAAAAGGGGGGACAAATGGGAGAGCTTTCAGGGACCAAGCCAAACTGGGGGCCCATGGAGGTCAGGAAAATCAGGGTCAATTGTAAAGTTAGCTAGATATCCTTATCCATATTTCATATTTAACCTGAACAATAACCACTCTTAACATAGCAAAAGATGTAGTTTTTAAGTCATTTGTGTTTAGTCATCTTAAAAATGTAAATCCCATTTTCTTAAAAACAGGATTAAAATAGTAAAACAATGTTCAAAAAAGGTGGTGGGAAGAGTGGTTAAATGGGAAACTAGAAGTAGCAGAAATGGGTTAGAAGAAATTTGATAACAGTGGCAAAAAGAGAAAAAAAAACAATGGCTAAAATGGGTTAAACTGGCAAAAACAGGCACCAAAAATGGTAAAAAGGGGTTATAAAGTGGCAGAAATTGGTGAAATGGCATTTAAAAGTGGGAAAATGTGCTTGAAACCGGCAAAAATGGGTGAACTGGGGCAGATAAATAGGCAGAAATGGGTTGAACTTTCATTATGGGCATATCAAACAGTGCATTGTGGTTGAAATGGGCAGAAATGGGCAAAAATGGGCAAAAAATGCAATAAAAAGGGGTTGATGGTGGCAATAATGGGTCATCAAAGGCAACAATATATGGAAAGTGCCAAGAATTGGTTTAGAAGTGTAAAACAGGCAGTATACAGTGGCGTAAAGGGTTTAAAATTTAGAAAAATGGGTTAAGAGTGGAACAATGTGTCAAAATTGGCAAACACTGTTAGTAAAAAGGGATGAAAATGGGTTAAAATAGGTAAAACTGGAGTAAAGTGGCAAAAATGGGTCCAAATTGTGCAAAACTGAAGACAAGTGGCAAATAATAGTAACAAACTGGGTGAGAAAATCCTTTTCAAAAGTATTCTCCATTTTTTAAGGCATCTGGCGACCCCATCTTAGTGTTTCGCGACCCTCAATGGCGTCCCAACCCCCAGGTTGAGAACCACTGCATTAAGCCATATCCATTTCCTGAGAGGGGCGGAGTCAGACAGATCAGTAATATCTAAAGTCACAGACAAAGAAAGGGCTTGTTCTGAGCAGGGCTGAAACAGAGGAGCTTTTAGACATGAAAAATCCAATACTGGAGTTTTTTCAGCAACAAACTTCACAGGCATGTTTTGGGGACCTCTGAGACGGATATAAACTTGTCTTAAAGGGGTAAAATATGTCCCCTTTAGTACTTAATAGTTGTACAATATGACTAGATTTCAAGAGAAAACCCTGCTTATCCAAAAAAACAGACCCCAAGACTTTATCCTTTCTTTTACTTTTTCAAAGTTACACCTTGCTTCTCATATTTTTTCACATTTCAAACTCTATTAGCCACAGGAGTTCATAAATATTCAAGAAAATGTCAAGTGAGACAACAAAATGTGTCCAGGATTTTCAACTTTGTCCAAAGAATAAAAAGATGTAAAGGATTTATGCATTTAAAAATTAAAAAATGTCCTGCAGCATATAAAGGACACCTCAAGTCAGTTCTGCCAAAACATATGGACATGTCAGGCGGTCTGGATGGAGTCTGTGCTAAGCAGCCTTCCATGTGAGCGCTGCAGTTTAAAATATGAGGCTGACTGAGTGAAACCTCCATGGAACATCTTGGCCTGCTCAGTGCAGGGTGGGCAGTCGGTCACCGTGTCTGCTCCGTATTACAGCTGGAATTTCTGCCCAGGCTGTGTGCCTCCTCAGGGTCTTATGAGAAGCATAACATTTTCCTAACTGCATACATCCCTGCAGCTAATGCGCTAGATCATAAAGAAAGTCTGTAATTGCAAGCAGAGCCTCTTTTCCATGCTTCGAAAAACATGAAAAGGGAAAAATCTACTTTTTCATGACTAAAAGCAACATTTGGTTAGCAGATTCTGACATCAGTGGTAACTCATCATGGAGCTGATGAAGATAAATGTTTAAGGCAGTACCATCAAGGCTAGCCTGTGCTAACGTGCTGTAATTATGCAGCACGTGAGCGGCCATGGAGCGTGTTCAAATGGGCAATTTATAAATGTAAATGTCATGGCTTCACCACAGCTCTGATAACTGGTTTGTCATTTTGTTCCACTCCAAATGAGATATGAGCGAGTTTCTGATACTCGAGCCAGGATGCTTAAAATAATTTGTACTAATCACAAACAGCTGCCTTGAAATTTGGTCTGCGATTCTCAAACGACATTGATATAAACTCCCCTCGACAACTAATAATTCATAGTTCTGGCAAATGGGAGTAAAACCATTAACATAGTGGAATGACTTGGACCAGAGATTGTCTGGTCTGCAAGCCTGCTGTAAAGGAGATCGTAGAGCGTGTGGTTGTAGTGTGGTGGATTTATCAGCTTTACCAGAAAGATCAGGTAGAGGTGGATCAGGAGCGTCCATTAGGGTTGTATTCTCCTCTCCAGCGAGGGGCACACTCTCCCCACCATCAAACATCCCAAACACAGAAACGGTGTACTTAGTTCCTGCCCTGATGGAGAAAAAGAAAATTAATCATTCATGTTTTTCGCTGTCTCAACAAAGAAGACTTAGGAATTAAAAATGGGACTACATGTCCAAGAACATCCATAACTCATGCCGGTAAAAATACATGATCTTCATTTTAAAATTAGGCATCTTTAATTTAAAAAATGTCCCTGCTGTACTAAATGATTACAGCAAAGAGAATGAGTCTAAAAACAGTAAAATACAGTATGTTTTATGGATAACAGCTGTTAAAACAGGATGGTTATTAGCAGTGACTAAATGGCTCCTACTCACTATTGTAAAAGGTCTATAAGGTCTAAGTTAACTATAATAAATTAACTAGAATAAAGATTTCAATTATGTTAGTGAAAACTCAAAAGTCCAAATATTTTAAAGATATTGTATTGGTGTTACCTCGCTAAGCTAAATGTGTTTTTAAGGTCTTTGCAAAAGTGTTGCACCATTGCTAAGAAGGTAAGCAGTGGGAAGTTGGTTTCTTAAGACTTTGGGAGCTCGTCCAAGTTTTTCTAGGGGTGAAAAATTGTACAGATTTATCAGGTGGTGAGTCAAGTTTCTCTTTGTTTTACAGAGTGGCTGATGTTCTTTCTGTGATCTGTGTTTTGGTTTGGTTTAATTGATGGTTAAAAATGTTTGAAACAACTTATAATCATATTGGCATGCTCTGTGCAACAATGACGTTCATGTTAAAATCTTGAGCCAACCAATAAAAGCAGGTGGGCATCTTAACAGGAAGTCAATTACCCCTACTTTAAGACAGTAGAAAAATAAAAAATGACACAAAAACTAAGAACGGGACCGATCCAATCCAATATCGGTATCGGGTCAAATATGGACGTAATTAATAGATCGGATATCTGACTGACGGTGCTGATCCAAGTGACTGATCCAAATTCGTCCTACAGTTTACAGTAGACCATGAACGCACCGCAGTCTAACAGGAGACAGTCTGTGTGTAACTGAGCTAGTATTAGTTAGGATGTTCTTAGCAGTATAATTACCTAGTCGATTAAACGTAAATCTATATTTAGAATAGCCAAAACTAGTCTAGACTGTTTAAACTAGAGAACACAAAGATGAGTGGGTGCGATGTTAGCCTGATTACAGGCGGTGCTAGCTTTCGCCTTCATTCTTCTTTGCAGGTTAATATCGTGCTTTGATATTTGGCCTCTTTTCACTTCGGGTGAGGAGTCATATGTGAGCTTAACCCTCGACAGCCCACATACCACTTTATTTCCATTTACTACTCTGGAAAACTGTCGTACCGCGGTCCTCCTACTACACGCTAACAGGTTAGCGCTGAGGTTCTCACTGCTTATATCCAGTGAAGGGTCAGAGAGGAAGGCTGCGGCCATTAACTGAAGCTACAGCGGCCTCTAGTGGCGGGGGGTTCATTAAAGACAATTATAGACAGGGGTGTATATCTTACACTCAGTTGTTGTTGTTTTTTGGATAATGTTGATATTTATTTTTTAGTAGTTGTTCAAATAAATTTGTTTGGAATACATTTAAATTCAATTCATTGTTTTATTTTTTTTGCTTTTTAATAAGAGGAGCTGGGTGGTTTACCAGCCTCATGTAACCTCACACATTGTACAACAACAATAATAATTGTTAAAATAAACATATATATTTACACACACACACATATATATATATATATATGTAAATATATATCGGAATCAGTATCGGTATCGGCACATATTTATTGGAATCAGATTGGAACTGAAAAAAATGGATCGGTGCATCCCTAACAAAAACAGTTTAAAATGCAAAATAGTGGAATTTTGAAATGCAATAATGCAATTAACTAAGAAATTCTAGGATTGGCTGCATCATGGCGGCCCAGGGGTTAGCGCTGTTGCCTCACAGCAACAAGGTCCCTGGTTCACTTCCCAGTCAGGGCCTTTCTGTGTGGAGTTTGAATTTTCTCCCCATCCATGAGTGGGTTCCCTCCGGGTTCTCCGGCTTCCTCCCACCACCAAAGACATGCTCGTTAGGTTAACTGGTAACTCTAAATTGCCTGTAGGTGTGAGTGTGAGCGTGCCTGGTTGTCTGTCTCTATATGTCAGCCCAGTGATTGACTGGCAACCAGTCCAGGGTGTACCCCATCTCTCACCCAATGACAGCTGGGATAGACTCCAGCCCCCTGCGACCCCCAACAGGATAAGTCGTATAGAAAATGGAGGGATGGCAGTGTTAATTTCAGCAGCTTTTCTTAATTTTAGTCTTAGTTTTAGTCTTTAAATAGATGAATCTTAGTTTTAATCACATTTTAGTCATTTCTACCCTTTTAGTTATAGTCTTATTTAGTCGACGAAAACTCAAAACATTTTAGTCTAGTTTTAGTCCATAAAAAGTCCTCACATTTCAGTCTTTACTTTTAGTCCAAGCATTTATTCTCTTGTCTAAATCTGGTGCCGAATCATGGTAGTGTGTTCTCTGCACTCTGCCAAACGTGGGGTCCCTGCTTTCTACAGCTGAGAGGCTGAATAGATACAGATGGATTGTTTTTGACAGATTTACCCACAGTGGAGAAATATCATGGATTTGAATGTCAGACAAAAACTACATTACCTTTTAGTCAAGTTTTAGCCATCTTGACGAAAACTAAACTTACTTTTTGTCAGTTTTAGTCATCACAGATCTATTTTTGTTAGTCTAGTTTCTGTCATGGAAAAAAAGGCTGTCGAACAATTTCAGTCATAGTTTCAGTCGATGAAATTAACACTGATGAATGGATGGAAATTCTGAGATGAATCGCATTTTGTGTGCACTTGTGTTGCAAACTAAATTGCCACTCAGGGACAATAAAGAGGAGTATGTTTATTGGGGAAAAGTTGTGTACAACTTCTTTTAGATGTTTGGGGGAATCTGGAAAATTTCAGGCATTTTCATGAAAGAGTGAAAGGAAAAGGAATTTGTAATTTATGGAAATCTGCTAAGAGATTTTAAGGGAAATTTAAGAGGGCTGGAACAGAACTGTTTTGTCTACCTGGTTGGTAGGCAGGTTTTATCTTTCCGTGCACCAACACTGTGGAACAGTCTACCTATTGACCTTAGGCAGGCATCTTACATTTAAATGTAGATTATGTAGTACAGAAAACACTTTTTTCATATACCAGGGATCTGATTGGCTTTTCTCTGCCTCCAAGACAGATGCCCTACTGTTGTGGCATACTCGTTCCAGTGTCAGAATATCTAAACATCTAATAGCTAGGGAGGCGTACCTTAGCTCCTCTAAAACGACTGTGTTATCATAGGGACCGACCATCAGCTCCCCCAAGTCTATGTCATTCCCAGTGGGGTGAAAGGTAACTTTATAGCCTCTAACATCTCCAGGCGCAGGATCCCAGGTGACTCTGAAACTGTTCTTGGTTGGCTCTGAGGTCTGGAGGTTCCTGGGGGGCTTGTAGGGGGACACTGAAACAGAAGAACAGGGCCAGAATTTTAGAACACATTTTTGCAGAGTTAAAGTCCAACCCATCTCAAACTCTTGGCACAGGTTTGAAGATCAGCCACACCACATAGAAGCCAGTTTCTCATTAGTCCATAATACAATACCTTGAACCCGGTGTCATTTGTTAAATAGCCCAGTGTCATGCTGTGTGTTAGTACTGGTAGCGTGTGATTTAGCATGTGCTTAACTGTGATTTTAGTGACATGGTGAGAAGACGCCGCATCTTTGCAGAGGCAGCAGCACATGTAGAGTACTCATCTTAACCAGTGGTTTAACCATGAAGTCGGTCACTAAACATTATTTTTGGTGGAACACAAGGAAAAAATCTGAAACTTGGACTAAAGGTTCACATTTGTTTCCAAGCAGGGATGATGTGTTAATATTTCTACTTAAATCAGCAACGAAACAGTCAAACAAGCTGTTTCTTTGAGAAATAACTGAGAACATTGAGCTGAGCTATAACTGAACATAAAGGAAGAGGTTTTATCTTTACTGTAAAGTCGAAATGAGAGCAATGCTTTCTACCAACCTCTACCATTTAGCAGTGGCATTATTCCCTGAAAGCTAAATTATTGGATATCCATGGCATCAAGAATTAGAGAAAAAAAACCTCAGAAGACTTTGACAACACTTTTCCACTGGACCGTGAGTGTCTGAAACATGGCTGCCTTCAGGAAGAAAAACAACAAAACAGGACAAACACAGTATCTTCTCTCATCTAAACTCGAAAGAGATCCTAATGATTAACTAAAGACGAAGTGGTATGATGGCATTGACATATAGCCATAGTCAGGTTTCCTGATATTTGAATCTAGCTGATTTTAAAGCCCAGGAGGTACACGAGCCCAACTTTAAGGCATCTATCCACTTTAGCTTGTGGACAATAGAGACTCTCAGAGCAGGGGTTCTCAACCGTTTCAGTCTGCAACCTAAAAAATAAAGGTGCCATGGACTGGGGACCCCCACTGGACCTGAAGGTGGTTCAACAGCCATGCACAATTCAGAATAGTCATGTGGGGACAAGGTCGTCCAGAAAAGGGGGATAAATGGGAGAGTTTGGCCCAGCCAAACTGGGGGCCCATGAAGGTCAGCAAAACAATGGTCTACTGTAAAGTTAAGCTGTGATACCCATACTTTATACTTAACCTGAATAATAACCACTCTGATCAAACATCTTTTTTTAATCATTCATGTAGTAAAAAGCCTTCTTAAAAATCTAATATCCATTTTGTCCAAAAATAAAGAAAATGGTTTAAAAAAAGGCTAAAATGGCTTAATCATGGCAAAAAAATTTTGGAAAATGTGGTGAAGTTGAATTTTAAAAGTAGCAGAAATGTTTTAAAGTGGCAAAAAAGGGGCATAAATAGTGGTAAAAGGGAGTTCAAATGTGGCTGAAATGGCTTTAATTAGCAAAACCGGGTGGAAATTTGGTGAAATGGGATGAAAAATTGATATAAATTGGCAAAAATGGGTTAACCAAAAAAGAAAAAAAATAGGCAGATATAGGCAGAAACTGGTTAAATTACTAAAATCGGGCATATCAAATGATGAGATGTGGTTAAAATGGGAAAAAATGGGTGTATAAAATGGGTTAATAGTGGTAATAATGGGTCAACAGAGGCAACATTCAGCTTATGTGCAAGAATTGGTTCAGAAGTGGCAAAAACAGGCAGAAAAAAACTGGTGGAAAGAGTTTAAAATGGACAAAAATAGGTGTTAAATGGCAAAAATGTGTGGGAAAAAAATGATGAAAATGGTGTTAAGTAGCAACAGTGTAATTTTAAAGTTTTTTTAAGGCATCTAGAGACCCCCTCTCAGTGTCCCGCGACCCCAAAGGGGGTCCCGACTCCAAGGTTGAGAACCACTGTCTTAGAGCAGTGGTTCCCAAAGTGACACTGAGAGGGGTTTTTTAAAAGCTTTAAAGTTGTACACTTTAAACTATTTTTGAAGAAGTCTATGCATAAAATTAATTCAACTCAAAATAAAAACATGGTCATTTAGTGGATTTATCCTCAAATGAAAATGCATTAATCATGGCTGGATAGCTCAGTGGTTTACCAACATGAGGTACCAACATGTATTTAGGTGTATTAAATCACATATAAATCCTTATCATTATGCTTTGTGCCTCTAACTTACTAAAATTTAGTTACTAGTTACTTATTTAATACTATTGACTCTAACTTCATGCCTTTGATTCATAAGTTGGTCTGTTTTGCTTTCACACCTCAAACGAACTGCACCAGGGTTTGTTTGGAAGCGGACTGAGACCCCCTGTTTTCAAGTGGACCAGAGTCCGCTTGTTTGGTCCGCACCAGAGTTCGTCTGAGCTTTCACACCACTTAAAATGACCCGGACTATCCGGGAAAACGGACCAGAGTTTGTTTAAAGCGGACCAAACGGCTCTTAATGCTTAATTAGCAATGGGGATATCTTCAAACCTTCCTGCTATCATATCCAGAGGATTTCTAAAAACAGCACAGAGATGAGGAGAGGGGAAAAAAGCCAAGCTCCTCTGCAGCTCTTTTTACGGGTGCAAACCTCTCTTCATCGTGTATTCTGTTTCGCCCACTGCTTCCTCTTCAAAAAAAACATGACTGCCACCTGGATTGCGGTGAATCCTGTCACATTTGTTTTCTTCTGTTCCCTTTTTTAATAGTTTAGTCATATTCGTCGTGTCACTCTGTGCACCAAACCATGACCCCCCATGACTGTTACACCCCTAACAGCCACTGACTCTATACACACTAAGGCTCAAATCAACGCAGTAGCAGATTTCTAAACTTAATCCCACCAAAGATAAAATTTTAGGATGACCTCAGGTTAAACCCTCCTGGTTGAAATGGACATGATTCTGCAGTGTACTGTCTGTCAGAGGGTTGAATTATGGACCAACGTACGTGTCGTTCCTACTCCTTGCCTTGCTTTTCCTTCCCCGCGCTTGTAGATGGGGTGAACGGTGATATTGTAGGTGGTCATTGGCTGCAGGCGCTTCATGACTGTGGAGGTGACCGACCCAGGGATCCTGAGGATCACTTCCTTTCCTCCAGTACTGGGAGTGTACTTTAGTCGGTAGTTTACCACCTTGCCTGGTGCGGGCATCCATGTGACCTTCATGGTCCGCTCAGTCTCGTCTGACACAGTCAGTTTTTTAGCAGCAGCAGAAGCTGAAAACAGAAGATTTTTCATCAGAACAGGATTCAGGCTAAAACACCTGGACACCTTCAAGGCCAAAAATGTACATGTACAACAAACTGCTATTAAATCAGCATACATCAATATTTTTTTCTACTTTCTTTTCATAAATCTCTTAAACAACTTCAGACCTGCTCAAAACTACCAAACATTCAGTAATTTTCAAGATTTTAACCCTTTAAATGTCAGTTTGATTATTTGAAATGTTTTATTTTTCACTACAAAAAACATAAAACGTGAATTATTTTCCAGAAAATTAATAGTGGAAAGATGGGGCTTTGGTGCTGATGAGAGTCTTGAATGGGTCAAAGATTAGCAACAAAATTGATTTCACTGCCCTTGTATTTTTTATAGTATTTCATAACATAACGTCAAAAATACAAGAATTTGGTGCATGGTCCTACAATGAGTAAATGGTTGAATCTGGTGGAATACGGTAAAAATGTCAAATTTCACTAGATTTCTTCTCATTGGAATGCTGACATTAAAGAATGCATGATTTTATACTGCAATGACAGTGAGATTAAAAAACCTGGTTTTAATGGAAGTCAATGGGGGCATTTTTGCCTCGAAGGTGTCAGGAGGGTATTTCTGACATTACGTAAAAAATATTAATGCAATCACATCAGTTTTGTTGCTAATCTTTGACCCATCCAAGACTCTCATCATCCCCAAAGCCCCATCTTTCTACTATTTATTATATGGAAAATAATCCACTTTTTGCGGTTTTTGCAGTAAAAATGAAATATTTCAAATAATCAAACTGGCATTTAAAGGGTTAAAATTCTGAGAATTATTGAATTTTCTTGTAGTTGTGAGCAGGTCTGAAGTTGTTAAAGAGATTTATGAAAAAAAAGGTTGGAAAAAAATACTGATGTATGCTGATGTAATAGCAGTTTTTTTTGTACGTGTACATTTTTGCCTCGAGGGTGTCCACAGGGTGCCCTAATGTTAAAGTTGGCACTACAAAAAATACAAGGGCAATGAAATCAGTTTTGCTGCTAATTTTTGACCCATCAAAGACTCTTATCAGCACCAAAGCCCCTTCTTTCTACTATTTATTATATGAAAGATAATTTGCTTTTTCTGTTTTTTTTTAGTAAAAATCAAATATTTCAAATAATCAAACTGGCATTTAAACGGTTAAAATCTTGAAAAATGATTGAATGTTTGTTAGTTTTGAGCAGAAAAAACGTAGAAAAATATATTGAAGTATGCTGATTCAATGGCAATTTTTCTGTATGTGTACATTTTTGCCTCGGAGGTGTCCAGAGGGTGGTAAATTTGAGGAGGGCACAAGGGTTAAGTTAACAGATATTTTCAAGCAGTATTCTGCCATTCAGTGTGGCCTGTATGTGCAGAAAAATGCAGATTTTTATTTTTTTCTAGAGGCCACAAAAATGTAGTTATTGTTCATCTAATTTCTTCCGTTCCATCTTTAAGCCAAGTGTGGTTTTGCCTTATGTTCATTTACTGTTCAGAAATGCATGGGTAGATGTTGAGTAATACTAACAGCATGATGCCAAAATGGAGGTTATGAATTAGGCAGAAGTGATCAGAATGCTAACCACATTTTCCCTAGAAACAACCAAACCCTATAAAATCAAACCTATTCCAATGATTCTGCAAGTGATTACAAACTTTGCGAGGGAATAATGTGTATGTTTAATGATCCCAGGGAAAGTATTTCAGACTACTTGATTTTACTCTGGGGAAATTTTATTGGAGGAAAAACACACAGCTTCCAACTTTTCTCTGTGTTGATGGGTCTAAACAAATGAGTGAAGCTGGAAATGTAAAAGTTGGCTGGAACAGTATGTACTAAAACGTGTTCATTTATTTACATTTGTTTTATTTTGGGTGGCCTGTTTGCATTGATCTGGACCTTTTGATTTCCCATGTGTGCATACAGAGTGAGGAATGTGTGTGTTTTTGTCTGATGTTTTATGTCAGCATGCAGTTTACAGTGCGTCATTTACAGGATACACAGGCTTTAACAATAAATATTCCCCTCTGCCTTCAGTTGTCTGTGTTTACTCTGAATTACAATGTGAAAGTATCTTAAATGAACACCTTAATTTAAAACCAGACTACTCCCAGACTAGAAAGGAGAAAGTCCTTTCGGAGAGTGCCAACTGTGCGATTACACAAGCAGAGAAATCAGTTTTGTTGTTGCGCTAAAAGGAAGTATACTTTGGCTCATTTCGCTGTGACCTCATAATGAAAACAAAGTCTTTTCTGCCATGTGTGTTACTATTTGAATACAGTGAAAACTTCCCTCTGTGGGCTCCTGGCCTGACCACACACCATTTAAACACCTGGACTGACCCTTCAAGGTATGCAGCGGTGACTCAAGTCTTTTAAACCTTCAGTAAGTGAAGTAGAGTGGCTCTTTCCTTTAGAGAAGCATAGCTCCCTAAAGGCCAGCTCAGACTTCACGATTTCAGCCAGACTTAAGCCCGACTGCGACTTCACAGCTCGTCGTCAAAACTCAGGCCTGATTTTGAGAGTCGGGAACGACAAACGGTCTTGTAGTGTGACATAATTAAGGACGCGTCCAAGACTCCTTACGATTCCTCAAGACCACGATTCAACAAGACTAGTATGTCAGAATTTTTCGTACATCGTCGTCTAGTTTAACACCCTAACCTGACATCAGCGATGTGAATCCTGACGTCTAACAACAGGAGAACATTTTGCTCCTTATCTTTGCATCATTGTTTACTAGATTTACCACTTTTACCCCCCTTTATTCCCTAAAATTAATGTGTAAATTTTACTTTATTTTATTTACATTATCACATGCATACCTTAAGTTTTATCTGAAGGAGAGCCAGTCCATATTGTCCTCCTGTTGATACATCCATACTTATTATCCATAATCCAATCCATAGTTGTTTCTTATTTTCTTTTCTATGAGCAAGAAGACCGCTACAATCACACAGAGCACTTCTGTTGCAGAGAGATTGACACACTTTGGCCCGCCCCCAACAACTTGTGAACTCGCACTCAGTCGCGGAGACAGCGGTGACTTCAGCATACTCTGAGCGGTCCAGACCACTCTTGTAGTGTGGCCAGGCTGTTGGCCAAGACGGGACAAGATTTTGGTCATATAGTCTGACATGGTGCCATCGTGAATGACCAAAAGAAACGTGTAGTCTTTGCCCCCCTCCCAGAGATGCAGCTCTGCTTGGTGCGTCTACTTTGGTGCTGTTAATTTTGTTTGTTACTTTTACTAATAACTAGTGACTCTAATCAAGGACTCCATGTCTGTCCAATAGAAAACTCAGTCAAAGTCTATATTTTGCAGAACGGGTTGCCTTACCATCAGTAGTTTCCTGTCCTGTGAGGGGCTCGCTGTCTTTGTGACTGTAGGCGGCGACTACAGAAACCTGGTAAAGCGTTTCTGGAGTAAGACCATCCAGAACCGTGTTTGTCACATCCCCTGGCACCGTTTTGTCTCCAGCCTCTTCAGAGAACAAAGACTTCCATCGAACCCGGTACATCTTCACGTTTCCAGGCGCTGCAGTCCAGGATGCAGCAAAGCTGGTGTCTGTAACATCGCTGGTGACCAGGTTTGTGGGTGGGCCTCCCTCTGAAAAATACCCAAACAATGGCGTGGATTAATAAGGTCATGAAACAAACTAAAAACAAAAACCTTACTTGCGTACTTGGACTAAAACTGTGTATTTCTTTAAGATATATCCCTGAATTTCCTTCCAAATTATGCCAGATGTTTTAAAGCTCATCTGTGAGAGAAATTAGAGAAATTTTATATCATATAAAGTCATACAAGCTGGGTTGCTCTAATGTTTTTTCCAGTATTTGTCAGGGCTTTTTTAATCCATCTTCCCTTCAAAACAAAGGAACCGTTTTGATGCTCTGGCAAATTGGAAACTATTAAAAGGCCATCAAGTGGACAAAAGAGCTGAACGACTAACCACAGCTTTTAAAGGCAGAGACGGCTGGAGAAACGTGTTTTTTTTGGTACTTCTGAGGACACCGTTAGTCATTCTGCTTCAGTAAAAACTGCAGAGCATTGTCATGAAACATGGCGGAACAGGATGAACCCAAAGGTGTGTGTTCTACCAAAAGGATAAAAAGACGAGGAAATCTTCACCCTATAAAATCACGATTCTCTTCTTTAGTCATCAGCTTCAAACCTTGAAATTCAGTATTTTGGAACACATGTCAGCACAGACTCAATACTGCCCTTACTTTTTGTGGATTTAAAGAACTCATTGTCCCCTGACTTGGAGGAAATTTCCAGTTTTTAACTTGTGTCTCAACTTTCATAAATCCCGCTCTTGTGGGTGAACTTGGACGGATTTAATGAAGGAAATGTTTGGTAATACTCAAACCGTTCCTCTTGTGTTTTGTCTCAAAATGCTTCAGGTTTGTTCCAAAGATAAAACTATTTTTGCTTTCAATTATTTCGTTGCTATTGTTTCGGTGAACGGAGTTGTTGATCCTTGCTCAAGGAAAAATACCCAACAAGTAGAGCTGGCTAGACATGAGACCAGCTGTAGAAGGTCATGATCCCCAGAGGATGTTTTCTAGAAACTTCTGTGACTCATTGTTGTTTTCTGGAGCCAAGATGTTAAATTTGTTAAAGAAAGCAGCTTGGTCATTCACCAACACTTCAAAATACAATCATCTAGGCACCATTTCATGTAAATCTGACGTACTCAGTGTTTGTCACACTAGCAAAACTTACCATTTAAAATCATTAAGAGCCCTTATTCGACAGGGCAACGCCACGCGGCAAAAATGACTGTGTTCAAAATGGACATTTACCATTCTTCTCCAGCCGTATTCGTCTAAAGCAGGGGTGTCAAACTCAAGGCCCGGGGGCCAAATCCGGCCCATGGCATGGTCATACCCAGCCCCCCAGATCACATCATATCTTTGTTCTAACTGGTCCACCAGTATGAGGTCTGCGGATTTCTTCCAGTATAAAAATGTAAACTTAACCTTGATGATTTAAGATATCCTTGTGAAGTCATAAGAATTAGAAAGAGTAAAGAGTTAAAACATTTTGATAAAAAGTCAGGAATGTGGGAAAATAAATTTGTGTTTTCATTTTGTATCTACAATTATGAGTTAAAATTATGGTTTTGACTTTTCACATAATATTTTGAACATTCAATTCACACTTTTAATTTTCTAGTCATATTTTGACATTTTAAAATCATGAATTTGAATTTTATCTTATCTTTTAACATTTTCAACTTCTAACGCTAAATTTTAATCCCAAATATTAATCTTTTGGATTTAAATCTTAAAATTTGTTCTCATCGTTGGACATTTATAATTTAGTATTTTAATTTTATCTCATATTTTGACATTGAAATCTCATGATTTAGAATTTTATCTCATATTTTGACCTTTCTAATCTCTTGATTTAGATTTTTCTCATTTCTTGACCTTTTCGACTCCTTAATATAACTTTTAATTCCAAATATTGACCTTTTTGAATGAAATTTCTTTTTCTGTCTCAAATTTTGACCTTTTAAACTTATGCTTTTGAATTTTATCTCAAATTTTGAAATTTTAAAGTCATAATTTTGAATTTTAACTCAAATTTTAACCTTTTATACTCATGGTTTTTAATTTTATCTCAAATTTTCAACTTTTACAGTCATAATTTTTAATTTCATCTCAAATTTGACCTTTTAAACTCATGGTTTTGAATTGTATCTCATATTTTGACCTTTTAACTCATAATTTTCAATTTTATCTCAAATTTTGACCTTTTAAACTCATCATTTTGAATTTTATCTCAGATTTTTACATTTAAAAGTCATAATTTTGAATTTTATCTCATATTTTTACCTGTAAAAGTCATAATTTGGAATTTTATCTAAACTTTTGACCTTTTAACTTATAATTTTGGATTTGATCTCATATTATTACATTTAAAACTCATAATTTTATAATTTTTGTCATATTTTGACACTATGAAACTCATGGTTTTGAATTCTGTCTCATATTTTCAACTTTAAAAGTCATAATTTTGAATTTTATCTCAAATTTTGACCATTTAAACTCATGGTTTTGAATTTTTACTTATATTTTCACCTTTTAACTCATAATTTTGAATATTATCTCATATTCTTACATTTAAAACTCATAGTTTTTAAGTTTTTCTTATATTTTGACAATTTGACATTTTGACAAACTCATCATTTTATAATTGATCTCATATTTGGACGTTAAACTTAATTTTGAGTTTTATGTCATATTTTGACCATTTAATCGATGATTTTAAATTTTATTTAGTAACTGTTAAAAATCAGGATTTTAACTTTTGACTTTTTTTTGTCAGAATCATTTGTCATCAATGTTACATTTTTTTCCTATAATTGGTTACTGGTGAAAATGACGTTTACAGTCTATGGGAAACTCTGACCCAGTTAAGATCTCATGTTAGACCCAAGTTCAGAATCCGGCCCCTGCTGGTACTGAGTCTGACATCACTGCTCTTAAGTATTCTTGCATGTGTTGTTTGTACCTTCAGTGCTTTTGTATTTTTGGACACATGAACATCCTGTTGGTTCTGATTGATAATCCTGTTTCTCCTTAAATGCGGCTGCCTGCAGCCATCACAAAGACTTAGAAGAAGGATCCCCCTGCATTGGTAACCAAAAGGTAAAACAAAAAAAGGGAACAACACCGCAATCCAGCTGTGATTTGTTGAAAAATATTCAGTTTTAAGACACCAGACGGTTCCTTTGTTTTTGTATTCCTTATGGAGACAATTCCTGTTGTTTCTCTGATACAATAAGGAGAGTGTATTTAGGAAACCATTCACACACCACTTAAATTCAACCATCATCTAAGTAATGAAGTGACATCAGCTTCTAGAAATGTGCCAACAATGAAAAGGGTTCTATTTGAGAAATCTACATACACACCAACAGAAAAAATGTGCTCACTGGTTTCCACAACATGAACTGGACCTTCTGAGGATTTACATCAGAAGGTAAAACCTCGTAGATTTATTTTAACATCTCACCTAAACAAATGTTTGATTTCCTATACAGACGAAATGGTATGTCTGAACGTCTGTGAGAGATGGAAGACTCTAAAGAAGGTGACAGCGAGGCGCTGGAAAGAACAATTTTCCATGTGATTTTTTTTAGTCAGATCCTGCTATATAATTAAGAAAGTGAGCCTGAAATATATCTCATTCCTGCTTTTGCCAGTTGATACAGATCTTATGAGAGGGGGAAAGGAAAACACCAGAATCGACTAATGTTTATAGACGGAAAAAATGTTTCTGGGCTGGATTCAAGACAACAAAATTCAGGACACTTCAATTTAGAAAAACTCTCTGTGCACACTGATGAGGGCCAGAGTGTAACAGGCTGTTCTTATTAAATGTTCCTACTTATACCCACAAAGGTTAATGAAATGTAATTAGTATAAAACCCACAACATTGTGAACCAATTAGAAGCCATCTGCAGCATTATTAGACAATCAGGGCTACAGCTCCAGCCGTCCAAAATGTGTGAATCAGAGGATGTATTAGAAAGACGGACAAAGTCCATTTAAAAGGCAGCTGATAGCCGGGCAAGTCACACAATGCTCAGCTTTCACCAAGGAGATGAGAGTTTAAACACTCTTTGTTCCACTCCTAATGAAACCCAGACTGTCATAAATATATATATATATATATATATATATATCCATGTAGATAGATAGACAGATAGAAAGACAGACAGACAGACAGACAGACAGACGATAGATAGATAGATAGATAGATAGATAGATAGATAGATAGATAGATAGATAGATAGATAGATAGATAGATAGATAGATAGATAGATGGATGGATGGATGGATGGATGGATGGATGGATGGATGGATAGATAGATAGATAGATAGTACTACCTAACACTTATCATAGAGCATAGAGAGGTCACATGATTTCCTTTTCTGAAAGTAATTCATTAAATGAAGAAAACAGAATAACAGAATTGAAAAAACAGAAATCAAATCCCTTTTTTAACCCTTTACCTACTGACCCAGCACCAGCACTATGTTTTATATGTCCGGAGTTTAATCACCCTAACTCTGTCAAAGTTTGTCCGATCAGAAAAATTCCAATGGCATTGGAAAGCTGAGAATTGTGGGCATACGCACATATATGGTTCGTAGCTAAACACCGCTACACGGATTCTAAACACTGTAACTCCTCAAAAGTTTGCTCAATCTAAACAATTCCAACACTGACAGAGAGCTGAGAATCTGTGCTTTCCGGCAATATATGATGTGTGATATATATATTACAGTAATGTTGAACAGTACCGCAAAAACGGCAGCTTTGGCAGAAGACGAGTGAGAAAGGAGAGTGAAGGAAGAGAGTAAAAGGAGAGCGAGCGAGAGTGGTGTTTTATTTTCAGAAATAGCGTTAGATAGTGGCATTTGTGCGTGTCTGTCATGTGCAATAACAATATGTTACTTGAGAATGTTGAGAATGCATTTTTCCACCTTTATTTGCACTAATTGTGGCCTATGTATATAGTTATCTTTTGCACTGTGTTTTGCACACCCAGAGTCCTAGACTCAAAAATGACTGCTGATTGTTCTAAACATGTATAAGTTCACATTTCAAATGTCAAATCAAAACTTCATGAGAAATAACAAAATTTCTTCTCATAAAAGCCATGAAAAACAAATCTGTTTTTGTGTTTTTCTTCTTTTAAACTGCTGACAATTCCATATAATGTGCAATAATCATTAACCAGATGTTGAAAAGTAAAGTTCAAGTACTCCTGGGAAAAGGGACCAAAGCTCTCAGACTTAGGGCATTTCCTGACTATTTTACAGCCATGATAACAAAATATGTCCAAGTCGCCAGTTTTAGACTCAGTAGGTCAAGGGTTAAAATGTTATCTGTTTTTCCATTTTTGTTACCAAAGTAAAAAAAAAAAAAACAGAAAAACAAGAGTTTCTCCCGTTTTTTTGAGTCTGGTTTCAACCAGGAAATGGATCTGGCAGAAAATACACTGACCCTTAATATATCAGTCAAAATACTTAATAAAAATGCTGAAATATTTGTGATTCTTTCCATCAGAAGACTAGATTTAATACAATACAATACAATACAACACAAGAACTTTATTTATCCCCAAAGGGAAATTCACTCATCTGGGATTCTCATCTGTTTACTGTAGAATTATACAGTCTAATAGCTTATGGTATGAAAGATTTTCTAAATCTTCCTGTCCTGCAGCGCAGGGATAGGAGCCGTCCACCACCGTTGTTTCTTTGCTCACTGAGGGAGATATGAAGTGGATGATCCATGTCTCTCAGAATAGCCTCCACCTTACTCTCTCCACCTCATCCTCCAATGACTTCAATTTGATTCCAACCACAGAGCCAGCTTTTCTAACCAGTTTGTTCAGATGCCTTGCATCCTTGTGTTTTACACTGCCTCCCCAACAGACTGCAACATAAAACAGAACACTTGCCACCACAGACTGATAAAACATCTGCAGCATCTTACTGCTGGTTTGGATCTGTGGAAATCTATGATCATTTCCTTTGTCTTTGAGGTGTTGAGTAAGAGGCAGTTTTTGTGACTTCAGTCACTGAAGGCACTTATCAGATCCCTGTATTCGGCTTCTTGTCCATTTCTGATACATGCCACGATAGCAGTGTCGTCCGAGTATTCCTGGATGTGGCAGGACTCAATGCTGTATTTGAAGTCTGATGTATACAGTGTGAACAGGAATGGAGCCAGAACTGTCCCTTGAGGAGCCCCTGTACTGCTCATTAATGTCCCAGAAACACAGTTCCCCAGCCTGACAAACTGTGGCCTTCCTGTCAGGTAATCTATGACCCAAGAAACACAGGAAGGATCCACTCCCAACTCCGTGAGTTTGTCTTTGAGTATGGTGGGTTGGATGGAGTTGAATGCGTTTGAAAACTCAAAGAACATGATTCTCACATAAACTCCAGGTTCCTCCAGATGAGACAGGGCACGGTGAAGCATGAAGAGGATGGCATCATCCACTCCAATGTGTTTTTTGTGTGTAAACTGCAGGGAATCGAGTTTGTCTTTGACCTCAAGCCTCAGTAGGCGTACAATCAGCCGCTCCAGAGTTTTCATGATGTGTGAGGTAAGGGCAATAGGTCTGTAGTCATTTAGTTCAGCCGGACATTTGATTCTTGATACCGGTACAACACAGGATGTTTTCCATAGAGCAGGCACCCGCCCCAGCTGTAGACTCAGGTTGAAGATCCTGTGGAGAAGTTGACACAGTTGTGCAGCACAGTCTTAAGCAGCCTTGGACACACACCATCTGGGCCAGCTGTCTTCCCAGAGCAATGTCTCCCAAGCTCCAACCTCACCCCTGTCTCTGTGACAGAGAAGGGTACAGGTGCTAGAAGGGAGGTGGCAGCAGCTGTGGAGACATGTGTAGGAGACAGAGAAGGAGAAGGAGGAGCTATAGTGGGGATTTCCATATGTTGAGGAGAAGAAGGAGGAGCAGCAGTGGAAGTAGGTGTGTCCACATTGTCAAATCTGTTGAAGAACAGGTTGAGTTCATTAGCTCTTTCCACATCACCCACTATTGGCTCCCTTTTCTTTTTATTGTTATGTCCAGAGATGGTACTGATTCCTCTCCACACATCACAGATGTTGCTGTGTTGAAGATTCCTCTCTATCTTCTTTTTGTATTCCAGCTTTGCCATCTTCAGTCTCCTCTTCAACTCATGTTGCACTTCTTTGAGACGTTCTTTGTCACCGTCTCTAAAAGCTTTCTTTTTCTGGTTGAGGATTGCCTTTATGTGGCTTGTGATCCAAGGTTTGTTATTGGGGAAACAGCGAACAGTCTTTGCAGGTATGACTGTGTCTCTACAGAAGTTGACGTACTCAGTAAAACAATCAACCTGTCTGTCAATGTTCATACTGTCCTCATCCGTTTCCAGCAGAACATTTCAGTCTGTTGATTCAAAGCAGTCCCTTGGAGTTTCACTAGCTAGAGGAGTCCATCTTCTGATTTTGACAGTTGCAGGCTGCCTCAGCACACAAGGTTTGTAACAGGTTTGCAGATAAACCAAGTTATGATCTGACCTGCCCAGTGGTGGTAAGGCAGTAGCTCTGTAAGCTTCTTTGACATTGGCATACAGCAGGTCTAGGGTTTTGTTTTCTCTGGTAGGGCAGTTAACAAACTGTGTAAATCCAGTCAGGTGAGAGGAGAGGGTGACATGGTTGAAATCTCCTGATATTATTACAAGTGCCTCAGGATGTTGAGTCTGTATCCTAGCAACAGTATCATGCAAAACATCACACGGAACCAAATCAGTTGCCTTGGGTGGAATGTATACAAGTATTATTATGATATGACTGAACTCCCTTGGAACATAATATGGCCGAAGGGCAACTGCCAACAGTTCAATATCTGGACAACACAACTTCTCCTTAACAGTTATGTGTAAGGAGTTACACCATCTCTGGTCAACAAATAAAGCCAGACCCCCTCCTTTCTTCTTGCCACTAGCTTTAGCATCTCTGTCTGACCTTACGAGAGTGAAGCCAGGTAGATCCACAGTTGAGTCTGAGTTGTTTTGATTCAGTAAAACACAGGAGACGGCATTCACGATATGTTTTGTTGTTCTGTCTCAATGAAAGAAGCTCCTCTCTTGAATAAACTCTTCTCCCAGCAGAAACCTCCATCAGCAGCTGACAAAACACGACAAAAATATGAAAAAATAAAGCAAAAATTGAAAACAGTTAAGAGACACCAAACTTTGCAGCCACTTTCAGAGGCGCAGGTTCCAGAATGAAAATGCTAGATTAAAATGCTAAGATTTATTAATACCTGGTGTCCCCTTGATTCGTTTTATAGACTGGAAAGCTTGAAGAGTAAAAAAGAGTAAATTAAGTTCTAAAAGCATGATGAAATCAGAAAGACTTCTATGGGTACTTTTCTATCAGCATTTACTGTTTCTGCTAGCTTAGAGTGCTTGTCATGGATCAACCCTTAACTGGTTGTGACAGCTTGTTTTTAAATTCAGTAAGAAAAACACACCAAACCTTTGTTACTTCCAGCCCTGGATGGATCTCACTTTCCTTCATTCATGCAGATATATCATTTCATTTTTGTCTGCTTGGTCACCGTTCGCAGTCTTCACCGCACAGACGCCACTGCAGCCATCATTAGCAGGGAGCCGGGAACGCTCCACGGCTGCACTGCCACTTTTTATCTGCTTCAAGCATCGCTGTCTCTCAAGGACAGGAGCTGAATACTGAGGTTTTTGAATATGAAAGCCACAGACAGAAATCAGATGGAATGGGGAATATCTGGCACGCTGAAAAATACTCCATCAAGAACTTTTCTTCCACAAACCAAATCAGAAAAAAAGAGAATTAATGCAAGTTTGAGTTATTTCCACTGGTCTGCATGTTTCTGTGGTCCTTCTGTCCATACTAATCACACACAAATACATCCATTCCATTAATCCACATATATATCTATTCAAATCCATACAGTACATATGCAATATGTAACTTGGGTCTCCACAACAAGTCAGTCAAAACAGAGATTCAAAATGCTCAACGTGAAACACATTAACATGAGATAAATGTAAATAAGGATGTCTATACCCCATGACGGGAAGAGTCCATTTAATGTGGAAGAGCGTGTGATTCAGTCCAAATCTCTACAACAGCTACCAAATGCTCTTTAGGCAGAATTGATTCATCGACATTTTCGTTAAGTGGGGAAAATTTTTATATGATTTTCCTCATGTAATGCCTCTCTCTCTATCAACATAACTCTATCTAACGAATTCAAAGATACTGATACAGAACATAATGTCCCTAATTAGAGCTCCAATTCTTTATAACTGCACCCAAATCCACAGACTTCTCCTGCACTTGAAGTCTACATGCTTAGAGTTTTGCTCCTCTCTTTAGGATTCAGCTCTGCTCTCTTCAGACACAATGCTGAAAGAGGATGCCTGGTCTGAAGTCTTACAGTCTCAGTGGAAACTCTCCTGGCGTACCACTTTGTATAAACCTGGCCACTCAACTTGTTCCATCTACCAGCAGCCATTTAAAGAGAGCGACTAGTGTTTTATACAGGTGGCCCAGAGAGAGGAAAATAAAAATCTGTGACCGTTTTGGTTGTTGGTGTCTGACATTATTAGGTCAATGAGTATGATGGATCTGTATGTGTATGTGTTTAGTGTTAGTGAAAAATAAACCTTGCATGGAATGTAGGTTCGGCTATAGCAGTGTTACTCAATCCTGCTCAACCAATGAGCCAAACTGTTGAAAAATACCTTTGCAAGAGCCACAATCTAAGAGGTTAAAAGTGGCAATAAAAGTAAGTTAAAGCTGACAAAACAGGTAAAAAAAGCTGCAAAAAAGGGGCCAAAAATGGGTGAACGGGGGTAAAATAGGCAGAAAATGACAAAAATTGGGTGAAAAGTGACAAAAAATTGGCTTACAGGTGGAAATAATGGTAAAAAGCAGCAAAAACTTGGCAAGAAAGAGTAAAAAGTGAATAAAATTGACAAAAATCAGCAAAAAGGTGGGGGAAATAAGAGACAAGTGACTCAAATTGGCAAAAAGCAGCAAAAAGGTGGGGAAAAATGAGTGAAAAGTGACAAAAATTGGTAAAAAGCAGAAAACGGGTGGGGGAAAATAAGTGAAAAGTGACTAAATTTGGTTAAAAAGTAGCAAAAAAGGTGAGGAAAATGAGTGAAAGTGACTAAAATTGGTAAAAAGCAGAAAATAGGTGGGGGAAAATGAGTGAAAAGTGACAAAAATTGGTAAAAAGCAGCAAAATGTAGGGGAAAGTGAGTGAAAAGTTTCTAGATTTGGCAAAAAGCAGCAAAAAGATGGGGGAAAATGAGTGAAAAGTGACTAAATTTGGTAAAAAGCAGCAAAAAAAGGTGAGGAAAATGAGTGAAAAGTGACAAAATTTGGCAAAAAAGCAGCAAAAAGGTGGGGTAAAATGGATAATTCTTCAACGTGTGGCTCTAGAGCCACACGTTGAGGATCACTGGGCTATAGTGTGTGTTCAAATCACATTTACATTAATGTTTATCTTTTTTTAAACTCTGTCTAAAGACTGTTGACAGAAATGAAGCTGCTGACACAAACTGTCGGCTCTCCCAAGTGAAGAAAGATTCGGGATAGGACTGCAGGTTGGGAACCTCTGCTATAGAGCTTAGCATCACTACTATCATCTTCTGCTACTGGAGAGTTTGAGAGCAGCCTGGCAGCAGGAGTTACATACTGTTTGTCAAAAGTCTGCAGGATTTTTGGGTTAATATTTACAACTGGATTACATTAGTATTTTAATTTCTAAATGCTGCTTCTAAATTAGCCCATTCCTGGTGAAATATATTAATGACACCACAGGTTGCATCCTGTCCTTAGCATTTACTCTGCTCAGTGTGTTTAAAAAGGCATAAATCAGACTGACTTCTAACTTCTTCTTAAGACTACAAAGGTTTAAATCACAGATCAAGGAAGACATGAGGGGAACATATCTGATATGTTTCTGCACATCTATTACACCAGTGGGAGTTGATATTAATCAGGTTTCATCATCCTGCAGCACCAAAGGGAAATAATCTTTCACAGCCAGTCTGAACAGCACCCTACGGCACTTATATTATTATTTCTTTCATAAATCTATCATCTGCCTATGACAGCTAAACACATGTCGTTTTCTGCCAAGTAAAATGTGTTCACTCTTTCATCACTTTTAAAAACTGGGACCAGAAGTGAGAAGAGTTATGTTGTCGGCCAGAATCACCATAGGATTACAGAGTAAAGCCAAAATCATCAGATGTCTGGCAGAGATGGAAAGTACTACCTTGTTATGTGTTTTGAAAAATCAAACCTGTCCAAAATCCTCACCTCCAATCCAAATTTCACCTGCACTCCCAGCAGCAGAAAGACAATATATGTAATAGCTGCATGTTAAAAACTAACCTAAAAGAACCTGCTGTCATAAATAGAGCCCATCTATAACCTATTACTGCACGAGTTTTTACAATATGACAGAGTGAGCTCACGTGTTTTGAAGTAGTACAGTATCAGTGCAGCTGAGCTGGTTTAGCTCCACATGTGAAGGAAATAAAGGTAATGAAGAACCTCCTGCCAGCTGTTTCTAATGTGGGCCAGCACTAGGGATATCTGGGGGGCCTTAGCAACACACTAAAACAGACCGTGAATGCAACACAACAGAAAGAAATTCATCACGCTTAACCGGTGTAGGCCAAGCAACCTGTGGCATCGGAAAAGAAAGGAAAAATATCTGGGGGATGTATCGGTTATATGCACCGTGACCGGGGAGGCATGTGGATGCAGCGCAGGCCGAAACAGAGACTGTGGACAGTACAGTTAAATTCCAGGCAAGCCCTCACAAGGTGGAAAAATGCAAAGACAGACAATAAGGAGGAAAATAAAGAGACAGGCACAATGGATAGACAAAGACTTAAAGAGAGATGGGAGAGAGGACAAAAGTGAAGGTGAGAAAGAGATTCAACATGACACAGAAACACGTGGAGACATAAACAAAGAGGACGACAGAAACAGAGACAGGAATGAGTCAGTCTTCCCTGCTCCTCCTAAGCTTCCAGCCCTGCTCTCAGCTGGGTTACATTCCTGTCCGGTCATGCCGTTTCTCATCTCACCTCTCAGCTTGTGTGGCTCACTGTCC
Source organism: Cheilinus undulatus (assembly GCF_018320785.1). Taxonomy (NCBI): domain Eukaryota; kingdom Metazoa; phylum Chordata; class Actinopteri; order Labriformes; family Labridae; genus Cheilinus; species Cheilinus undulatus. Next base: position 46,565,093 of record NC_054878.1, on the reverse strand, counting down.
ACTGTTAAGGCTCATTTATATTTCCTTAAGATGAAAATTACGACTTCAGGATGAAACCATCACGTCCCATGCACATCCATAACTTGTGGTAGAGACCTACCTCATTAAAATACCACTCAAAAGTCACTGGTAGTTACTCAAATGAAATTAGGAATAGGGCTGTTTATATTAGTCTGTTAGTTTGATGCTAACACTTGCTCTTACCCAAGAGGAAAATTCAGTTGGTATTTGTTACATTTAATTCAGAAAATACAGGAAAAACATGCTTTTACCTTTTCTGGTCATTTATGTGTGTTTTTTTAAACAAGGATAAGAAAAAATCATTTAGAATCATAAATCTAATTTTTCTTAACCCTCTGGTATCTCTACAAATATCTGCCTCATTTTCCTCCTGGTGTGCAAAAAAATGCACGGGGGGTTATTACTGTAAATAAAAAAGTTATAGAAGTTTATCTTTAATTGTTTAATTTTTTCCTTGTTTCATCAACTTGTGCCATTAACAAAAATACCAAATACTCAATAACTGTCATATCTTTTAACCCTTTAATTGCCATGTTTTTAATGTAAACAAACAACATTTTTTGATTAACAAAACACAAATTGATTTTTTTCAAGATAGTAAGTGAAAAACTTCTTTATGGATGATTGCAGCCTGGCATATTTCATTGATTAGTAGCATTAGGGATGTAACGATAAACGGTCTCACTATAAACCCTGGTAAAATTTGAGACGGTGAGTATTACCGTTTCAAATTTTAATTACCGTTAAAACCGTGTTTGATTACCGCACTTTGAAAACTCACGGTGATACTGCTCAATTCCTGGAGAAGCCGCAGCGCTCTGTGGCAGTAATGCAACTTCATGGATGCCAGCTGATGTTAAACACCATAGAAGAAGGAGCAGCGCTCTCTGAGACTCTGGTGTGCATGCACAGTTTGAAAACATGGGGAGAGAGAGAGCGAAAGAGCGAGAGAGCGAAAGAGCAAGAGAGAGAGAGAGAGCGAGAGAGAGAGCGAAAGAGCAGGAGAGAGAGCAAGCTAGAGAGAGAGAGCAAAAGAGAGAGAGAGAGCGCGAGCGAGAGAGAGAGAGAGAGAGCGAGCGAGCGAGAGAGAGAGAGAGCGAGAGAGAGAGACTGTACACAAAGGTACATGAAACAGTGAAAGTGTTCTTTCTGTACCAGTTTTTCTTAGATCTGTAAGACTAGATCTAGTCTTGAGCACTGAATGTAAGGAAAAATATTCTTGGATCTTATCTACAATTTGCACAAAGTGCAGCTACCTCTTATGGCCATAAGGTGCCATCTTTAATACACATTTGTATGTTTGATGTTAATATTTTAATGTTCTGCCAACAAAGTACATTGTGTGTGTTATTTTATTTTATAAAACAAAAAAACTTGGTTAATTGATTTCAGTGTGTGTAAAAGTACTTTTTGCACGTTTCAACAATACCGTGAAAATAATGATAACCGTGATAATTTTGGTCACAATAACCCTTATATGAAATTTTCATATCGTTACATCCCTAAGTAGCATCATTGGTTAAAATGCATTATTAGTTTATTTGTGAGGTCAATTATTGTAAAATACTCACGTTTCTCACCCTTCTGCACAAAAATGCACACCTTTAAATCATGTTATAAAGATCACACATTTTAAAGCTGTTTTACTGTTACTGAATTATATTTTTCTCATTTAAGGTCAGCCCTAATCATAAATGTCAAATACTCATTCATTTTAATTTTTTAACCCTTCAAATGCCATGTTTCATTGATGATGTCACTGCATTTTTAGATGCAAAATACACAAAAAATGATTTTTTTGCAAGTTACTACATGAAAATTAGATAACTTATTTTTGGATTATTGCACAGACACACTCACAGACTCACACACTGATCTACACTTAAACAAAACCTCAGAGAGTTAGTGAGAAGGGGAGCAGAGGGCACTACAACACTGAAATCTAGTGGAAAAAAAAACATGCCTTTCCTGCCCTCGCCCATATATGGTATAAGTGATGTAACAGGGTAAAAAAATGGTCCAGGTGCAAATGTAAAGCCCAAACTCTCAAATGAAGCCCAGAAACCAGAAAATGCATGATTCATGCCTTAATGGCGTAAAGATCAAAAGAAGTGGTTTGAATGGGTTTGAATGGGGACTTTTTACACACCAGGGATATTAACGTTATAAAAAAGATTTACTTTATTTATGTTGGGCTGATTGTTGTGGCTGGGACAGAAATTTGTTCAAAAATGAACAAAAAATACAATACATGATAATATTAACTGTGAAAGAGGACAAAGTTTAAAAAAAAATCAACTAAGTGTGCAATTTTGGCACAAGGGGCAGAAAATTGGGGGTTATATTTTTAGACCATACCGCCCAGGCCTACACACTGTATTTCATTTCTAAGCATTGGCAGCTGAAAAAGTCAGGGTAACCATAAATCATGTCATCTTCCAACATCTGCAAGGGGTCTGCATGGACCATCTGCATGCACTCTTACATTTGTTTTGCTTGGTCGGCAAGTTCTTCAGCCTCTCCTTATATCATGTTAAAAGCAGTTAACATCCCACAGATACAGAATCACCTCCAATCAAAGCAAATGTTAAGCACCAAAAACAGGAGGAGATATACAACATAGCAGTCCTGTTCAAGATCTCTACCAACTGTGAAAATATCAACATCTACTGCCACTATGGATGCAAAACCTGTGGAGCAATACAGAAAAAAAACAGGCTCAAAGATAAAGAATAAAATGAGGATTTCTCTGATATCTCTGACACTTAAAGCCCAGTCAAACCAGTATAAAACTGAAAACCTTTCCTTCTTGTTTCCTTCTCACCACCTTTCTCCCCTCTTGTTCTCACTGTTTATTATTCCTCTCCTGTTCCAATAAGCCTGACCTCTGCAGCCCCTCAGGGGATAGGATCTCTTCTAACATTTCCTCTGGAGCTGCAGAAAGCCCAGTTTAAACACAGACTTTTATTAATGTTTGTTTTAAGAGCCCTTCTGATGATTTGGTCGTCTGCCAGGGTTTAGTCACAGCAATTACAGTAAACCCTCAAACACTGGCTGAGGATGTTGAACTATACAACCATAAGAAACACAGAGTAATACTTTGTGAGATGTGTGGGGTCATGGCTGCAGGCCAGAACTGACTTGATTGCAAGAGTTTACATTAGAGGACAAATTTAAAGATATTCAAGACATTATCTATTTTTCTGTATCTCTTGTAGATGGTGCATTTCAGCAGTTGAACATTTGGCCGCAAAGATGCTGGATATCTATCTTTGGAGTTGATGTAAACCAGTGTTAATCAACCCTGTTCAACCACAGAGCCAAATTGTTGAAAATAAATTTGCAAGAGCCACAGTCTAAGTGGTGAAAGCGGCAATTAAAATAAGTTAAAAGTGGCAAAAATGGTCAAAAAGCAGCAAACACTGGGAGAAAAGTGGCGAAAATGGGTGGGAAGTGAGCAAATAATGAGTTAACAGTGGTGAAAAAACATAGCAAAAAAGAGTGAAAAGTGACTAAAATGGGTAAAAAACAGAAAAAAGGTGGGAAAAATGGGCAAAAAGTGGCATTTAATTGTAAAAGGCAGCTTAAATGGGCGAGAAGTGGCAAAAAAGGCAAAAAATGGCAAAAAGCAGGATGAAAGTGTCAAAAAGAGAGAAAGGTAACAAAAAGAAGTGGCTAAAATGCGCTTAAAGCAGCAAACACTGGGAGAGAAGTGGCCTAAAAGGACAGAAAGTGACAAAAATGGGTGAAAAGTGGCAAAAAAATGAGTTACAGGTGGCAAAAATGGTCCCAAAGTGGCAAAAATGTGGAGAAAAATTAGTGAAAAGTGACTAAAATGAGCAAAAATTAGAAACAAGTTGGGAGAAATGGGAAATTAGTGGCATTTAATTGCAAAAGGCTGCTGAAATGGGCGAAAATGGCAAAAAAGGCAAAAAAAGGTGCAAAAAATTGCAAAAAGCTAGATAAAGGTGTCAAAAATGGGCTAAAAGCAGTAAAATGGAAAGTAAAGTAACAAAAAAGTAAAGTAAAGTAAAGTAGCAAAAAATTGCAAATAAGGGCAATGGAAATATGCAGACAAAAACTAGAGGTTGACAATTAAGTTTCACAATTAAAGCCTACTGTGTAAGTATGGGAAACAAACTGATTAATGTGATTAGCAATGGATAATTTCTGAGTTTAAATTTTCCTTTTCAAGGTTTTCTGGGGGAATAATGTTTCAAATTAAGGCATAAAAGAGCCACAGATTATCACTGAAGAGCCACACGTGGCTCCAGAGCCACACGTTGAGTATCACTGATGTAGACCACAAAATGAAAAAGACTATTTACATCCAAAAGACAGCGCATTCATAATGCTAGCTTTAGCAGCTGTTTAACAAAGTTACATGTGATCTTTTCTGCATTTTAATGTTTCTTTGTAAACCAGCAATCATTCGGCGTAACAGAAATTGGTTTACCTTCTAGCGTGCTGCCCTGTCCTTCCAGTGCGTCACCCAGGCCGGACTGGTATCGAGCACTGACAGAGATGTCGTACTGGGTGCCAGGCTGCAGGTTCTTCAGGACGCTGGTTGTGGTGTTGCCTTTCACAGACAGCTCCTTCCTAGGGCCGCCAGCAGATGGTTTATATGCCACACGGTACTGCAGCACTTTCCCTGGTGCCGGCTCCCAGGACACCTTCATGGAGGACGTGGTCTCGTCAAAAACCCTCAGGTCGTGTGGGGAACCCCTGACTGACAAAGTAAGAAACAAAGTCAGAAAATGGAACCAGTATTGATAAAATAGTCTGTGTAGTTAACACTTCTTTAAAAGGTTTGCTTTCTCTCTGTAGCAGACATGTGGAGACGTGACAAACTAGCTTTGGGGAAAGAACAAAGAAATAAATCAAAGAGGGATAGGGATCATTCATTTTTATTGAAAATACCCTTATTAATAATCCTTACTGATCCGAGTCCTTATTGATACCACTATCCATACTCTATAATTTGGTGGAAGACAAAATGAGGGCAAATATTTAAACTACTAGTCTTAGCTGAGTAGTGCTTGAGTTAAAAAGCTATGATTCAGTCTGTCACATCTTAAATCCCTCAAATAGAAACACATTCTTCATATTCACACTATTTATTGAAGTTTCTCTTCAAAAACTTAATTTTCCCATTTTTATGTGACATTTGAACAAATCATAACATGCAGAATATTGTTGTCTAATTTACTGAGGTTACCTGAATGCATCATATTTTCCATCTTTCAGCTCGTAAAGTTTGCTAATTATCTTAAATTATACCGATTCATCACGGATTTCTACACTGGATTAATTTTGTTAACAAACAGGACTGTCTAAAAGTTCCGGAACACCTTTCAGCATTTTTCCGAGCAGCTGAAGAAAAAACTGTCCTGAAGCAGCTGAAGAGACCGGTATGATGGCATACGACTCGCAGTTACCAGTTGAAGGTACCATATTCTAGTTTAAGGTGATGCACAATATTGATGTGCCATTATGTTCTGCTTAAACGAACTGATGTACTTTTACAACACTTATATCTTCAAATGACATTACGTCAGAGTCTGTCAGACTGTATAGCAGTATTGATAAGCTGAAATGATAGGGTATTTCAAAAACACAGAACCTTTCAATCCCAATCCCTAATTACAATAACCTAGCAAAGCAGATGGATTCACCCATTTCTGTGTTTCTCACTGGGGAATCCATCTTGCAAACCTCCAGTCTGAACCGTTTGGGCCCTGCTAAAAAGTGACAGGACCAATCAGCGACGAGGGGTTGTACTTTCACACACGGTGGAGTCGTGAGGTAAGCAAGCAGCAGCAAGAAGCCAGTAAATTATGGAGGAAGACATTAGCGTGGATGCTGCTAAAGCGCCAGTTTTATCAGAACTCGATGAAATTTCTTCGATAAAAAAGAAGAACAAAGAACAGCAGTGAGTTGTTTTCTTTTCAAAAACGACAAAAGTCGTGTACTGACATGTCTACAGTCGCCATGGTTCATGTTATGCAGTTCACAGGGGTGTAACAGTACAGAAAAATCTCAGTTCAGTACATTTTCAGTACGGTAATTGAAGCAAATAAATAAGATGTAATTTTAATTTTTAAATCAAATTGTATTAAAATAAATAGGCTGAATAAATTACATTTATATTATTAACAATGGTGTAACCTCCTTCCAAAAGTTTTTCAATGATTAAAATATAACTAAATAAATACATTTTTGAGTTACTAGGTTATTTTCATTTATATATTGACATATTTATACCCATTCTTTAAACACCAAAATTTTCCAGCCAACTTAAACGCATCATCATACTACCATGCGTTAGCTTGTTAAGTATGCTAATTAGCATCTTTCCTACTGATTTCAACACGGACTTCAGCACTGGATTACTTTTTTAATCAATGAGACCTACTATAAAGTTTGGGAGAACTTTTCACAGCCCATCTTGGCAGATAAAGAGGTTAGAGCGGTGTGAAATCTAATATCTCTACCTAGGACGCAGCTGCTGAGTCCGTCTCTCCCGCCTTCGAGGCTGACGGTTGAAGGTAAAATTAATTTAATTTACATAGCTAGAGCACCATTGTTAGAATAAAAACGATCTTAAAGAATAAGAAATTTATAACCGGCTGGTAAGACTTTGCTGTTCCTCCTCTTTACAGTGACGTTCGTGTTTGAGTGGAGCTTTTTCAAATGCTTTGATTGGTCTGCTGGACACAGCTGCAGAATAATGTCAGCGCTATTGTTGTCTTTGTCCACTGTTGTATTTTACTGGGAAGCAAGGTGCTTCTAAACAGGTCACTTTTATCTGGGAATATTCAGGCTGTTGCTGTCGTTTGCTTTGGTTGTGTGGTTGTCAGGACAGTGTGACAGTTAGTTGTTTTCTGGTTTTCCTTCTGTGTATGAGCTTGGCTCCACATGTATTCGTTTTCTAGATGGATGTGTGAAACAAATCCATCTGGCAGGTCAGGTTATAATTAGAAGTAACTTTTTGTTTGTGAAAAATGTATTATGTTCACAAAGTTGTTGTTTCATGTACAGGCAGAAACAGTGTGTCCTAAAAGCAAGAGTGGTGGCAACAAAACCAGCTTAACTCGACTGTGTTCTTAGTGTCCAATCAGCCCACTCCCAAAGCACCGAAAACTTAACTTTGTGATCATTAATAGATGGAAAGAAAAAATATCAACATGTGTCTAATCAATCCAGGCAAAATTTAGGACATTCTTTAAACTCCTCCTACAGTATAGCCACATGTCTTTGAGTGGATGAAATGTAGAGCAGAAGTATTCTCTGAGGAGTCCCTGACCAGGACTCAGGACTAGCAGCACAGTTGAAAGCTGTGTTTGTACTGGGTCTGTACCAGGATTTGAATCAGTCTGGGGTACTTTGAATCATTCACACAATTCGTTGAGAATAATTGTTGAATTAGTGCAGTGACTCATTCGCCCTACTTAGCTCCCTGTTAACGCCTACCGTGGACTAAAATCTTTTATTGTGGCATCTGCCTCACTGTGGGATTTTTTCCTACAGAGTGATGAAAATGGCACAATTTTAAGTGAAATAAACTCTGACTGTTTCCAAAAAGGAGTCAGAAAACTTAAAAAGGCAAAGTGATCTCAGCCGTTAATGACTATTTTAAACACTGGCTGCAAACAAAAGCACGATTCATGCTTAACCCCATTTACTCATATTTTTTAGATAAAGTCATAGTATGGTAAACAATCTAATGGAAACAATACTGTTAGCCTCTAATGGAGAATAAAAACATATCTCCATCTGAGAGCCAGCTGGGATTAATCCCTCCTCTTTTCATAAACCGTCAAAAAACAGAGGAAAAATTCACCTCAGATGACAAGCAGCTGGAGGAACCAGGAGGTGAACGGTACACTCAGACACCACCAGAAATGCTGTTACCATGGTCAGCAGGATTATATAAAGTGTTTATGTCCAGAATCTAGGCTCAAGGGTGATAATCTTCAGGAGGTAAATAATGCCTCCTCAACATCCCACACTGAAAATTTCTCAATGGAAATATCCTCATTTAAAAAGTTATCAAAAGATCACAAAGTGTTAGAACAGTGTTACTCAATCCTGCTCAACCAAAGAGCCAAATTGTTGAAAAATACATTTGCAAAAGCCACAATCCAGCACGGTACTGTGATAGGATGCCACCTGTACAACAAGTCCAGTGGTGAAATTTCCTGGCTCCTAAATATTCCAGTCAACTGTCAGTGGTATTATAACAAAGTGGAAGCCATGGGAACAACAGCAACTCAGCCACCAAGTGGTGGGACACGTAAAACGACAGAGCGGGGTCAGCGGATGCTGAGGCACATAGTGTGCAGAGGTGGCCAACTTTCTGCAGAGTCAATGGCTACAGACCTCCAAACTTCATGTGGCCTTCAGATTAGCTCAAGAACAGTGGTAGAGAGCTTCATGGAATGAGTTTCCATGGTAACAGCTGCATCCAAGCCATACATCACCAAGTGCAATGCAAAGCGTCGGATGCAGTGGTCTTAAGCATGTCGTCACTGGACGCTAGAGCAGTGGAGACCCCTTCTCTGGAGTGACCAATCGCGCTTCTCCATCTGGCAGTCTGGTGGACCAGTCTGGGTTTGGCGGTTGCCAGGACAACGGTACTTGTCTGACTGCATTGTGCCAAGTGTAAAGTTTGGTGGAGGGAGGATTATGGTGCGGGGTTGTTTTTCAGGAGCTGGGCTTGGCCCCTTAGTTCCAGTCAAAGGAACTTTGTGGGAACAGTTTGGGGATGTCTCCTTCCTGTTCCAACATGACTGTGCACCAATGCACAAAGCAAGGTCCATACAGACGTGGATGAGAGAGTTTGGTGTGGATCAACTTGACCGGCCTGAACAGAATCCTGACCTCAACCCCATAGAACACCATTGGGATGAAATAGAGTGGAGACTGAGAGCCAGGCCTTCTCGTCCAACATCAGTGTGTGACCTCACAGATAGGCTTCTGGAAGAATGGTCAAAAATTCCCATAAACACACTCCTAAACCTTGTGGAAAGTCTTCCCAGAAGAGTTTAAGCTGTTATAGCAGCAAAAGGTGGACCCACGTCGTATTAAACCCTATGGATTAAGAATGGGATGTCACTTAAGTTCATATGCGTAGTCAAGGCAGGTGAGCGAATACTTTTGGCAATATAGTGTATTTATTGCCTGGTTCAGTCATAGAGACTGATGGAAGAGGACTTGGCTTTATTCATAACCTCAATAACTCTTGAAAAAAGCATATACCATTTCCTCTGACTGCTCTCAGCTCATGTTGGCTGCTTTTTTGTTGGTTTCATGATTATTAATCCACATAGAGCATTCAACTTTTAAAATCTCCCCCCCAAAAAAAACAATCAAGAAACTGTGGTGAATCCATTTTTTCCACTCTTACTACACATGGTCCCCATTCTTCTAGAAAGTCTCCTCAACATTCATTCCTTCTGGTTTATCACCTTTGAGGACATCTTGACCCAGCTGTCACCTTCTTATCCCTGATTTCTGTGCTTCTGTCTGTTTTTCATTCCTTTCCCTGTAAGGTCAAACAGATCTGACGAGCAGCTCGATGGGAGGCAGGTTGTACTAATACCAGAGAGTTTACTTTCCACTGGGGGTCAAATTTTCGTCAACTCCAGGAACTCCCAGGCAATTGGAGTGAAAGCAAACACAGCACTGGTGGATGACGACATAAAAAAAATCATCTGTCAGGATAAAGTCTAAAGTTATTTCCTCTGTGGTCTTTAAATGACGCATATAAAAGAGCACAGCTTGGACCAAGACCTTTTTCATCATCCAGCAGCTTTTTGATTTAAAGTTATAACTGCATTTTTATAGTTTTTGGTGTTCCCTAACATAAAGTCATAATCTGGAGTCTACAGGCACCTGCTGCGGATCAGAAATAGTGAGTCAACAATTACTCAACCAGCTACTCAGATTTCTGGACAGCAGAGCTACACTTCAGAGACCAAAATCTCCTGTGGAGGAAAAGGATTACAACCGATCTGTGCTTCAGTCAGTCACAATCTGTTATCTCTGTGAGACTCTGGCCTTTTTTCTTAATTTATATACCTTTTGTCTCCTGGGAAGTGACACAATTTATGGCCAATTCAAGGTAATGTTTTAACAGAAATGTCCTAATTGGTAAGGAACCAATTATTTTCATCCTATTTTCATTGAGATATATGTGTGACCAGTCAATCAGAACGAATGCTTCTACTCACCAATCAGGCTTCTGCAGACAATAGAAGCTCTATATGTGTGATGTTGTGTAATTTATGGGCTAATTGGATTACCAGCCAATGAATTTTGAGCATATTAGTGTTGTGAATGAATCTGGAATTTTGCTCCTTTGGCTGTCAGCTTGTCTGCTGCTGCAGTTCAGTCATCCAGAGGCAATGCTCTGAGCATTACTAAGTTCAGCACAACACTGTGGCTGCTTGTGGCTCAACAAAAAGGTCCATTCTTCAGCGTTACTCAACCCCGGTCAACCAAAGAGCAAAATTGTTGAAAAATACCTTTGCAAGAACCACAATCTAAGTGGTGAAAAATGGCGAAAATGGGTTAAGAGGATTTAAAATAAGTTAAAGGTGGCAATATGGTCAAAAAGCAACAAAAAAGGGTGAAAAGGGGCAAAATCGGCATCAAATGTCAAATACTGGGTGAAAAGTACGAAAAATGGGGAGAAAAGACAGTAAAAAGGGCAGAAAGTGGCAAAATTTGGGTGTGAAGTGACCAAAAAAATGTATTACAGGTGGCAAAAATGATCAAAAAGTGGTAAAAACATGACAAAAAATGAGTGGAAAGTGACTAAAATAGGCAAATATATGGGGGAAAAAGTGGCATTTAATGGCAACTGATGGCAGCTTAAATGGGTGAAAGGTGGCAAAAATGGGAAAAAATGCAAATAGTACAAAGCAGGATAAAAAAAGTCAAAAACTGAGCAGAAACAAGTGACAAAAGTGGGCTCAAAGCTGTAAAAACTGATTCAAAGAGGCAAAAATTGCAAATAAGGGCAATAGAAATACAAAGACAAATGTAAAAGTTGACAATTAAAACCTACTGTATAAGCATGGGATACAAACTGATTAATGTAAATGGATAATTTCTGAGGTCAAATTTTCGTTTTTAAGGTTTTCTGGGGAATGACATTTTTAATTAAGACATAAAAGTGCCACATGTGGCTCTAGAGCCACACGTTGAGTATCAATGATCTAGTGTCATCTTTGTGTTCAGATTGGATTGGATTATAGTGTGTAGAAGCAGGGATACTTCTGATACGAAATAAATCTTACTGCATGATCTGGGAGCAGACATGTCAAGCACCAAAATCATCAGTCCTTCTGAGGAGTAAGAGTGTAATATGAAGCTTTGATCACCTTCTTTGGTGGTACCGTCTGCCTGCTGAGGAACTCCGGATCCAGAACTGTATTCAGGGCTGACCGTGACCCTGTAGGTGGTTTTAGGCAGAAGCTCCTGTAGCACGATGGTCGTCTCTTCTCCGGCAGTGGCTGTCTCCATCCTCGTCCCTGTGCCGTCAACAGGCTCGTAGGTCAAACGGTAGCGAGTGACGGCTCCTGGGGCTGCCCGCCATGACACTCTGAAGCTGTTTGTGGTCTCTTCTGATACTCTCAGGTTCTGCACGGAGCCAAGCTCTACAACAAAATTGCATGTTTTATGTTACTGTCTCCATTCACCAGTTTAAAGAATACAAAGCAAGTGTGTCGAGTCCTCCATAATTACCTTCTAAAGTGGTTTCATAGCCGGTCACAGGCGAGCTGTCCCCTTTGTCATACTGTGCATAAACATTGACTTCATAGCGTGTGAGAGGGGTGAGGTTGGGGAGGAGGGCAGTGAGCGTGTCTCCTGGCACAGACATGGACACATAATGCCCGTCCGTCTCAGCTGCTGGCTTGAACTGAACCAAAAAAGACTCAACATTGGTGGCGTCCATCTCCCAGGAAGTCCTGAAGCTTCTTGGGCCAACCTCTGAGAAGGACAGTGCCCTTGGTGGAACCAGTCCTGGAAGGAGAGAAAAAGGGAACTTAAGTTAAACGTAAAAAAGAATGTGTGACAGTAGTTTTCTTTTAAACAAGTCTTTGATAAAGAAAGTCTTATGAAATGGGTAATTTCAAAAATTAAACATTTTGCAGTAGCAATCAAACACTGCATCACTGAAATTAAAGTTTACCATGTTTAAAGAAATTCCTTTATTAGTCCCACAAGGGGAAATTTCAAAAGCATACATTAAAGCATGTATTTGAGCAATTATTCAACTTTATTAAGTGCTAGAATAACAAAACACTGTCCAAATTCAAAAGTCTGTTGTCTTCCGTACTCTAGTGCTATAAAGTGCAACATTAATTTAATTTTGTTGTATCAGCAATGTCAGAATCTAAAAAATCATGTAAGAGGGTTTTAGAACAAGTTTCTCCCAAACCAGAGAGATGAAGGGCCACTGACTGTAGAAACATGTAGTTAAACGTAACCTTTAATTCAAAAAAAGAAAGTTAGATTTTTCTTTTTTTAAAAGATTTATTTTTTGGGCCTTTTTCATGCCTTTATTAGATAGAGCAAGGGTGTCAAACTCAAGGTCCTGGGGCCAAATCTGGCCTGTGGTACAGTTATACCCAGCCTGCGAGATCATAAAAGATAAAAATGTGACATATGAAGTCCAAATTATGAGTCAAAAAAGGTCAAAATATGAAATGAAAAGTCAAAATCATAACTTTGAGTTGTAATCTTGACATGCAAAATTGAGCATATGAAATAAAACACAAATTAATTTTTTTCCCCACATTCTTGACTTTTTATGAAATCTTTCTTACTCTTTACTTTTTCAGATTTGCAGCTTCAGCTTGACAAGGATATTTTAAATAATCAAGCTGAAGTTTACATTTTTATACTGTAGGAAATCTGCAGACCCCATACTGGTGGGGCCAGTTAGAATACAAATATGATATGATCTCGCGGGCCGGATATAATCGTTCCATGGGCCGGATTTGGCCCCAGGGCCTTGAGTTCGACACCCCTGGCTTAAAAGATGAAGACTGCAGATTTCCTCCAGTATAAAAATGTAAACTTAACCTTAATAATATCAAATATCCTTAGATCATAAAAGAGTAAAAATAATTACATAAAAAGAAATGTGGGAAATTATATTTAACCATTGACATATCATTTGGACTTGTAGGTAATATTTAGGCTTTTTCAATTTAAAATTTTGACTTTTTATCTCATATTTTGACCTTTTAGGTTTACAATTTTAAATTTCATAAGGTTGACAGTTTGGTGGATCTTGTTAGGCTATCAGGTTAGACCTTAACTCAGAATCCGGCCCCTTCTGTGACTGAGTTTGACACCTCTGAGATAGAGGAAGGACAGTGTAGGGAAGAGAGTTGGGAGAGACGTGGTAAAGGCCCACTGGCCAGATTCGAACCCGGGCCACCCATGTATAGGGAAGCGCCTTAAACCACTCGACCATCTGTGTGCCTGAGCATGTTTGAGTTTGAAGGGGAAAACAGCTATGCAATAGTTGCAAATGAATGAATCCCAAGGTCAGAGGGGTTGACCTATTGGACACTAAATAAAGATGTAGAATCTATAACCAACTGACAGCTCCATCACTCAAACTGCTTCAGGACGATGACTACTGTGAAACTCCCACTGTGGGGGAACTTTGATCAAACATGCTGGATGGAAGCTGTGACTGTGCTGCTCATTCAGGCTTCTGTTCACTTCTCTTATGTTGCCATACAGCCGTTATTATATAAGTATTATGTAATCTGCAACCAAAGCTAGGCTGGCAGACCTGGAAGCTACTTTTTTTGCCAAGGAAATGAGTGATTAATATTTGGCTTTTAGTGGGTGAAGCAGCATTTCAGAGGAACTCCTCCTACTTGTTTAAACCTGACTTCCAGATGTTTGGGTGGTTGGCTAATGGTTTCAAACAAAGAATGCATCTCAGAGTCAAGCTTTGTTTACAGATACGTGACAGACAGCACACCTGACAGTCTGGACAGTCCTGCTGCCATAATAACAGAGTCATATGCTGCTATAAGTAACATGAAGAGGTCCCCTCAACCACTTTGTGACCCAGTTCTAATGCTTCCACATGTAGGAACTCTCTCTGTCCTTGAAAGATCAAACGGTGGACATGTGTTGAACACATTGAGGCAGAGAGAATTTAGTTCAAAAAGACACGCTCGGAGAAGTGAAAAGAAAGTAATTGTGCACATATGGAAGACTGTTGGTACAACTCTGTATTCTCCTCCCCAGTCAGTGGTGATATACTCACATCTGACTGCTGTAATTAACATTAAATGTGTTTTCAATATCAATAAATATCAATATCAACAGACTACAAATGTTTGAAACCACAATGGCTCACTGGAGGTTCTCATTAGTCATGTCATTTAATTATGAACTATCTCATTACTTCAGACTAACTTGTAGATGACAATCAAACATGTTTGATATTTATGATTCTAGGCTTAAATCCTGTAGAGCAGTGGTTCTCAAATGGTGTGGCAAGGCAAACTAGTGTACGTTGAGACAAGTCTAGGTGTGCCTTGGGGATCTGGCTGGACCCCTGAAAAAACCCAGAGAATGGACCCTCCCCAGATGTGATTTATTGCTGAATTTGTGTGTTGGATCAGTAGCATTGGTGCTACTATCCTGGCTAACAGTTACCTCATTTGGCAAGCTATTATTGAGTTGAAATTGGTGTTGAAATTGTCATTATTCATGCTACTTTTAACCAAGGTAACCAATTTTTATACCCATTTTGCCACTAATTTTGTCAACTTAAAACATTTTGCTGCTTTCTTGCAACTTTGCAACTTTTTAAAAATATTTCTGACACATTTTTTTGCTACTTTTTTGGAACTTTTTGCCACAATTAACCCATTTTTGCTGCCTTTTTGACTGTTTTTGCCTGCTTTTGCTATTATTTGGACATTTTTTGCCCATTTTAATCACTTTTTACCATGTTTCAGTAAATGTAACTCTTTTTGGCCACTTTTCTGCCACTTGTGACCTATTTTGTCACCTTTTTGACACTCTCAACCCATTTTTGCCACCTTCTTGCTAATTTTCACTCACTTAGCCTTTGTTTGGCCACTTTTTTTGCCTAAGTTTGCCCTTTTTTAATCACTTTTAAAACATTTTAACCACATTTTTACAACATTTAACCCTTTTGGACACTTGTAACCCATCTGTGTCACCTTTTTGACACTTTCAACATGTTTTACCACTATTAACCCATTTTTTGGCCCCTTATGTCAATTGTTAACCATTTTTGACTTTGTCTTGACACTTTTTATACAATTTTGCCATGTTTTATCGTCACTTTAACCAATATTTGCCACCTTTCAGCCACCCTTTGCCCACTTTTGTCACCCCCAGTTGTCTGGGCCCCAGAATCCTCTCCCCTTTATCCCTCCTGATGGGCCACCTTGACTGTTACATAATTTAAAAAGTCTATTTTGTATTGATATGAATATGGTGTGCCTTGAGATTCTGGCTTAACCTTAGGTGTGCCTTGGGCGAAAAAAGTTTGAAATCCACTGCTGTAGAGTGTGGCCAGTCTAAATAAAGCAATGAGGTTACCGAGACTACATCCAAGACTAAGTCCTGTCCTGCAGAATAATCTTTGAGATATTTGCCATTGTCAACTTGGGATGAAACAAGTCATCCACAGTCCACAATACAGACAATATCTCTCACAGACAGATTGAATTTTCGATGATTCATTCATCATGTGTCTTTATGCTGTGTGTATACATGACACTGCATAATGGTGATGGTTGATGCAAAATAGGTCTTACAACTTCTAATCTCTGGGATCATTTTACCCTGCTCAAAGAGCCAAACTGTTGAAAAATACATTTGCAAAAGCCACAATACATGTGGTGAAAAGTGGCAATTAAAACAAGTTAAAGGTGGTAAAAACGGTCAAAAAGCAGCAAACACTGAGAGAAAACTGGCAAAAATGGGGAAAAGTGACCAAATAATGAGTTAAAAGTGGCAAAAACGTTGCAAAAACAATGGAAAAGTGACTAAAATGGGCAAAAGTCAGTAAAAAGGTGGAAAAATTGGCAAAAAGCGGCATTTAATTGTAAAAGGCAGCTTAAATGGGCAAGAAGTGGCAAAAAGGGGCAAAAATATGGCAAAAAGCAGGATAAAAGTGTCAAAAAGAGGGAGAACAGTGACAAAAAGAAGTGGCAAAAATAGGCTTACAGCAGCAAAAACTGGGAGAAAAGTTACAAAAAAGGGCAGAAAGTGGCAGAAAAATTTGGTTAAAGGTGGCAAAAATGGTCCAAAAGTGGCAAAAATGTGGAAAAAAATGAGTGAAAAGTGACTAAAATGGGCAAAAAATTAGAAAAAAAAAGGAATGGAATTAATAATCGATTAATTGGTCGTTAAGCATTTGGTCGATCACAGGGAATTTAGTCGATCTGATGTTGGCATTTAATAAAGAGACTAAACACATATCTTCTGTCATGACATTGTGAGTGAGACCATGCCTTGTTTATGTTTAAGAGCCCAAGGATTTCGAAGGGTGAAAAAAAATAAATAATTGAGAAACACACTCATTACCTGTTTTTGTTATTATTTTTTGTTTTTGTTTGTTAGGGAAATTATATATATATATATATATATATATATATATATATATATATATGCCCATGTATGTATGTTTTTATACATACATAACGATTAATCAATTAATTGATTGTTAACATTATAGATGATCAGGTTGGCAGGTTTCTTCCAAATGTCCATCCCTACTAGGGAGGCTTATTTGTCTGGTGCAGCACGGTAGCTTCAGAGCTCACACCATTATTTTAACCTTTCAGTCACTAACAGCGAGCAGGTTTGAGAGCCTGGCTTGAGTCTTGAAGAGTTTGGAGGTTTATGCACACAGAGCTTAAATGTAATGTTTGTCATGCTAATCCTTTCAGGTGGAGGAACACATAAATGAAGGTTGTACTGCAAAATAGATCCAAACACAGAGGCTATCTGGGGGAAAAATAAGGTTGTTTTCACACCTGATAGTCCAGGGGACTCGGTCTGTTTGGCAGCATTGTTGCACTTTCTTTTGGTTTAGTTTGCATTCACACTGCTCTTGGTCAAACGGACCAAACCGTCTGAACACCTACAACCTCTGCCCGTTAGGGGCGCTGTCGTCACAAACAAAAGGTGACCAAGAAAAAAATACGGCGCAGACGAAGACAAAAACCGGAAATCTATCTCCTTCTGCCGGTCTTTCTTCCACATCAACAATGAAAAAACACAGAATTTACACTGTTTCTACTTTTGCATTGGGGCGTTATGAGCAGCCAGTGAGGCAGTGAGCTGTCAAGCATGTCATTCTTTACATGAGACAAGTAAATCAGCACAGACTACAGCATGTTGCTATGGCTACATAGACCAACCGAGGTGCCGACATGTATTTGAGTGTATTAAATCACATAAATCCGTGTATCATTGCGCTTCATACCATTTCCTGCCTCTGGTTCACAAGTTGGTCCGCTTTGCTTTCACACCTCAAATGAACCGCACCAGGGTTTGTTTGGAAGCGGCCCTGTTTTCAAGTGGACCAGAGTCCACTTGTTTGGACCGCACTAGAGTTTGTGTGAGCTTTCACACCACTCCAAACAAACCGGACTATCTGGGGAAATGGACCAGAGCTCGTTTAAAGCGGACCAAAAAGCTCTGGTGTGAATGTGCACTAAAATTCTTCACATTTTTTTGATATAGCGGACACTTAAGCCAGCATTGATTATGGCCCATTTTTCCCTGAAAACTGAAAATTACACCAAGCAGCTGTAGCTGTCCATAGCCTGTAAAGCCAGTATGCAGCATGCTCTCCTCAAAGGGGCAACACACACTGAAACCTCTGGAGACTGATGCCATTACTACTGAAAAGTAACTTATACAACCTAACTTCAATAATACCTATCTATCCTTTTTAGCTGCACTGCCCAGGTACAGTGTAATTCTAAAGGAAACACAGTGGGTATTGACTTATAACTGCACCAGAACACACCAATAATTTGATACACATTTTATGACATCTTAATCACACTGCACTCTAAAACAACAGGAGTTGGGCACAGCACAACATCATCAACATAGAGGGTAAAAATTAATATTACTTACTTCTTTTGCGAAGTTCTTGCTCGATTCTCAAGCAGATGGACTGTGTGAGTTCTTTAGAAATCTTCTCAAAAGCATCAAAGTCCTCTACGGTATACACATGGGTCTCCACAGGAGTATTAGCAATGGCCTCCAGCTCAGATCGTACAGCATCCTTAACACCAACAGCAAAAATCTCCACATCGGCTCTTCTCAGTTTGTTGGCCGGATCCTGGAAGGCGTCGGATGATTTCCCATCAGTGATGAGGATGGTGACACGAGGAACATTGGGACGTGCTCCTCTGGCAGCCTGAAAGATCTTATCTCTTACGTAGGTCATGGCCCTGCCAGTGTTGGTGGAACCTCCGCGGTACGGGAAAGTCCTCACAGCCTTGACCACAGCGTTTAGGTCGTGGTGAGTGTCCAGGTAGAACTCAGTGTGGGGATCTCTGCTGTACTGGACCAAGCTTATCTGGACCTTATCCGACCCAATGTCAAAGGAGTTCACGAGCACCTCCAGGAAAGCTCGGACCTTAGCAAAATTAGCCAGACCAATACTGTAGGACCCGTCAACCAGGAGGACGACATCGGCTTGAACATCCACACCGAGGGAGCACTCTAGTTTAGAAAAAGAAAAGGTTTGATTTTAGAAAGAAAAACTACGTACATCATCAGGCGCAAGACCTTCACCTTTTAAGAAATCTCTCAGCAAGTTTTCCATTAAGCCTGTTTTCCATTAAAGTTACAGATTTCAGTGGTTGTCATTATATTAACAGAAACTTTATGTGAACAGTAGCGTTGTTCTGTTTTACTCACCCACTGAGACTTTAACTGGCTGTGTTTTCTGCATGACTGTGACAGGATCGCTGGGCGTCAGGCCCTTCAGAGCGTACAGACTGATCTGGTACTCAGTGTCAGGGGAAAGATCTCTGACCACCACTGAGGTCTGACCGGGGCCCACATAAACTTCCTGACGCTTACTGCCAGTCATCATGGGAATCATCTGCACTTTGTATCCAGAAGCTTCTCCGATAGAGGGGTCCCATGAGACCCGTATGGACTTTGAGGCCACTTCCAGGACTTGGAGGTTAGAGGCTGCTTCGACAACTGGAGAGAAAACAGAGATAGAGGAATTAAGTCTCAGCCGAATCTAATTTTTCTGTAAATGGACACAAATTCCTCTTCAATGAACTATTAGATATGTTTTATTTTGTTTCCACTTGAATATCGGTCTACAGCAGAGATAATCAACCCTGCTCAACCAAAGAGCCAAACTGTTGAAAAATACATTTGCAAGAGCCACAATCTAAGTGGTGAAAAGTGGAAATTAAAATAATTTAAAGGTGGCAAAAGTGGTCAAAAAGCAGCAAACACTGGGAGAAAAGTGGCAAAAAAGGGCAAAATGTGGAAAAAATTGGTGTGGAATGACCAAAAATAAGTCTGAGGTGGGAAAAATTGGCAAAAAGTGGCAAAAAACTGAAAAAAGATGGGAAAAATGGGTAGAAATCTGACAAAAATGGGAAAAAAAAGGCAAAAATCAGAAAAAAGTGGGAAGATTGGCAAAAAGTGGCATTTAATTGTAAAAGGCAGCTTAAATGGTTAAGAAGTTGCAAAAATAGGCAAAAAGGGGCAAACACAGGGAAAAAAGTGGCAAAAAAGGGGAGAAAGTGGCAAAAAAGGGGTGTGAAGTGACCAAAAAACGAGTTACAGGTGGAAAAATTGTCCAAAAGTGGCAAAAATCAGAAAAACGATGAGGCAAATGGGCAAAAAATCAGAAAAATATGTGGAAAAAATGGGCAAAAATTGAAAAATTGGGGAAATGGGGCAAAAATCGGAAAAAAGGTGGCAAAAATCGGCAAAAATCAGAAAAAATTGGTTAAATGGGCAAAAATCTGAAAAAAGGTGGGCAAATGGGCAAAAATCAGAGAAAAAAATGGGGAAAATGGGCAAAAATCAGAAAAAAAGTTGGGAAAAGTGGGCAAAAATCTGAAAAAAGGTGGAAAAATGGACAAAAATTATAAAAAAAAAAAGTTGGGAAAAATGGGCAAATATCAGACAAAAAGGTAGAAAAATGGGCAAAAGTTGCACTTAATTGCAAAAGGCAGCTTAAATGGGTGAGAAGTTGCAAAAATAGGCAAAAAGGGGCAAACACTGGGAGAAAAGTGGTAAAAAAGGCAAGAAAGTTGCAAAAATGGGTGAAATG
Source organism: Cheilinus undulatus (assembly GCF_018320785.1). Lineage (NCBI taxonomy): Eukaryota > Metazoa > Chordata > Actinopteri > Labriformes > Labridae > Cheilinus > Cheilinus undulatus. The sequence continues at coordinate 46,544,716 of NC_054878.1, read as the reverse complement.
TGGTTAAAAAAAAAAAAAAAGAGTTATAGGTGGCAAAAATGGTCCAAAGGTGGTAAAATCGGGGCAAAAATATAAGTGAAAAGTGACTAAAATGGGCAAAAAGCATCAGAGAGTGGTAAATTGGGAAATAAGTGGCATTTAACTGCAAAAGGCAGCTTAAATTGGCAAAAAGTGGCAAAAAATGCCAAAAAAAGGGGCAAAAAAATGCAAAAAGCTGGATAAAAGTGGCAAAAATGGGAAGAATGTTTCAAATGAAGACATAAAACAGCCACATGTGGCTCCAGAGCCACACGTTGAGTATTGTGAACAAGTTTTAAGCATGTCTGGGCAAAAAATTGAGACTGCAGTAAGGCACAGATATGTTGAGTAAGCTGCCTAAGGGAACCATCGGGCAGAGAGGAGGATTCACACAACCCCGGTCGTGCTCTGGATGTCCTTGGCAAAATAAGTCCACATATTTAGGGTTTAGAGTATGGGATGGATGTGGCGAGTGAGCCTGGCCCAGGCTACCCTCTGGGTGAGAAGTAAGGTTGCCACAAACCCCTAGTGATGCTGTGCATGTTCAGAGGGCCCGAAATGCGCCAGCAGTCTCTGGGGGTATCACCCGGGGTGAAAAGGCCCAGACAACAGAAATGCCATCAAGCTTGACCTTAGCTGCCAAGCAACACACCGGTATGTAAACATGTGTGGAGCCTGAGTCTGGCTGCCTCCCATCCCCCTTTCCAGCCTGGGTTGTGGCACATCAGGCCTGTGATGCATCCTCAGTGCCCTTCATGCCTCAAACTTAGACACACGACTGTGAATGAAACTGGAGGCAATCTATCAGCCAACCTAAGCTAGCTAGCCACCAGTTTAGGCTTCACTTTAAACTAAAATTCTTTAAAGTGTTATTGATTTATTTATGTTACTGACAAGAAAACCAATAATAACATGCAAAAAGTCATCAAAAAGAGCAAAGTCTGCAATCTGTCCAATTCTTTACACATAATAATTTCAGGTGCAAAACGCAGCACTAAAGTAGAACATCCTACCTTCTTCTCCGCTGACTAGTGAGTTGAGCTGATCGTCAACACCGGCGCACACCTGAACAATTAGCTCTTTCTGCACAGTCTTGATCAAGTCAAAGTTGGCGACACTAAAGATGTGCCTTCTGTGAGGAGTGGAGGCCATTAGCCTCATCTCTTCTGGATCAGCCTGTTGAATACCTAAAAGAAAAACAAAAAAGGATGAACATTGTGCATTTGGTCATTCTGGGTTAAGTAGCAGCAACAGTGAATTAAAAGCAGTCTTAGTAAAGTTGATAGCACAAAAAAAGATTACTGAATTTGATTTAATGGGTGCATAATTCAGCTGGGTTTTAAATAAAAAAGGAATTGAGCAAGTTTTATTGACTTAAAGTGAATAATCTGTTTACCAGTTAGATTATGCACCATTCAAATTCTTCAACATCAAGCCTCGGTTGAAAGTGTGACAGTAGGGGCTATAATTATGAAACTAGTCCCATTTTTAATAATAATAGTAATCCTACGCTTTAAGCACAATAAGTAAAGCTGCAGGCCTCTACAGCAGTGGATTTCAAACTTTTTTCGCCCAAGGCAAACCTAAGGTTAAGCCAAAATCTCAAGGAACACCATATTCATATCAATACAAAATAGACTTTTTAAATCATATAACAGTCAAGGTGGCCCATAAGGGGGATAAAGGGAGAGGATTCTGGGGCCCAGACAACTGGGGGTGACAAAAGTGGGCAAAAGGTGCCTGAAAGGTGGCAAAAATTGGTTAAAGTGACGATAAAACATGGCAAAATTGTATAAAAAGTGCCAAGACAAAGTCAAAAATGGTTAACAATTGACATAAGGGGCCAAAAAATGGGTTGGTGGTAAAACATGTTGAAAGTGTCAAAAAGGTGACACAGATGGGTTACAAGTGTCCAAAAGGGTTAAATGTTGTAAAAATGTGGTTAAAATGTTTTAAAAGTGATTAAAAAATGGGCAAAATTAGGCAAAAAAGTGGCCAAACAAAGGCTAAGTGAGTGAAAATTAGCAAGAAGGTGGCAAAAATGGGTTGAGAGTGTCAAAAAGGTGACAAAATAAGTTACAAGTGGCAGAAAAGTGGCAAAAAAGGGTTAAAGTTGCTAAAACATGGTAAAAAAGTGCTGGAAAAAAATGGCAAAAAATGTCCAAATAATAGCAAAAGTAGGCAAAAACAGTTAAAAAGCCAGCAAAAATGGGTTAAATGGGGCAAAAAGTTCCAAAAAAGTAGCAAAAAAGTGTCAAAAGTATTTTAAAAAGTTGCAAAATTGAAAAAAAGCAGCAAAAATGGGTCAAGTTGTCAAAATTAGTGGCAAAACAGGTAGAAAAATTGGTTAAAAGTAGCATGAATAATTATAATTTCAACACCAATTTCAACTCAATAATAGCTTGCCAAATGAGGTAACTGTTAGCCAGGATGCTAGCACCAGTGCTACTGATCCAACACACACACTCATCAATAAATCACAACTGGGGAGGGTCCATTCTCTGGGTTTTTTCAGGGGTCCAGTCAGATCCCCAAGGCACACCTAGACTTGTCTCACAGCACACTAGTTTGCCTTGCCACACCATTTGAGAACCACTGCTCTACAGAATAGTTGTTCAAGTTTTACTCCAGCCCTCAAGTTGCAGAAGTGCAAAAGAGCAGCACACAGAAAGAGCTTCACATACACCCACAGTCAGACATGTGCAGCGCTGCTCTAACCCATTGGCTCACCGATTAAACCCCTGGAATGTTTGTTACTACCTCTAATAACAGCACAGAGGGAGGATGACTTCATCCCCATTACACCTTTGTGACTTATACATACTGAAGGCAAAATATCCTTTTGAATAGGCCTGATAACTGATGATATAACATCTGTCCAGTTCTTTACTTTTTACTAGAATTTAAGACGTTCCAGTACACCTTAGAGAGAATGTTTTACTCAGATACCTTTTATTGGCTACTGGGCTGACTGACGTCCTTTCAGCATCTGTTTAATGTGTTGAGATGAGCATAAATTAAAACAAAGCTGATATCCTTTCTCATCCCTCTTCCTTTTCAAAGGATTCTTTATTTTCTTTTTTGTTCATTTGCACCTTCTTCCTCCTGTTTTCCTTTGCAATGTCAAAAGCTAAAGATAGCAAATATGTTCTAGACTCTTCTTCAAGAATTCTGGTTCATTTTGAAAGCAATGCAATGATTTTAAACCGTGGTATGAATAGCCCAAGATTTCTTATTTTTCATTTTCATTTTCAACTTATTTTCTTTGTAGTGTTTGATTTTTTTGTCTTAATTTCAGCATTAACAAATATGACGCTGGTTTGTGGATAGTGAAGCAACCAAGGATATGATTTAAATCAGTCCAGGATGCTAAAATTATCTTGGTGAAGTGTGTTTTCATGCTTTTCTGTAGCTTTTATAAAAAGTATCCTAACAGTCGTTCTCTTCTATTTTGTCACCTGAAAGTTAGACAATAATATTTACTTGGACACTTCTCTACAAGAGACGTGATTTTTAACAAAAAGAAGAACTGTTAATATTTATTTAAGCGGCTCCTTTTTACACCATAGCAACAGCACACTTCTGTTTCCTGTCCCTAATATTGTGGAAAGTCTGACAGCAGAGCCCGAGCATAAACAGACATAAAACTTGCTATCACTCGCTTGTCATGTTAATGATGTAGGAATTTCTGCCTTCTGTTATTACGTCATGACAGTCAAAAGCATTAAAATAGAAATGGAAAATGTAAGAAGTGGAATGTCATAAACTTGTTCTGGCTACGTACCGAGAACAAAGATCTCCACCCCCTTGTTCCTGAGCTGCTTGGCATAACTCTCCACCTGATCCTCAGATTTGCCGTCAGTGATGATCACCAGAACTTTAGGGAAACCCGTTCTGATGCCGGCCTTCTCGGTGAAAGTGTTTCTTAGCAGGTAGTTTAGAGCATCACCTGGAGATATAAAGGGAACAGGTTTCAGAGAATGCACAGCCATAAAATGCCTGCTTACATAGAGGAGAATAAGTACTTTCTGACCATCTTTACTGAACAGAGGACTAATATGCCACATTATGGCCTGACCAGACTTATGAAAATGGCATGAGTTATTGTAATACAATAAAATCTAAAATTTGAGAATAAGATATTACATTAGGAGGAAGAATGTATGATTTAAAGGTCTAAATCGAGGCTTAGGAAGTCACATTTACTCACGACAAGCTAAAAATGGTACCTGTCTTTGTGTCTCCGCCCTTGTACGGTAGAGAGCCAATGGCCCGAAGCAGTGCTGGTCTGGTCAAGTGGCTGTTCAGGTTGAACTCTGTTCGGGCATCGCTGCTGTACTGGACCACGCCCACCCGGGTTTTGTCCTCCCCTATCTGAAAGGCTCCGGCTGTGGCTGAGATAAAGTTGCGGATGTATTTGAAGTTGGGCCTGCCCACGCTCCAGGAGCCGTCCACGAGGAAGACTAGATCGGCGATGGCACTGAAGGAGCATTCTGGGACGAAATGGGGGAGTGGTAAAAGAGAGGAGGAATAAAGAAAGGGAAAAAAGGAGAAATTAAGATCAGGACACTTCAATATTAAAGGAACTGACTTCTAAGCATCAGAACTATGTACACTGATTAATTAATGTTAGAAAAACAACTTTTATTTAAAAATGTGCCTAAATTTTCATGTTTCAACCCGACACAGAAATAGTTTCTTCCCCCAGGCTGTTATTCCGATGACCACTCAACAGTCACAGAGTCACTCTGATGATCACTCAAAAGTCACAGAGTCACTCTGCTGATCACTCAACAGTCACAGAGTCACTCTGATGATCACTCAACAGTCACAGAGTCACTCTGATGATCACTCAACAGTCACAGAGTCACTCTGATGACCACTCAACAGTCACAGAGTCACTCTGATGATCACTCAACAGTCACAGAGTCACTCTGATGACCACTCAACAGTCACAGAGTCACTCTGATGATCACTCAACAGTCACTCTGATGATCACTCAACAGTCACAGAGTCACTCTGATGACCACTCAACAGTCACAGAGTCACTCTGATGATCACTCAAGTCACACTGATGATCACTCAACAGTCACAGAGTCACTCTGATGATCACTCAACAGTCACAGAGTCACTCTGATGACCACTCAACAGTCACAGTCACTCTGATGATCACTCAACAGTCACAGAGTCACTCTGATGACCACTCAACAGTCACAGTCACTCTGATGACCACTCAACAGTCACAGAGTCACTCTGATGATCACTCAAAAGTCACAGAGTCACTCTGCTGATCACTCAACAGTCACAGAGTCACTCTGGTGATCACTTAACAGTCACAGAGTCACTCTGATGATCACTCAACAGTCACAGAATTATTTTAATGACCACTCAACAGTCACAGAGTTACTCAGATAATCACTCAACAGTCACAGAATTATTTTAATGACCACTCAACAGTCACAGAGTTACTCTGATAACTTCAACTTCCCACTGTAAAAGATTTTCTTTTCAGTCAAGCTTCAAAAGGCTAAAAAGGGACAGCTGCTAAAAACTGATGTACCCTAAATAGCCACAAGACTTAACAAGACAACCACTAACAGACAGATATGACAGTCTACGTGCAGGTACAGGATTAGTCATTGCAACTGATGAGATGATGTTGCAGGGGAGTTGGCTAGATGGCACCCAGGTTTGCAATCCTCATTACATACAAATGTTATGAAGAGTAATATGCAAGCTTTCTGCTATTCTAATGACAGTGACTCATCAGTTGCTATTTCTTGCCAACATTTCTCTCTTTCTTAGTCTGTCAGGTTATCCCTTTAAGAGATACTGTACATTATAAAGGCAAGCATGTTATTGTCAGACCTTGACAAACTTTTCCTCCGTCTCAGAGTTACGTTTTTCAGCAACAACTTCAGCACTCTTTTTTCACTTCACCATTTGGTATGTTTACATTGTGACTGATGAGTTTGCAGCTCTGTACTTTTATTCTATCTACATTAGATGAAATGGCAGGTATGTATGGGCTGACTGTAGTCTGACCTCAGCTTTAGAACAAAAGCCAGTTTCCAGTAAGCTCTGAATAAAAATACCAATCTCAAAGCAATCTTAAAGGTGTTTATATAGATTGACACTAATATATTTACTTTAATCTCAAGTAAAACTAAACTCTTCATCAGGACCACTTCACCGCACATGTGAATGTCCTTCATCCATCCCAGCAACCTTTCTATGACTTGTGTCAAAACATTTTACTCAATTCACTGGAAAATACTGCAGCTAAGCATATTCCAACTTTTATTACTAGCTTCCATTTGAGAACATAGGAAACTTTGGATACCTAAACATAACCAGACCTAAATACTAATGAAGATTAATCAGGGACTGGAGAAGTAATCAGGACTTTTGTGGAACAGCAGTACTGGCAAGTTGTTTTAATAATCAGATGAAATCCTGGAAAATGCTTTACATGATCACCATAAACATGAGTTTTATCCAAACTAATAAAATGTTTTATTGAAATAACCTGTTCGAGCTTGTTATTTTTTATTCTTTCAGTTGTTTTAGAACCATGAAACAGCTGTTCAGTCACCATTTGACCAGGACCAAGCTGTACTGTGTGGGTTAAGGCCTCTCTACACTGTCCGTGTTACTGAGAGTTTCCGTGTGATTTTTCCTCTCTTGAGAAGGAAAAAATCAGCACAACCTCATCATCCTCTGCAGAACTGGGCCATGGCAGCGCCAGCAGCAGCAGCCCTCTTATAAATCTGCATCTGTAATGGTTTCCACTTCTCTCAGCACTAAAGGGTTGGGCCCCTCAGCTCGCTCCCCTAGCTCCAGCAGCAGCCTCCCCCCCATCCCACTTATGACCCCTTCACTGAGCATGTGCAGCTTCCTCCCCACTGGCATAATTAGCCAGAAGGGGCCTGAACAGATGACTGTATACTTCAGAGATTTACTGGGGTCTAATTTTAATTATTGCTGTGCTATGGGGTGTTGTGTGGTTCACTGAGCTCACAGTGATGGACGCCGCCCAGCAGTGCGAAGGAAAGTTTAAGAACAAAAAGTGGAAAACTCAAAGATACAATCAAGCCTTGAATGTTTGTGACTCATTATACTAGCAAAGCCTTTTGCAAATTCAAGAATAAAATAAATACAATAAATGACTTACTGACTGAATCTGAAGCGTCTGGTTTCCTGGGAGGTCCTCTTGTGCTGCCACTTGATTCAACTAAAAAACATTTAAGAGCCAAGTTAGACATTTCATGTCAGTGACTTTGAGGTGACAGTGTCTTAAAAACTGTTTCTCTGTCATTGCCTGTGACAGTTTTTCTTAAGTGAACTGCAGATCCCTAAAACTGGAGAGATAATCAAACATTAGTGTTTTTTGTTCAACATTTTTCCTCTTAGAAATGACAAACATGCAAAAAAAAGCTCCCAAATAGCAAAACTACCAGGTTGATGTCACTGTTTCTGACCAATTTCCAGGAAATCTTTAAAGCACAGAGGATTTACAGATCATCAGTCTGCCACAGTGCCAAACATATGTCCCCATCAACTTCTGCCGTGACAAAAATGATGACTTTACTTATAGCTGGAAATCTGGGTCTCTACTACTTTCCTTTTCCATATGTAAAGTCAGATGACCCTTTAAGGCCTTTCACCTGTTGCAGCTGCTCTTACTTTATCTCATCTGTGGTTACAGACCAAATCCATCCCTTCTTTGGGGCACTTTCTGCAGCTAAATCCTCAAGTTCCCAAAGGTTTTAAACAATACAAGTCCCACACTCTTAAAGAATAAAGCAATTTTCAGAAGAAAATGAAAAAAGGAAACAAGTTTTTTCTAAGTCTAATGGATTTGAGACCAGCTTTTTTTTTTTTTTTTTTTTTGCACAAAACTTTGTAATTGTTTTTTTTTTTCTTTTTTTATTTCTCTGTGAATCTCCTAGTTATCTTGTTTGTATTTGGATCTATCTCAAAGGTAATAAGCTAAAAACCTGCCAGTATGTACTGTACACTGTAGGTTGAAGACATTTCAGATCTTTTTAATGATTTACCTAGCCATCTTTTTTATTCACCTAACTCAGGGATGTCAAACTTAATCACAGCAGGGGCCGAATTCTGAATTTGGGTCCAACCTGAGGGCCACACAGCGTCCACATTTAACCATAAACTGTCAACCTCATTTTCAACAGCAATGAATTCTGAATGATTTTGAGACTAAAAAAGTCAAAATGATACGTTTAAAGGCTCAAAACCGGAGAAAAAAAAAAATCAAATTTATTCGCCCAAAAGGTCAAAACATAGCAACTAAAGTAAATTTATCTATATTTTTAAAAGGCAAAGATACAAATTTGAAATCATGAGTTTTAAAGATTAGAATATGAGATACAAGTCAAAATCATAGTTTTAAACCGTCAAAGCGTGAGAAAAAAAAGAGATTTAAAAGTATAAATATTTCTTCAAATTTAAAATTGAGAATCTAAAAGGTCAAATTATGAGTTAGAAGTCAAAGTAGGGAGCCAAAAAGGTCATAAAGTGAGAAAAAAAAAAGAAAAATCAGGAGTTCAAAAGGTCAAAATATTACTTAAAAATTCAAAATTAAGGATCTAAAAAGTCTAAAAATAAGTTAGAAGTCAAAATTGTGAATCAAAAAGGACAACATATAAAATAGAAAGCCATGACTGTGAGATGCAAAATTCAGGATATGAAACAAAAACAGAAATGTATTTCCCCACATTCCTGACGTTTTTCTAATCATATTACCTTTTTAATTTTTTTCATTTTTATAACCTAACAAGGACATTTCAAATCATAAAAGTTAAGTTTACATTTTGAACTAGAGGAAATCTGCAGACCTCAAACCAATGGGCCAGTTATAATAAAACTATGACCTGATCTAGTGGACCGGGTATAACTGTACCTGTGCCTGATCTAACTGATATATTATCCCCAGGTCCACAATCAAATAAACACATGACAATAATTCATACATAAAGTTCAAATGTCATTCTCAGAGAGTAACTTACTTGCGGATTGGAAATCTCAGTGAATCCATTTGAAGGAAACAGGTTAGCATTTTTTTCAAACAAACTTATGAATTTATACACAATAGTGGCTCCTAAAGTGATCTGTGTACAATTTGCTTTTGCTCACATCAATAGCTGTCATCTGGATATGGAGAAAATAAAGGGAGCCCCACTGATTTTTATTTTTTCTAACATTAATAATTATGGATCATAATGATGGTCTTGTCAGTAGCTGGGTTTCCATTACAGTTTTTTGCAAAATAAAAGCGATATTTCTTAAATCTCGATTAAGTGCAATTGCGCCATTGAAGGAGTTTTGGGCATAGGCCTTGCAATTCTCGTAAAATCTCATCTCATGTGAATCCGCTGCAGGGAAGCTTGATGCCCAAAACCTGTTGCGTGTTGGTACAGTTTTAGTTACATCTACAGCGGTTGTCTTGATAATTTTGAGCAAAAGACGAAGACAACAGATGACAGTTCAGAGGTTGTCTGTATGTATAGCAAAAGTCACATATAAGGGTATTAGCATTATGTTAAGAAAAGTCTCATGGGTGGGACTGAAGGAGGGTTGGGTGGGTTATTGTGGGATAAGGGAAAGGAATCTTAAAATGCTGTAACCACCTTAAAGCAGCAGCTGCTCTATGTTTAAATACACTTTTGCTTGCGATGTTTTCTGCAAAACAATGTATGATGTGTTCAAATCAAAATCCAATAAAAACTGCTAAAAAAAGAAAAGTCTCGTCCCTTCTTCTGCCCACACGTACTGTGCCATGTTGTCTCAGAGTGACTGGTCATGTGACACCATACATCAAGTCCTGTGACTTGTAAATGCGGAAAAAGTGTTTCCATTACACTTTTGCGATTTATTTCTATATCAAAACGTCTGAAAAACCTCCTAATGTGAGCGTAAAAACTTTTTAGTGATATTTTAGGGTTTTTAAGAAATTCAGGTGTTTCCAGTACCAGTTTTTTGTTGCGCTATTTAGATTTTGCACATTTCCAAGTGTAATGGAAACCCAGCTTATGATGAGGAATAAAGCCTGTGGTCATCTGCATATGACCAACCACAGGCTTGTTAATGACAACCTGCCAGGCATGAAGAATTCTGAAAAACCTACATAGACTCAACACTGATCCATCTTAACAGCCAGTCAAATTAAATGCAATACTTTTGAAACAATATAGCAGAGTACAAATATTAATGCACAATCATCTCCACTTTGTAAAGCAAGCTAACCATCTCAAACCATTTTTGATTGGCCCGCCAAAAATTATTTTAATTAAATGAAATATGGCCCTTAACTGAGCATGACACTTGTGCTTGACTGTATTATTGCTCTTAGTTTCAGCACAAACCAGTGCTACCATGCTAACTCTGTAAACAAACATTTTGACATCAAGTTTTTATGCTGTTTTTTTTTTTTTCAGGACTACATTCAGACAACACTATAAATAGTTAACATATTGTCAACCAAAATAATAATGATGTCTTGATTTATAATGATTTATATGCATGATTTGTCACGCATAACATCTGCTGGAAAAAAAGTTTAAAACTGCTATTTTGACACAAATTTCAGGTCCAAGAAATATTGCACCTTTTGCAATTTGAAAGTTGCAGCAGGACATATTGCGGTTTAATCTAATTTTCTATTAACCGCCCAGCCCTAATCTGGACACAGCTGGACTTATTCCTGATTGTCTCCCAGTACTGTGGAACTATGGAAATCTGCCCAATGATGATTTCAATCCAAGCTTTCAAACTTTAGCAAAGTAGAAAATTAATTCTTTCTGAATAGGGGACTAAATGGAACTTTTGGTGAGGATACTTTGCCAACTTTTGTTTCCATGAATAAAGTTAAAGTCCCAGTTTGGTTTGTGCACAGTAATTAAGATGATATGATACTATAAGAATCCAAATATGAAAAACCCAATGATTCTGACATGTGAATCTCCACTGAAGTGCCATTCTCACCCAGAGTTTTCCTAAATACTGCAACAACTGTCCACTACTCTTCCTTCAGTTTTGGGGACTTTAGGTGCTTTACTTGTACAGTTTGATTGTTAAACAGAAACAAGCTGTCATCACATTGACCTCTTTCAAAAGGTGGCCAGCCGCATACAACATTTTTAACACTGGTTGCTTATTTTCTCACACACAAAGGCAGGTACAAAGTGACTCACTTGTGATCTGGCCGGAGATGGGTAGACTGTCCACTGATCCAGCGTACGTAGATATTGTTACTACATAATCCACATCTGGAACCAGGTCTGAGATGGACGTCTTGGTTGCAGATGCAGGCAGAGTAAATTCTTTTGTTGGTTCTTCTACAAGAATGCACAAGTCAGAGGGAAGCCATTAGGACACTAAAGCATTACTTCATTTCTCCAAGAGTCAAAATGGGGCTTCAGGAAAACCTGATCCGTGTGTTGATCTGAGGACTGGAAGAGCCGTGTAAACACACAACAGTAGGAATCATTTTAATAAAAACGTTCTGCTCAACTAGGAATGAAAACACTAAATTTAAACATGTATATAACAAATTCCTCCATTAAGTAATGGTTTAAAATGGCTCACCTGTAAGGATTTAATTGAAGGGCCTCAATACTGTGTGTCAATGTGTGATTTTGATTAAAAGAGGAAATCTAGATGTGTCACACACATCACTTGTATTCAATGATAACTGCTGGCCAAAATGCTAATTAAACACAAAAGTTGAACTTATTTTGAACAAAAAAAAGCAATAAAAGCTCTCTTTATAACTGCCACAGCTATTAGTGTAAACAGGCACTCAAACGTTGATTAGTAAAGTAGTCCAGTTAGCTAACAGGTTAAATTACTGTTAACACTGAGGTGACAATTATGGTGAACAAAGCTGAAGTTGGTTCAAACTTTCAACTAGCTAGGTTAGTTTACAGTAAAACAGTTAAACATAATGTTAAATAAAAAACACAGTGGAAGTTTGGTCAGTAAAATGTTTATCTAAGGGTCATTAAAGTTGTAAGCTAACTGCATGGCTAGATCAGCAAGCTAATAGACGTTAACCGTTACCGGACATTTACCCGACTTTGGCTGTTTTGTGAGAGATGAAATAAAAGCTAACGCTAAGTCCCTAACGAAGTCAGCCGACTGGAAAATGTTGCGCAACACAGTTATTTAATGTAAAAGCTTATTAAGTCTGGTCAATCACCATGGTCAGTAAGCTAACAGCAGTTAGTCACCATAAAACGGCAGTTTTTAGTGTATGACGCAATCACTCACTCACCGGGACAGTCCCTCAGAAAGGCAGGCTGGGAAATGCTGCGCAACAAATAATTAAGAAAGCCTGTTTAAGTCTGGTTAACCACCATGTTCGATAAAATGTAAAAAAATATAAATTAAATATACGTTTAAGAGAGCTTATCTGGTTCAGTAAGCCAACAGCAGGTAACTGTCACCTCAGGCAGCTTTTAGTGTATGACGCAATCACTCACTCACCGTGTCAGTCCATGGTAAACTCAGCCGAAATGACGCCAGAAGCAGCTATTAAACACAAAAGCCTACCTCTGTTTGGTTAGTTAACTTGTTAAGTATGCCAACGGACACTAAAACCTGCATGTTACCATGTAAATGCAAACTAATGTATCCGTCGGTTAGCTCTTTCCGTTAGCTGATATAAACTTACTGGAAGGTAACAGGTACTGTTTCCGTAGTTACTGTAGTTATCCTTGTCCTTGTAAAAGCAGGATTAACATGTCTGTTTGAATTTAAGCCATACCTAACACAAAACAATAGTGTCAGTCCGCAGTCATTTAGGCTTACCTTTGGATCTTAGTTAAATTTATTAAGCCAACAGTACAGTTTCACTTGACTAGTATTGAATATAGCCAAGCTAACTCTGGATCTGTAAGTTAGCTTCTCAGCAGTGGTGGACTCAGGATGTTTGAGGGGCAGGGGCAAAATGATTGAAAGGGCTTTTTCAAAAATTCGTCAAACATTTAAAGTGAAATAGTTAGAAATCCTGGTTAAGACTGATTTTTTAATACTATTATCATTATTGTACCTACTACTGCTCTGTAAAAAAAATAGACAAGGAATAACCAACTATAGGCTCCATGCACAAACTGCTTCCGCATTTGGCATTAGACCGCTCCCACACTTCCAGTAGGGAGAAGAGAATGGGGTATGATGGCAAAATCATTGCGGTTTACTCACTGTTTGCATGAGTTACCTGAGCTGACTGTCAATGACGAGTTAAATTTAGCTGAAGATGTACATTGCTGCACGCAGCAACGATGTCCAGGAGTGCTTTTAACCTGTTTTTGAAACATCATTTTAGCATGTTTGGATGCCAAGCGGTGATGGTAGAGTAAACACAAACAACAATCGGAACAAAAAAAACAACGAAACAGACAAATTAAAGCAGTATAGGAGGGTTTAGATTCCGTTTTGGCCTAGCACTTATCGTTAGGCGGAAGTTGAGAACCGGTCTTATTTTCCATTGGAAATACGCCACCCCCTGCCATGCATAGAGCCCATTTAACCCTCGCTCCCTGGTAATTTTTAGCTCTATCTGTCCTTGTTTGTCCATATTCTGGACACACAGAAAACTGTTAAAAAAATAATCATTTTTCAACATTTTTTTACTTTCACTGCTTCAAATCTCTTCCACCCTGACCACTAAAAACAACAACAACAACAAAAAAAAACAATGTTACACCCTTTTTATGCCAGTTATTGTACACCATGTCACTGGTCTTTTTTATGGTAAAAAACACAAAAACACCATATTTCCCATATAAAATTATTTAGATAAAAAATAATAATAAATTACATAAATACAGTCTGGGCCATTCAATGATGAGTAGTAAAATTGATTTTTATGCCTTGAAATTTTTTTTCAGATTCCATATTTTAGCTCCATCTGTCCTTGTTTGTCCAGAAAATGGACATGTAGATAAGTGTTAATAAAATAATCATTTTTCAACATTTTTTCTTACTTTCACTGCTTCAAATCTCTTCAACAACTTCATCCCTGACCACTAAAACAAAAAAATTCAATGTTACACCCTGTTTATGCCAGTTATTGTACACTATGCCTGTGACTTGGATTCAGTGAGCTAGTGTCCATGCTAAACAGATGAGTCTGTCGGTGCCAAAAACACGCCAGTTTTACCATCCTTGTCTCGAGCCTCCTCCTAAACCAAATCATATGTGAGCGAATGCATTTGCTCATGTTAGGTTTATTTTGTGTACAGGCATAAAAAAATCAGAGGATTATGTAGGAATGATGAACATGCACATTTCCACCTCTAACCAAAATGTGACTGCAATTACGTTCATTGCGCTCATATATAAATTTACTGCATATTTAAGATATGATATATTCTCTCCTATTGATCGAAAGGACCCGTGCATCCTCATGCATGTCCATCCACTTGCTATGAAGTGAGGGCAAAGTTAAAATTGTCCAAATGTCCCCCTTTCTTAGTCCCAGACTGCAGAATTCAGCAGTAGCATTTTCGACTGTAAACACTCCACTTACGGCATGTCTGGTTGCGCGTTGCTGAAGGGGTTAAAATGGTGCGCTGGCACCATCTGCTGGATCACTGTAGAATGGTGAAATTTAGAGCCCTGGTGATCGAGTGACTGCATAGAAAAGGTTGCTGTATGTTGTTTTGGTGCTGTAGACACACAGTCAAAAAATGTGTTTTTAATGGAAGTCTATTGTCCAGATTTCGGACAAACAAGGTTGGATGGAGCTATTTGGCATCAGTAGAGTTCTATGGGCAACACTTTTTTTTTATATGAAGAAAAATTATAACTTTGGTGAAATTTGATGCATCAATCTATAAAAATGTGACTATCAACTCAAAATAATGATGATCAAAATGATGAATGTCCTCAAAATGGACATAGACGGATCCGAGGGTTAACCTCAAAAGGATCATGAGGTGTTCTTTATTTTTATGCATGGAAGGTGGCAACCCTGTTAGTAATGCTTAGATCTGAACTTTAAAGTTTACTAATTGGTTGTTAGAAATAGGCTGAGTTTGGACTTAAGAGAAAGCTTAAAAAAACAATATTTCAGTTTTTATTGCTGCAGAGTCTGAAAATATTTTAGACTGCAGCTTCAAGATTAAGAAAACGAGGCCTACCACTGACATTTGAATGTAGGCTCATAAGGGGCATGTGTTTTGTGCAGAAGATTGTCCGTTTATAAAGTTAGTAGTTTTTTACTTTAGTGTCAGTGTAGCTGATGTCATTGCTCTTATTTTTTCAAACTTTCCCAGCTGTTTAATGTACTGTGAAGGCTGTTAGGATCTACTCTCCTGAGCTAAACTAACGCTGACAATTTTCCATGGCAGTGATAATGTTTTTCTTTTTTCCCTCCTTTCTTTTATCATTAGAGCTCCCGGAGCCAAACATGTGTCTGCAGAAATCTCCAGATAATTGCGGGGAGTGTTGAGTCTTGCCGGGCAGACTGATGTCTAAGTGCGTTTATGACACTTGTAATGTTACAAGCTCGGCAGGACATAACTCGCAGGTTTAATGAGCACCCACCTGTGTCTGAGGTCACTTGTATTCTGTAGCCCTGTATCCTCGTCTGTGGTCTACTCCACGTCATTTGCACTGTGTTCTCATTTAAAATCTTAAACCTCAAATCTGTCGGAGGGTCCACTGTGGAGAGAGAAGCAAACACAGTTAATCCTGCGGCTTTAGGAGACAAGTGTATTGTAGTGTAAAGTAGGAAAGGATTTTCCCAACAGTCAACACTTCCAGGGTGAAGTTTGACAAGTTCACTGTTGGAGCAAACAACATGAGACAAACCAAACTACAGATGTGAGAGAGGCCATTTTCAAGGAAAAATGTCCTCTGTTTGAGCTTGTGTGGCTGACGGCCACAGTCAACAACTCAAGCAACAACACACTGAGACAACAAACACCACAGAACAGCACGATATTACTTCACTACAGTTAAATGCATTCACGGAGGAAACACAAATAGAGCAGGGTGATAAGAACGGGTGAATTTTGGCTGTGATTGAGTCTACTGCAGCAAAGAAAGGCCAAATCTGTTTTATAATCAGCTACTTTCCTAACTGCATAGAAACAATAATGGAAAATATGACTGGGAAAACAGTCTAATTCAGGCTCATATAAACCAGGACTGGCAAAAAAATGTGTCACAAAAGCTTTGGGATGAAATTCCACAAATTCATCTGGTTATTTCTAAAAGTGGAATCATAACATTTGTTTGCTGATAGGAAATTGTAAACACCAGATTAAGATGGGAAACTAAACTGTGGAAACAGGGAAGCAATCAAGCCTCAATCAAATAAATCTTTGTTGAATCAGGATAGATCTGAGAATTTTACTTATGTGTGCAAAAGTCAAAAAGGTGTGTTTCTGCCACCAAAAGTTCCATTTTCGGTCAGATAAAGCAGATTTTCAGGTGCTGACATGTTGCGTTGGCACTTTAGCATGACTGTTGCCTGCTGACTGTGACAGCAGCTCAGATAGTCAGATCAAAAACCTCAGAAAGCTGCCGATTCTTTATCAGCAATATGAACTTAGCTTTAGTGATATCTCACAGATTATTCGTCGTTCAAAACAGCCTGATTTAGAGAGGAAAAAAACTAATTTTCCATCTGCTATTTGTGATGAAGTGCTGTTCAACATTTTGTTATTCTACATAAAAGTTATCTTAATAATTTAACAGCTGCATTTAATCTCTTGGTAGACTGTTAGTATGGCGGGTGATAGACCTGTTAACCATCTGAGGTATGCTGATGATGATAACATTATTGTTACATTGCTAGCTTACAGCAACTTCCCAGCATCTGCTCTAGATATGTCTGCAGTGTGACATTAAATTTAACACTCAAAAGACTGGCATAATGAAAGTCAATCGAAAGGAGCATTGCCATCTTTATTTATCTCTGATCAAGCTGTTACTTGTAGACAAAGTCAAATATCAGCTGCTCATCATCAGGAATGACTTGAAATTTGAATTGTCCTTGACCTTTTTTGATTCCATACAGGTCCATAAACTGGTGTAGTCTGGTTTGTATATAACCATGCTTTCAGCTGGTGGTTTACTCTGGAAGTATCTGGTCACTTCAGCCAGTAATGCAACAAGAAAAGTCTCCTTTTCTGAAGCTAGGTTGTTATCAAAGCTGCAAAAACAATGGCAAAAACAAGGGATGCATGCCATTATTGATGAGATATCAGTCTATATCAGCTGTAAATATCAGTCTATATCAGCTGTAAATATCAGTCTATATCAGCTGTAAATATCAGTCTATATCAGCTGTAAATATCAGTTTATATCAGCTGTAAATATCAATCTAAATCAGTTGTAAATATCAGTCTGTATCAGCTGTAAATAACAGTCTATATCAGCTGTAAATAACAGTCTATATCAGCTGTAAATATCAGTCTATATCAGCTGTAAATATCAGTCTACATCAGCTGTAAATATCAGTCTATATCAGCTGTAAATATCAGTCTACATCAGCTGTATCAGTCTACATCAGCTGTAAATATCAGTCTACATCAGCTGTATCAGTCTACATCAGCTGTATCAGTCTACATCAGCTGTAAATAACAGTGTATATCAGCTGTAAATATCAGTCTACATCAGCTGTATCAGTCTACATCGGCTGTAAATATCAGTCTACATCAGCTGTAAATATCAGTCTACATCAGCTGTAAATATCAGTCTACATCAGCTGTAGATATAAGTCTATATCAGCTGTAAACATCAGTCTATATCAGCTATAAATATCAGTCTATATCAGCTGTAAATATCAGTCTACATCAGCTGTATCAGTCTACATCAGCTGTATCAGTCTACATCAGCTGTAAATATGTCTACATCAGCTGTAAATATCAGTCTACATAAGCTGTAGATATTAATCTACATCAGCTGTAAATATCAGTCTACATCAGCTGTAAATATCAGTCTATATCAGCTGCAAATATCAGTCTATATCAGCTGCAAATATCAGACTACATCAGCTGTAAATATCAGTCTACATCAGCTGTAAATATCAGTCTACATCAGCTGTAAATATCAGTCTATATCAGCTGTATCAGTCTACATCAGCTGTAAATATCAGTCTATATCAGCTGCAAATATCAGACTACATCAGCTGTAAATATCAGTCTACATCAGCTGTAAATATCAGTCTACATCAGCTGTAAATATCAGTCTATATCAGCTGTATCAGTCTACATCAGCTGTAAATATCAGTCTATATCAGCTGTAAATATCAGTCTACATCAGCTGTAAATATCAGTCTATATCAGCTGCAAATATCAGTCTGCATCAGCTGTAAATATCAGTCTATATCAGCTGCAAATATCAGTCTGCATCAGCTGTAAATATCAGTCTATATCAGCTGTAAATATCAGTCTACATCAGCTGTAAATATTAGTCTATATCAGCTGTAAATATCAGTCTACATCAGCTGTAAATATCAGTCTATATCAGCTGTAAATAACAGTCTATATCAGCTGTAAATAACAGTCTATATCAGCTGTAAATATCAGTCTATATCAGCTGTAAATAACAGTCTATATCAGCTGTAAATAACAGTCTATATCAGCTGTAAATAACAGTCTATATCAGCTGTAAATAACAGTCTATATCAGCTGTAAATATCAGTCTATATCAGCTGTAAATATCAGTCTATATCAGCTGTAAATATCAGTTTATATCAGCTGTAAATATCAATCTAAATCAGTTGTAAATATCAGTCTGTATCAGCTGTAAATAACAGTCTATATCAGCTGTAAATAACAGTCTATATCAGCTGTAAATATCAGTCTATATCAGCTGTAAATAACAGTCTATATCAGCTGTAAATAACAGTCTATATCAGCTGTAAATATCAGTCTATATCAGCTGTAAATATCAGTCTATATCAGCTGTAAATAACAGTCTATATCAGCTGTAAATAACAGTCTATATCAGCTGTAAATAACAGTCTATATCAGCTGTAAATATCAGTCTATATCAGCTGTAAATAACAGTCTATATCAGCTGTAAATAACAGTCTATATCAGCTGTAAATAACAGTCTATATCAGCTGTAAATAACAGTCTATATCAGCTGTAAATAACAGTCTATATCAGCTGTAAATAACAGTCTATATCAGCTGTAAATAACAGTCTATATCAGCTGTAAATAACAGTCTATATCAGCTGTAAATATCAGTCTATATCAGCTGTAAATAACAGTCTATATCAGCTGTAAATAACAGTCTATATCAGCTGTAAATAACAGTCTATATCAGCTGTAAATATCAGTCTATATCAGCTGTAAATATCAGTCTATATCAGCTGTAAATATCAGTTTATATCAGCTGTAAATATCAATCTAAATCAGTTGTAAATATCAGTCTGTATCAGCTGTAAATAACAGTCTATATCAGCTGTAAATAACAGTCTATATCAGCTGTAAATATCAGTCTATATCAGCTGTAAATATCAGTCTGTATCAGCTGTAAATATCAGTCTATATCAGCTGTAAATATCAGTCTATATCAGCTGTAAATATCAGTCTACATCAGCTGTATCAGTCTACATCAGCTGTAAATATCAGTCTATATTAGCTGTAAATATCAGTCTACATCAGCTGTAAATATCAGTCTACATCAGCTGTAAATATCAGTCTACATCAGCTGTATCAGTCTACATCAGCTGTAAATAACAGTGTATATCAGCTGTAAATATCAGTCTACATCAGCTGTATCAGTCTACATCGGCTGTAAATATCAGTCTACATCAGCTGTAAATATCAGTCTACATCAGCTGTAGATATAAGTCTATATCAGCTGTAAACATCAGTCTATATCAGCTATAAATATCAGTCTACATCAGCTGTAAATATCAGTCTACATCAGCTGTATCAGTCTACATCAGCTGTATCAGTCTACATCAGCTGTAAATATGTCTACATCAGCTGTAAATATCAGTCTACATAAGCTGTAGATATTAATCTACATCAGCTGTAAATATCAGTCTACATCAGCTGTAAATATCAGTCTATATCAGCTGCAAATATCAGTCTATATCAGCTGCAAATATCAGACTACATCAGCTGTAAATATCAGTCTACATCAGCTGTAAATATCAGTCTACATCAGCTGTAAATATCAGTCTATATCAGCTGCAAATATCAGTCTATATCAGCTGCAAATATCAGACTACATCAGCTGTAAATATCAGTCTATATCAGCTGTATCAGTCTACATCAGCTGTAAATATCAGTCTATATCAGCTGCAAATATCAGACTACATCAGCTGTAAATATCAGTCTACATCAGCTGTAAATATCAGTCTACATCAGCTGTAAATATCAGTCTATATCAGCTGTATCAGTCTACATCAGCTGTAAATATCAGTCTATATCAGCTGTAAATATCAGTCTACATCAGCTGTAAATATCAGTCTATATCAGCTGCAAATATCAGTCTGCATCAGCTGTAAATATCAGTCTATATCAGCTGCAAATATCAGTCTGCATCAGCTGTAAATATCAGTCTATATCAGCTGTAAATATCAGTCTACATCAGCTGTAAATATTAGTCTATATCAGCTGTAAATATCAGTCTACATCAGCTGTAAATATCAGTCTATATCAGCTGTAAATATCAGTCTATATCAGCTGTAAATATCAGTCTATATCAGCTGTAAATATCAGTCTATATCAGCTGTAAATATCAGTCTACATCAGCTGTAAATATCAGTCTATATCAGCTGCAAATATCAGTCTGCATCAGCTGTAAATATCAGTCTTTTTTTTTTTGTTCAACCAAAACCCCAAAGTGTGTTTAATGGCTACAGTTATAGGTCTGAACTACATGTATAAATATCAGTATTGGCAAAAATGAACCAGGAGCATGTTTAAAAAAAAGACAACAGCCTGGGACGGCTGGCATCCAGCAGGCTCTCCGTGATCTCAGTCCAACTCATGATGCTGAATCGACAAACAACAAAATCACACAGATCTGATTATGTGAGTCACCTGCTCTGATTATTAGAATAAAACAATAATGATGCTCCTTTTCTCTTTTATAACAATACACAGAGTCTGTGAGTTTCTGTAGTCTGAACTACATGTAGAAAAGTTACAGCCACTTTTGTCTTGTTTTTTAGGAAAGAGTGGAGAATAATGTAATTTAAGAACTACTGGTTTTTATGATGCTAAACAACAAAAAGGATAAGAGTGGACACAGATTCAGGCTTCATTGGGGATTACTGACATAGGGAGTCATGCATGTGTACATGAAAAGTTGTTAACAACAACTCAGGGCGACAGACAAAAAGTTTCCATGTACACGAGGGACCACAGGTTTGTTATTCTTTGAATATTTTAAAGTGATATTCTTCAGGTTGGGGTGGGGGCTATGAAAGAACAAAGCTAGCTGACTGCGTGGATTTCTGTAATGCTACCTTGCTATCATAACTGATAAAACTGGGTACATAAATCTGGAAATAATGGTAGACTCAAGGTTGGCTTACCAGGCTGACTAGCTCAATAAAAGAGTGCTAAGAGTCCATCTCTGACTGAGCTCTATGTTTTCAGGTGTAAAATAACATTACAATCTTTAATCATACCACAATTATCTCATTGCATTAATCTCTCAGAGCGTTACGACGAGTTCTATTTGAGTTATTCCTGCCAACAGAAATGCAAAAGTAGTATCTACTTTTTATAACGGAGAGGCAGAATAGCTGGAACGGATGGATTCTCTAAAACACAGTTAGTATCGGTAGAGTTCATATTTAATGCAACAAATTTATTTTTGTCTATCTGTGCTCTGGATATCTTTGACTTTTTAGTGTAACTTTTCCATCTTAAACTGTAGCTTCAATGTTGATCTAGACGTACTGTAACTACCACCTCAGTCCCGTTTCCACAGAGCAGCCCTCTCACCTGCTTTCAGAACTATGTAACTTTGGCACCAGGAAACAGTTCTCTCATAAGACATGTATACGGCACTAGCTCACCCACATGCCTTCAGCTAAAGAGAGGCCAGTTAGCCCATCTCAGTACTGAAGCTGAGGCTAAGAGACAGAAGAGGACGGTGATGGATAAAGCTGTCACTCTTTGGAGAGAGCTACTAAAACAATACACTGCTAGTCCGATGCCAAGCTGGCTATGTTCTGTTGATTTCTGCCCTTTATTGAGGAAAAATGTGAACAAACTGCCGCACTGTGGAGAGAAGTTTCGTTTTTACGATGACGTCATAAAGCTGATAAAGCTGTCCCGTATCCGAGCGCAGTTGCATTCACATCTCATCCGAACCGTGCCAGAGTCCACTTGAATCTCGCCTGAGACCACCTCTCCAAGTGGACCCAGGCCCGGTACCCGTTGCAGTTCGTTTGCATTCACACTACCAAAACGAACCGGACTTTGGGCTCAAGTGCACTCGGATCCAGGACCGGGCCCCTAGTGTGAAAACCACCTTACATTCAAACATCTGTTTGTCCACACATACGGGTTTCTATGAAGGGGAAAGCAGTTGCACTGAGACTTTGAGAGACTTTCGCTTGGTGCCAAAATAAATTCTTACATGTTGCTTTAAATCAAACACTCATTTCTTGGAACGTTATCTACGAGGTGGTAATAAAGTCTTCTGGTGCTGCAGGATGGCTAATCTGTGGTCATCTGAGAATGAAAACTTTGCAGCTGTATGGATTCTCCTTAGATACAGTAATGCAACAGGATGAAAAAATATCCACATAAACATCATTAAATCTAGCTAGAAACTAAAGGGGTTATCTTATTTTTGTACTAAACCTCCAACCAGTTCATCTGTTAGTGTGCAGGTGAAGAATATCACTGTAAAATATTGTCGTAAAGCCAGGACTCGGGGTCGAGGCTTGACTGGGAGGGGGACAGAATGTCAAAAATGGAGGATCGACCAACCTGGTGACTCAATTCAAGGGCGGCGGCGGCTGCTTCTGTTTCCAAATGACCCAAAAAACTACCCAAAAACCTCCAAAACAGACGGACACACATCCAAACACACACATCCTTCAAGGCTGTCCCCATCGGGGCCTCTGCTCCACACTGCCTTAGTTTGTCATCTTTCACCTCACACTGTGACAGTTAAAAGCAGAGGCCGTCCTGTTTTGTCGTCTGTTCTCTTCAAGGTGTTTGAACTTGTAACTCCGGCCCCAACCTGTCGAACCCTTCCAGAATATATACGACCCCATGGGAGAGCTTCTGGAGGGTCCTCTCAGGGACATTAAAGGAGGTCGCAGGAGGTCAGAAACTCTGCTAGAAGGAGAGGAAAGAAAAGTTCCCCTCCTCTCGCTGATGATTTGATGAGTTTTTGCTGCTTTTTTAAGTCTGAGAGAAAACCCAGAGGCACGCAGCGGAGGAGCAGATTTTCTCCTCGAAGACTCTGGAAAATAATGTGAAACGTCGTCTTTCCGTTCCATCAGGAGAAAGGACGTAGGGAGGAAACTTGGCCAGGTGCCTTCTGGGTTTTTTCCTTTTTTTTAAAGCTGGAGAAATGTAGGCTATGGTAAAGGACGGGGAGTTTTGAGTAAGGGCTCCTCCTGGTGGAATAAAGCTCAAACTAAATCTATTGGAGGATGGAGAGATGCCAGATTATTTCATCTTTACAGCCTCAGCGTGGAAGCTGTGTTGGTTCAAATACTTATTTTACTGTAGATCATTTAGGTAGGTTCTGTTTGGTCTTCTAAGACTGATAAACATTTATTTATTCGATAAAATAACACACAAAGTCTGGGCAATAAGCCAAGACATCAAACTTTTCTCTGCAAACTTTATTCTCTTCATAGTGGCTGCATTTTCTCTAATTTAAGGCAAAATTTACAGGGACTTAAAGAGTTCAGATGCTTACTTATCTCTGAGATCAGGGGTGTCGAACTCAACCACCGCAGGGGCTGAAATCTGGATTCAGATCTAACCTGAGGGCCTAACAGGGTCAACACTTAACCAGAAACTGTCAACCTTATTCTCACAGGTAATACATTTAAGGGGGAGAAAAACTAGTGATAGATTTTGAGATTTAAAAAAAGTAAAAATGATAAGTTTAAAGGCTCAAAATTCTAAGATAAAAGTCTAAAATATTAATTAAAAAGGTCAGAACACAAAATCAAAAGTTAAAATAATGCTTTCAAAAGGCAAATATATGAGATAGAACGTAAAAATCGTGAGTCTAAAAGTCAAAATATATGATAAAATACAAAAGCCAATTATGAGCTTAAAAGGTTGAAATATGGGATTTAAAGTCAAAGTAAGGAGTTGAAAAAGGTTACAATATTAGATACAAAACAAAATGTTGAGTTTAAAAGGTCGAGATATACTTAAAATTTAAAATTGTTAATCTAAAAGGTAAAAATATGAGGTAAAATTCTAAATTGTGAGTTTAAAAAATGTCAGAATATGGGATTAAATTTGAAATCATGATCTTGAAATTTCAAAATTGAAATCTTAAAATTCACAATATGAAATAAAAAGTCAAAATGTTAAGTTTAAGTCAGAATTTTAAGATGTTTTTGAAAATGAAAACACAAATTAATTTCTCTCCCCCATTCCTTTCTATGTCATTATTTTAACTCTTTACTTTTTACATTTTTATGACTTAACAAGGATCTTTTAAATCTTCAAGGTTAAATTTACATTTCTAAACAGGAGAAAATCTGCAGACCTGCAGGCCAGTTCTGATTAAAATATGATGTGATCCTGCGGGCCGGGTAAAACTGCACCAAGGGCCGGATTTGGCACTCGGGACTTGAGTTTGACGTTATAAATTGTCAAGGTTAAGTTTACATTTTTATACTGGAGGAAATCTGCAGACGTCAGACTGGTGGACCAGTTCCGATAAAACCATGATCTGATCTGGTAGGCTGGGTAAAACTGCACCAAGGGCCGGATTTGGCCCCCAGGCCTTGACTTTGACCCCTGTGCTCCTCATAAATAAACTTCTCTTGTGAAACAGCATGTTTTTTTCATCATTAGTGTCATTTTTACCTATTTTAGCTCATATTTAATGTTACTTTGTAGACTTAGATCTTCAGTGCTCCTCATAAATAAACTTCTCTTGTGAAACAGCATGTTTTTCTCCATGTTGGCTGCACTTTCACCTGTTTTAGGTCATGTTTGATGAACATTGTGAACTTGTGATATTTTGTGAGTTCAGATTTGTCACTAATAAACATTCCTGTTAACCTACATATTTCTCTTCATATGAGTTGCCTCTCACTAATTGTAGTCCGTATTTTATTCTTTTTGGTCAGCTCAGCTAAGTCACTGCTCCTATAATTAGACTCTTATAATAAACATACTTTCCTCCATAGTGGATGAAATCTCTTACACACTTTAGTCATATTTGGGAGCATATTGAACACTTCAGTGCTCTAAACTAGCTTCAGGTCTGTGGCACAAGCTGCTTCAGAAAGAGTCCTGGTTCAAATCTCCAGATTTTTTAATTGGAAGCAGATTTTTGAAGTAGAGATTGTTTCCCCACAAGGAAATCTCACAAATTCCTGCAAGAAACTGGAGTTACTGAGGTCAAAACAAAGGTTAAACCAGATCAGGCAAAAACATTGACAAACACATTTTCTTTCTTTGTGTGATCTTTTTATTCAGGCTGAATATTCAGCGTCACATTAGAGGCAGAGAGGAATGAGAGGAGATGAAGTCAGATGATCACAGGGAGGAGGAGGAGGAGGAGGAGGAGCAGCTTTACCTTGACTCTGGGCTTGGATGGTGCACAGCAGCAGTGCCAGGAGGGCAGCCGCCGTCAGAGACAGCCTGCTCTTCATCTTCAGCTTCCTCTGGCTCAGCAGCACATGAATGAAGCTGCGAGAGACACCAAGGCAGCGGTTAGGGTCTGTTTTTACACCACCAGGGGCGGTTTTAGTCATTTAGAGGTCCCGGGGCAAAGATCAGCACCAAGCCCTTCTCTGAACTAAATATGAGACGGTTCTTTTTTCTGGTGGCCAAACCTTCACCAGAGCTGAATGGTATATTTAGATCAGTGTTACTCAACCAAAGAGCCAAATAGTTAAAAAAAAATACCTTTGCAAGAGCCACAATCTAAGTGGTGAAAAGTGGTAAAAAATGGTTTAAGTTGCATTAAAAGTAAGTTAAAGGTGGCAAAAATGGTCAAAAAGCAACAGAAATGTGTGAAAAGGGGCGAAAATGGGGGTAAAAAGTGGAAGAAGGGTAAAAAAAAAATAGCAAAAATGGTTGAGAAGTGAGAAAAAATAAGTTACAGGTGGCAAAAATGGTCCTAAGGTGACAAAAATGTGGCAAAAAAAGGGTGAAAAGTGACTAAAATTGGCAAAAAGTGGTCAAGAGTGGCAAAAATGGTGAAAAAAATAGGAAACAATTAGCATTTAATGGCAAAAGGTAGCTTAAAAAGTGGCAAAAATTGGATAAAATTGATAAAAATTAGCAGTGACAAAACTGGCCAAAAAAAAAGTGTCGAAAAGAAGTGTCAAAAATTGGGGAAAAAATAGGAAACAAGTAGTATTTAATGGCAAATGGTACCTGAAATATGCCAAAAAATGGAGAAAAGGGGCAAAAAGTGGAAAAAAGTGGAAAAAGACGTGTCAAAAATTGGCAAAAAATAGGAAACAAGTGGTATTTAATGGCAAAAGGTTGCTCTAATGGGTGAAAAGTGGCAAAAACAATATGAAAAAGGGCAAAAATTTTTTCCCTTTTTAGAGGCTCTCTGGAGGAATAATATTTAAAATTAAGACATAAAAGAGCCACAGATAATCACATAAGAGCCACAGGTTGAGTTTCACTGATTTATACTAATATTTAAGGCATTATCAGCTCTGAGAAGAGCATCAGAACTCAAACTCAGCACATCTTCCATCTTTCTAGACCAGGAGGGACTCAGAGAAACAGAAATGTTTGTGCTCTATTGGAACGATGTCCGTTTTTCTGCCACAAATCATTGTTTTTTTTTTTTTTGTTTATTGCAGCCATTTAAGCAAACATCAAACCACTAGTTTATGTTTTAGTATACCTACAGGGATCTACCTCAGTGGTTCTCAACCTTGGGGTTGGGACCCTATCGGGGGTCACGACACACTGAGAGAGGGTCCCCAGATGCTTTAAAAAACTACGATTTTTGAATTTTGCCTCATTTTAACCCATTTTTGTCACTTTTTACCACCAATTTTAACACATTTTAGCAACTTAAAACCCAGTTTTTGTCCGTTTTAAACCCTTTTCACCACTTTTTTCTGCCTGTTTCTGCCACTTCTAAACCAAATCTAGCTACTGTTGGCTCTGTTGACCCATTATGGCCACTGTTAACCACTTTTACCTCTTTTAAGCCACATTTCACTGTTTCATATGTCCATTTTTGCCAGTTTCTGACTATTTCTGTCTCAGCTTACGCCTTTTTTGCCAGTTTGTATCAATTTTCATTCCATTTCAACAAATATCCACCCATTTTTGCCACTTAAACCTATTTTGGCCCTTTTGGGATATTTTTTTGCCATTTTTATCTAATTTTTGGCATTTCTATCCCATTTCTGCTACTTTAAAAATCTAATTTCACCACCTTTCCCACCATTTTTTGCCAGTATTAACCCATTTTAGCTATTTTTAACACATTTTAATTCTGTTTTTAACTGAAGGATTTGCATTTTTAAGAGGGCTTCTTACTACCCAGATGAATTAAAATGTGTTTCTCTGATAAGAGTGGTTATTATTCAGGTTAAATATAAAATACCACAGCTTAACTTTACAATGTACGGAAGGGTATTAGGGCCACTGAAAAAAAAATTTTGAGACAAATTTTTTTTTTCAATTGTGAGAAAAAAGTCAGAATTCTGAGATTAAAGTCAGAATTCTGAGAAAAAAAGTCAGAATTCTGACTTTATTCTTCAAATGAAAAAAAAGTCTCAAATGTTTTTTTTCTCAGAATTCTGACTTTAATCTCAGAATTCTGACTTTTTTCTCACAATTGAAAAAAAAAAAAAAAATTGTCTCAAAATTTTTTTTTTCAGTGGCCCTAATACTCTTCCGTAACAATGGACCAGGACCAGCTGGTCCCATTTATCCCCTCTTATGGGCGGCCTTGTCTGTACATGACTATTCTTGAACATGGCTGTTCAACCACCTTCAGGTCCAGTGGGGGTCCCCTGTCTCTGGCTCCTTTATTTTGGGGGTCCTGGGGTGAAAAGGTTGAGAACCACTGATCTACCTAACTGTATCTGTATGTGAAGATTTGAGGGCTTGAAGCGTGCTGTCGGGGACACGGTTTCTTCCCAGGGACCTCAAATTCTATTTTAATGCTTTTATTCCCTCTTGCCCCTTACTTACAATCAAAATGCATGTTTTAATAATTTAAAATCCTTTCAGACCTCATACTGGATGCACATCTGAAATGATTTCATCTATCTTGGAGCATGAGGCCCCATGCTGTTGCCTACTTCTACCTCATGGTAAAACTGCAGATGACCAGCAGCCCCGGGGGCTCCAGAAGACCTCGAAGTGGATGGTTCTCAACTGGTTTAGTCTTAGGACCCACCAGCAACTGTGTAATGAGACATAATGAACCAAACTGACTTTGTCTGACCAATCACAGTTGTTTAACTCAAACTGCAGGGATCAGAAACACATGGCAGACGATGAGGCGTACAAACCAAACATGTTTAACCCTTCTGCCCTCCTCGGGCATTTTTGGCCATTTTTCTCAACTTTTTTTTTTTTCTTAATTTGTCAGTTTTACAGCTTATGGCATGAATTTTCACAGGAACTTTTCTTTCCAGTTAAATTTTTTAAATCCAACATGTTTTACTCTTAAATGTCATTCAGACTCTCTCAGTGAATTTACTCTGGACACCTTCCAGGCAAAAATGTACACGTGCAAAAAACTGCTATTAAATCAGCAGACATCAATATTTTTTTCTACCCCTTTTGTTTTTTGTTTTTTTTTTGTAAATCGCTTTAACAACTTCAGACCTGCTCCAAACTATCAAACATTCAATAATTTTCAAGATTTTAACCCTTTAAATGCCAGTTTGATTATTTGAAATATTTTATTTTTCACTACAAAAAACACAAACAGTGAATTATTTTCCATAAAATTAATAGTGGAAAGATGGGGCTTTGGTGCTGATGAGAGTCTTGGATAGGTTAAAGATTAGCAACAAAATTGATTTGATTTCACTTGTATTTTTTAATAATATTTCATAATATAACGGGCAAAAATACAAGAATTTGGTGCATGGTCCTACAATGAGTAAATGGTTGAATCTGGTGGAATACGGTAAAAATGTCAAATTTCACTAGACTTCTTCACATTGAAATGCTGACATTAAAGAATGCGTGATTTAATACTGCAATGACAGTGAGATTAAAAAACCTGGTTTTAACGGAAGTCAATGGGGGCATTTTAGCCTCGAGGGTGTCAGGAGGGTATTTCTGACATTACGTAAAAAATATTAATGCAATCAAATCAGTTTTGTTGCTAATCTTTGACCCATCCAAGACTCTCATCACCCCCAAAGCCCCATCTTTAAACTATTTATATGGAAAATAATTCACTTTTTGTGTTTTTTAGTAAAAAAGATATTTCAAATAATCAAACTGGCATTTAAAGGGTTAAAATCTTGAAAATGATTGAATGTGTAGTAGTTTTGAGCAGGTCTGAAGTTGTTAAAGAGATTTATTTTTAAAAAAAAAAGTAGAAAAAAAATTGATGTATGCTGATTTAATGGCAGTTTTTCAGTACGTGTACATTTTTGCCTCGAAGGTGTAGAGGGAAGTAAATTTGAGGAGGCACAAGGGTCAAAGGGCTTTGACTCCAGACATTTTCCCGCCAGGCTCACGACCCGCTGAAATAGCTCCACGACCCTCTTGTGGGTCCTGACCCACCAGTTGAGGACCACTGCTCTCAGCAGCCTTACACAGCCTGGTCAGCAGCCTGAGATGAATATATGCTGACTAAAATCCACAGGATTGATTTACAGGCACCAAAAACGCAGATTTGAGTCTTATTTCTAGGAGCCTGATGATTGTAAGAACTTATCCCCACACTGACCAAAGCCACTGAAAGACAGAGTTCAAGCTTTAAACGCGGTTAAGTCCAAGAAATCCAGAATTTAACAGTTTCATTAAACAGGTAAAGTTTAGATTTGTACAGAAACCCGTGCGTAAAATGTGCACAAAGCCAAATCTGCATGCTCTCGGCAAACGCGTGAATTTGATGTTTGAATGTATTTGATTTAGCAGTCAGTCAGTCTGCACCTGGCTCAGCAGCACACGCTGCAAAAAAACACCAAAGAAGCTGCCAAAGCAGTGGTACTCAACCTGTGGCTCTACAGCCACATGGGGCTCTTCTGTGATGATTTGTGGCTCTCTCATGTCTTCATTTGAAACATTTTCCTGCCTTTTTGCTGATTTTTGCCCATTTTAGTCACCTTTCGCTTATTTTTTTACCACGGTTTTGCCACTTTTGGACCATTTTTGCCACCTGTAACTCTTTTGTTGTCACTTCTCATCAATTCTTGCCACCTTTCCGTCAGTGTTTGCCTCTTTTTGTCTATTTTTTTTTTGCCACTTTTCACCCATTTAAGCTGCCTTTTACAATTAAATGCCACTTTTTTGCCAATATTCCCAGTTTTGTCTGATTTTTGCCCATTTTTCCCACCATTTTTCTTTTTTTTTTTTGGCCACCTTTTGACAATTTTTGCCACCTTTAACTGATGTTTTGGTCACTTCCACCCATTTTTGCCACATTCTGCCCTTTTTTGCCACTTTTCTCTCAGTGTTTGCTCCTTTTTGACCACTTTTTGCCACCTTTAAATTATTTTAATTTCCACTTTTCACCTCTTAGATTGTGGCTCTTGCAAATGTTTTTTTTCAACAGTTTGGCTCTTTGGTTGAGCAGGGTTGAGTATCACTGCTCTAGAGTCTGCTTTCATATCACTGACAGCACCTCTGCAGCCTTAGGGCTTCAAAAGACCTCCAAGCAACCTGAATGTGAGAGTCAGACGTCATCCTCATCCTCCAGCTTCAAACTACAGAAAGGCTGCATGAACAAGGATAAAGGATAAAGTCAAAAATCTTTAAACATCTGCTAAAGTCTATTCTTATCATGGAAGACCTGTTCGTGTAAGGCGCACAAAGCCAGATCTATATTCTCTTGATACGCGTGACATTGTTGAGATTTTTCCCGCCCATACGCTTAAATTCACTTTGTTTCTTTACATAAACACTTCTTCAGATGAGATACAACCATTCTACCAGGGAGAAACTCTTCCCACAATCCAGTACAGCCGAGCGTCAAGTCCTGGTGCCATGCGCAATTACGCACAGCTTTCCAAAGAGGTAATCCATGGATAATTCGAGATATTCCGATTGAAATTGGTTGCAAACGTAAATACTAGAAGGGAAAATAAACTCGGAACACACAGCCTTTAAAAAGGCAATAAATGATCAACTCTAGGAGTCATGAACCTGCTTAAATAACACACGTCATTCTGCACAATAATCCCCAAAACCATGCAGGACTGACCTAAAGAAGAGATGGGTGAATTTCCTCTGAGTGGTTTCAGGATGAAAAATAAGATCTAGTCTCTGTCGTAGACCTCCAGCCAAACAAAAGGGGGGTGAGATGGTCCGATGTAGAAGTCAGAGAGCTCCGCGGGGTTTGTGGTTCCCAGACGCGTCTGCGAGACTCTCTCCAAGTGGGAAGAGTCTCCACACAATCTGCTACTTAACAAGGGGGCTGCTCCCAGCTCTGCCTGCCCCGCCGTGAGCTCTTACGACATCCAGCCGGGCCAAAAAAATGATGCGCAACCCTCTCCAAGCGCACTCGGAAACTTTTACATAGTTTTCTGCATTCCTTTCCCCTGATGGAGGGCTTCTGTGCGAGGACGCAGCAGCGCAGATCAGCTTTTCGGGAAGAGGGGGATCACTGAGGGGGACAAGGGAGCCTTCGCCCCCTTTTTGTGAATCAATGGGAAAAACTTACTCTGCTTGTAAACTATAAACCCCAGGACAGACTTTTCCTCCTCCATGCATCACTCAAGAACGGAACAGAAGTTTCTGGAGCCTTCAGAGGGATTCAGTGGAGCAGAAACAGTTGTGAGAATTAAAATAAATGACTGAAGGGAAACTTTATCACCAGCAGAGTCTCTGATTTAGTTTAAAAACCCAAACATGACCAGAATTTCTCCAAGATCAGACTCAACATTAGTCATTTTCCCCCAAACATGACCAAGAGCTTCCTGTAATCAGTGATTAAACGCTGCCAGATTCCAAAAATGCACCAAAAAAGCTCCAAGATTTTCACATGATTACCAAACAGAGCTTGACAGAATTTTTAAAAAGCCCAGAGTCAGGGAGAAAGCCTCCATGTATCCGTGGAAATCATCAGAACCGATCCTTTAAATCTCAGCTCACATCTATAGGAATGAAAAATGTTAAAGCGATCAACAGCGCCGCCCTACAGTCCAGAATACGGTACTGCAGGTAATAACAGCTGCAGAATCAGCAAATTAGAGACTCTGTAAGTATGCCTCTTCAGGGCCGTAGCACAGGGGGGAAAGGGTACAGATTATCCTGATTACCCGGGCCCACAGAGGGAGGGGAAGCCTGCAATAAAAAGTGTTTTTATTTATTTTTTCTCAGTAATTAGTGACATTATTCAATCAAAAGTGACTAAAGCAGTGATCCTCAGTTTCCCCATTTAAGCTGCCAGGGGGCAGTTAAATCCCACTTATTTCACATTTCGCCACTCTTTCATGATTTTTGCCCAGTTTAGTCACTTTTCACGCATTTTTTGCCACATTTTTGCCACTTTGGGACCATTTTTGCCACCTATAACTCATTTCTGGGTCACTTCCCATCCGTCGCCACTTTTCACCACTTAGATTGTGGCTCTTGCAAATGTATTTTGCAACAGTTTGGCTCTTTGGTTGAGTAACACTGGGCTAAACGAATGGGTCAACAGACTGAAATCTGCATAAAATAGAGTAAAATACAACACTGCTCCTCCCTTAAAAATGTCAAAATGGTACAGTCCAGCGCTGCAAAATATTGCAAGTAAACTGAATTTAACCACGGTAAAAATGTTGCTCACAAATGGGGAAATCATGTTTGGAAAATCCATTAAAATGCATGGATAATAAAAAGGCTCAACACTTGATGCTTGTCCCAGCAGTTAAGGGGGGCCCTGTGTAAATTCTTTCTAGCTACGGCCCTGCTCTTAGGCATCAAGTCAATCACTCTACGTCAGGGGTGTCAAAGTCAGACTGAATCCAGGGTCAACATTTAACCAGAAACTGTCACCAGTGATAAAACATAAAAAAACAACTTAAAACTGAATATAATAGTCAGACATAGCAGGGGCTGGATTCTGGATTCAGGTCTAACCTGAGGGCCTAACAGGGTCAACATTTAACCAGAAACTGTCACTAGTAATAAAACATATATAACAAACTAAGCACTGATGATAAACGACTCTGAGGTTAAAAAGTTTAAAAGATCAGTTTAAAGGCTCACAATCTGAGAAAAATACATTTATTAGTTCAAAAAGGTCAAAACATGAAATTGGAATTAAAAAATCATGTTTTTAAAGGCAGATATATTAGAAAGAAAGTCAAAATCATGAGATCAAAACAGGGGTGTCAAACTTAAGGCCCAGGGGCCAAATCCGGCCTGTGGTGCAGTCATACCCGGCCCACCAGATCAGATCATGGTTTTATTAGAACTGGTCCACCAGTCTGAGGTCTACAGATTTCCTCCAGTATAAAAATGTAAACTTAACCTGATGATTTATAACATCCTCGCTGAGTCATAAAAATTAGAAAAAATAAACAATCGGATAAAAAGTCTGAAAGTTTGACCGTTTCTTTCATATCTTAACCTTTAAATCTCATCACTTTGACTTTTTATTTCATATTTTTACCTTGACGTTCAAATTTTAAATCTTAAATCCAATTTTGACTTTTTAAAGTCATGATTTTGACTTTTATCTTGACTTTTCAACTTTAAACCTCATGATTTTTTAATGTTATTTCAGATTTTGACCTTTAAAACTCATGAATTTGAAATTTAATCTTATATTTTGACATTTTAAACTGACGATTTTGATTTTTATCTCATATTTTGATTATTAAATATCAGGAATAAGAATTTTATCTCAGTTTCGCTGACCATTTCAGCTCCTAAATTTGACTTCTTTTCCATTGTTCTACCTTTATAACTCATGATTTTGAATTTTATTTAATATTTTGACTTTTAAAACTCATGATTTCAGTATTCCATCTCATATTTTGTCTTTTAAAAATATTATTTTGACTTATTATTTCATATTTTTACCTTGAGATTCATAATTTTAAAATTTAAATCCTATTTTGACCTTTTAAAATCATGATTTTGACTTTTATCTCATGTTTTGACTTTTTTTCAATCCCTAGTTTTGTCTTTTATCTTGTTTTTTTTTTTACCTTTAAACCTCATGTTTTTTAATGTAATTTCAGATTTTAACATTTAAAGTCATGAATTTGAAATATTATTTCATATTTTGACATTTAAAACTGACCATTTTAATGTTTATCTCATATTTTGATTATTAAATATAATGGTTTTGAATTTTACCTCAGTTTCACTGACCATTTCAGCTCCTAAATTTGACTTCTATTCCATCTTCTACCTTTAAAACTCATGATTTTGACATTTATTTAATTTTTTTGACTGTTAAAAGTCATGGTGTCAGTATTCTATCTCATATTTTTCCTTTTAAAAACATTATTTTGGCTTTAAATGTCATGTTTTTACCTTTAAAACTTATAAGTTTGATGTTCTATCTCAGATTTTGAGTTTTTAACTTATCATGTTGACCTTTTAACCTTAAAATCATTTGGGTTGACACTCAGTGGTTAAATTTTGACCCTGTTAGGTCCTCAGGTTGGACCCAAATTCAGAATCCGGTCCCTGCTGTGACTAAGTTTGACATCTCTGCTCTAATAAGTTGCTGGAGAAAAACCAAATCATTAAAATTTGTCACTGAGGACCTGGATTTTTTTAACTGCTGTAAAAAGGAACTTCTCACAGCTTCCACGAGACACAGATTTGGATGAAAATCTCCAGAAATGCATGAAATCATTAAAACTGGAACAGAACTAAAAACATTAAATTGTGTTTAACTGGCATACAAATGCTGGTCATTGTTCTTCTCCACATCCAGCCACAGAGCTGAAGTCCAGAACATTCTACTGCAGGGATCCACGGTCTGCAGGGTTAACACGTTTGGCTCCAAATGAAGTCTGTGTGCACCGATGATCCAAGATTTTAAGAAAGTTAAGAGGAATGATCCACATTTAAGGACACTTTTAATCCAATCTCATCCAAACATTCATTTTCATAAAATCTCAGTTTTTGTTTTTTCTCCTTATTTTTGACAGAAATCCCACTAAAAACAGAAAAGTTTCCCTCTTGAAGCACAAACAAATGCAGACGTGGTTGCACGATTCCCAATTGTAAGTGAAAATGTCATTTAACACCCAAGCTCTGTGAAAATGAATCCGGTGGAACTGCTTCTACAGAGATCGGCTTCATAACCCCCATAAAACACCACCTATCGTACAGGATTTACCTGCAAAGTTCTGGAGAAGTTGTTGGTTGATGGCAAACCCCTAAAATGTTTTAAAACTTGTGCTACTGCGTCTCCACAGAATTCAACTTCTAGATCAGTGATCATCAACTGGCGGCCCGGGGGCCACGTCAGGGCCCCCGTATCTTCACATCCGGCCCCCAGAACATGATCAAATTCAGAATATGTGCAGAGGAAAAATTCTAGAGGAAAAAAGTTGCTGTATTTTGGAAGTGTTTTTTAAATTTATATTTTATTTTCTTAATAAACTCCCTACAGCTTTTTAAACAGCTCCAAAACAACTGAGACTGAATCAGTTTAACTGGCTTGACTTCATGTTTCATTTTCAGAAATCCACCTGTTAGTTGTTGTTGCCAATAATGTCTGTTAAATATACTAGTATATCTATCAGTCCATTATTGTTGAAAATGGGAATGAACAATAAAAATATAAACAATGAAAAAAGTATAATATTGGGAATAAAGAAATGTAATAAGAATGAAAACATTAAAACATGAACGAAGAATAGAAATATAAAAATTTGAGTAAAAAATGAAGGTTTAAAATCGGAATAAGGCACAAAAATATAGAATTATAAAGATGTAAAAAGGGAATAAAAATATGAAAATGGAATTAAAGATTAAAAACATTAAAATGGAAGAAAAAAATAAAAATATAAAAATGAAAAAAAAATTGGAAATATAAAAAATGGGTGTAAAGATAAAAATATTAAATGGGATTAAAAAATAAAAAACATTAAAATGGGTGTAAAAATAAAAAATTTAAAATAGAAAAAAGATTAGAAATATAAAAATTGGAATAAAGATAACAATGTTAAATAGGAATAAATAAAAACATTTAAATTGGAGTAAAAAATAAAAAAATCAAAATAGAAAAAAGATTAGAAATATAAAAATTGAAATAAAGATAAAAATGTTAAATAGGAATAAATAAAAATGTTTAAGTTGGAGTAAAAAATAAAGAATTTAAAATGAAAAAAAGATTAGAAATATAAAAATTGGAATAAAGATAAAAATGTTAAATGGGAATAAATAAAAACGTTTAAGTTGGAGTAAAAAATAAAAAAATTAAAATGAAAAAAAGATTATAAATATAAAAATTGGAATAAAGATAAGAATATTAAATGGGAATAAATAAAATATTTAAATCGGAGTAAAAAAAATAAAATTAAAAAATTAGAAATAAAAAAAGATTAAAAACATAAAAAATGGGAATAAAAATATTAAAATGGGAATAAATAAAAACATTGAAATGGGAATAAAGAATAAAAATATAAAAATGGGGACAAAAAGAATAAAAATTCAGGAATGGGAATAAAGAATACAAATATAATTATGGGAATAATAAATAAAAATCTGTATATTTCAGTTGATTCTTGATTTTAAAAACTGTTGTTTTCTAAGAAAACTTTCAGATTAAGGTGTTTTTGCAGTACAATTTTCCTGCTTGGGTTTTTCACTCATCCAGCAGCGTATTAGCGTCAAACCCTGAGATGGACTCCCTGACAGCCACAGAAATATTCAGATCAAATTTATCAGTCGCCCTCTGGCTGCGATGTAGGAACAAAAATACCTAAACAGGACTATTATGAAAGTGCCTGTTTGGGACAAAAGTGGCCCTTGTACAAATGTAGTTGATGACTCCTGCTCTAGATCCTCAGAGAAAAATCTAAAATTACGACTCAAACCCTCAGCAGGTCCTTTAACGCTAGAACTGCCAGTGGGTCAAATTTACCCACGGCTGTTCTTTAATTGTGTCTGACTTGATGTGTTCACAGTTTTAAAGACTGTCGGTCTTTGAATTTGCGTAAAAGTTTGTTCAAAAGCAAAAACAGGAGGTATTTTTTCCAGAATTTTCATTAAAGTTTAAAATTATTTTCTTGGAATATCTGGAGAATTAATTTTGGGTACTTTTATGGGAATGTAAGAAATTTATTCGTCAAATTTGAGGGATTTGATCAGAAATGAGTGGAGGGGATATTTTTTTGAAATTTTACTGAATTTTATGGAACTTTTAGGAAATTTCTTTGGATTATGGAGGGAACATGTTTGGAATTTTTCCTTGGAAATGTGGATGGAATTTATTGGTAGATTTCTGTTAATTTGATTAGAAATTTTTGGGGAAATTTCTAGAATGTTTTTCAGGAATTTTTACAGAATTTTAGGGGAAAACTTTTGAGTCCTTTCAGAAAAGCTAATTGGAAGTTTGGGGAATGTTTGAGGAGATTTCAGGGAATTTTGAAAGGATTTTTTCATTTTTCACAGAATTTTTTGGTAATTTAGGTTTTTTTTAATAATGTTTTCAGAAGCTCTCATTATTTGATTTTTGGGGGTTTCTCCAGAACTTCTGTTCCAAATTTAGTTCATACCTGTCCTTAACAAGCTCTTGTTTTCCATGATCAGAAAGAGGCTTTTAAAAACGAGGCCTTCTATAGAGGGGCGGGGCTTTAGAATCATGTCCAATCAGGTTCATTTGGCACAGGTGGACTCCAGCCAAGGTGTAGAAACATCTCAGCAGAGACAGGGTGGACCCTGAGCTTTCAGAAAATCTCGAATTCAGTTTCCACATTGTTGACGGGTCGCTGAGTGTAGAAGTTTCTTCAAGAACCCTAACCAAGTCCAGCTGACCCTCCTGGACCAGACTTTGGAAAGCCAGGAGCTGGATGAATGAGAACCCAGACAGACACGAGTGACGCTGACTGACAAACAACTTCTCAGGCCTCTGCAGCTCCCATTAAGTGGTGACAAACACTACTGGTTTTCACATAAATCCACTTAAATGCTCTAGAAATCCTCAGATCAGGTTTTTATGGTTGAATCAGAAGGGTGTGAGCTGACAGGTTCCTGTTTGTTGGATGATTTTATTTCCTGTTTGCAGCTCATCAGCTGTGTAAAGTGTTAAATGAAGTGTGGTGGGTGTGGGCCGCTCTCAGAACAGGCCTGAGGCTCTCTTTCCTCTCTGTGTTCAATAAAAACAGACAACAGCAAGAATCCAGCAGGAGACTCTCTGAGGACGAGGAGGAGGGTGAAAAGATCCTGATGAGACTGTAATCTTTGGTTATTATTCACCTGTGGACACGTCAGCTCAGAGGATCTGGTTTAAATGTGGAATATTTCTTA
Source organism: Cheilinus undulatus (assembly GCF_018320785.1). Taxonomy (NCBI): domain Eukaryota; kingdom Metazoa; phylum Chordata; class Actinopteri; order Labriformes; family Labridae; genus Cheilinus; species Cheilinus undulatus. The sequence continues at coordinate 46,505,923 of NC_054878.1, read as the reverse complement.
TTCACAGAGGCAGTGTGATCTGATTCCTTTGTAAACGTCGCCCCCTAGTGACAGGAAAGTAGACTTTGTGATCCTGCTTAACAAACCATGGACCATCTCAGTGTTAGTCAAACCTGCTCAACCAAAGAGCAAAACTGTTGAAAAATATCTTTGCAAGAGCCACAATCAAAGTGGTGAAGCAAAAACAGATAAAAGTAGCAATAACAGTAAGTTAAATGGAGAGGAAAAGTGGATAAGGGGTCCAAAAGTAGCAAAAATGGGTGAGAAGTGACAAAAATGAGTACCAGGCGGCATAAAATGGTTCAAAAGGGACAAAAATGAGTGAAAGTGACCTACAATGGGCAAAAAGCAGTCAAGAGTGGCAAGAATGGGCAAAAAATAGGAAACAGGTGGTATTTAGTGGCAAAGGTGGCTTAAATGGGCAAAAAGTGGCAAAAAAAATGGTTAAAGAGGCAAAAATGGGATAGAAGTGCCAAAAAGAAGCAGCAAAAATGGGCAAAAAGTAGGAAAAAAGTGGTGTTTGATGGCAAAAGGATGCTTGAATGGGCAAAAAATGTGAGGAAAAACGGTGAAAGGGGGCAACGATGGATTAGAAGTTCCAAAAAAAAATGGTAAAAAGTTGTAAAAAAATGTCAAAATGGGCAAAAAAGTGGGAAATAAATGTTTTTGATTGGCAGCAGGTAGCTTAGATGGGTGAAAGGTGGCAAAAATAAATTCAAAAAGTTTCCCTTTTAGGTTTTAGGGAATAATATTTAAAATTCAGACATAAAAGAGCCACAGGTTGAGGACCACTGGACTATCTAACTGATGCAGGGTTAAAGAGCGCTGAGGTTTAGTTAAAGGGGTCTGAAAACATTCAGTTATTACTGCGCTAATTCTGGAGATAAAATGTTGATTCAGGGCTCCAGACCAAGGATTTGGTGTTGCAGGGACGATGCACACTGTGCTTTAGAGCAGTGGTTCTCAAGCTTGGGGTCGGGACCCCACTGGGGGTCATGAGACACTGGGAGGGGGTTTTTGAATGACACTGTTGCCACTTTACACCGATTTTGCCTCATTTTAACCCATTTTATCACTTCTTCCCACCAATTTTAACACATTTTAACACATTTTCTGTCCATTTTAAACCCTTTCCACCACTTCTTTTCTGCCTGTTTTGCCACTTCTAACCAACACTTAGAACCCTTAAAGCCAAGTGAGGTCCAGGAACATCTCAAAATTGAGGGAGTTAACGCCCTCAGTCTCACCCCTCAGGCTCAGCTCTTGGGAGTACTGGGACAGCCCTCACACTTTACGGGATCACGCATTTTGAGACTGAGGGTTAAGATTGAGGGTTAATTCAGCCCAAACCTGGCCACTCTCTGCCTACTGTTGGCTCTGTTGTTTCATTATTGCCACTATTAACCCTTTAACCACTCTTCAAGCCACATTCAACAATTTGATATGCCCATTTTTGCCATTTTCTGACTATTTCTGCCTCAGCGTAGATTTTTTTGCCAGTTTATATCAATATTTCATCACATTTCACTAAATTTCCACCTGTTTTTGCCACTTTTACCCCATTTCAGCCACTTTTGAACTACTTTTTACCATGTACTGCGCCAGTTTTTGCCATTTTTGGGATATTTTTATGCCACTTTTGTCTAATTTTTGGCATTTCTAACCAATTCCTGCTACTATTAAAATCTAATTTCCCCACCTTTCCCACCATTTCTTGCCAGTATTAACCCATTTTAGTTACTTTTAATGTATTTTAATTCTGTTTTTAACAAAAGGATTTACATTTTTAAGAGGGCTACTTACTACACAAACAAATTATTTGTGTTTCTTTGATCGGAGTGGTTATTATTCAGGTTTAATATGAAATACCACAGCTTCACTTACAGTGGACCATGATTTTGGCTGGGCCCAAGAACTCTCTCCCCTTTACCCCCTGATGGACGGCCTTGGCTCCACATGACTATTCTAGGATGTTCACGTCTGTGTTCAGCCACCTTCAGGTCCAGGGGGGCTCCCCGGTCTCTGGAACCTTTATTTTGGAGGTCACCGGCTGAAAAGGTTGAGAACCTCTGCTGTAGATCAATGTTTCCATAGCAACAGTGAAGCCATATATGAAATCATATGTTAAAAAATCAAAATATGACTTAAAATTCTAAACTGTGAGTTTGATCGTTCAAAATTTGGGATTAACCCTTTAAAACCTACCATTGTGCAAGTCCACCAGGACATGTTCTTACACTTTTACATACTGTAGTGCCATTTTTGGTGGTATTTTTATTTGCTTTACATCAATATAGCCCTCATATCCCAAGTTTTAATGATATGTACTGACTAATGTCTTAACTACTACAATAAATTGCTTAAAAGTGCAATAAACCTAAAAACAATGAAAATCGTTTTTGTTTTTTTTCACATATATTTAAAAATACAGAAATTGCACAGCTGTATCCCTCAAATCTGTAAATGTAAAAAAGTTGCACAATATCCTTTGGAACCACAGGAAATTTATTTGGAGTCTGTACAGAATTTACTTTTTGAGATGTAGTCAGTTTAGTAACCTGTAAAAAAACGGTTTCAAATCTAACGCCAATCAAAAATGGATATGCTTATCGTAGCGCCGGCGCTACGCCGGGTTCTGTAGGGTTAAAAAGCAAAAGTCAGGGATTGAAAACATGAGCTAAAAATTTAAATAGTTACCTAAAACGTTAAAAATATGACTTAAAGTCAAATTGTGAGTCTAAAAGGTCAACATATGAAACAAAAAGTAAAAATTATGAATCTAAAATGTAAAAATATGAGAAAAAAAATGAAATCATGAGTTTAAAAGATGAATATGAGTTTAAAAAACCAAAGTAAGGAGTTGAAAAGGTCAAAATATGACTTAAAATTTAAAATATGAATTAAAACACAAATTAATTTCTCTTCCCAAATTCTTGACTTTTTATGAAATCTTTCTCACTCTTTACTTTTCAGATTTTTATGGCTTAACAAGGATATTTTAAATCATCAAGTTGAAGTTTACATTTTTATACTGGAGGAAGTCTGCAGAGCTCATACTGGTGGACCAGTTAGAATACAAATATGTTATGATCTTGTGGGCCGGATATAATCGTTCCACGGGCCGGATTTGGCCCCCGGGCCTTGAGTTTGACACCTGTGATTTACAATATAGTGAATGGAAAAACTACATCAGAAGCAATAATGTGCACTTTGAATATATTGATCTGATTTTATTTTCATATCTTTTAGGGTAGATCTAAACTTGCTGGATGCATTTATACTATGTGAATGACTTTCAGTGAGATTTCAGCGAGAGAGAATCTGATCTGAAGTCAGTCGGCTGTTTTCATGGATGGTGTGTTTGTGAGGATCCTCAGCAGACAGACTAAGGTGCTGTTTGTTCTTTTTTGCCATATCTGTCTCACTTAGATGTTTCAGATCATCAAACTAATGTTAATATTGGACAGAAAAACCTGAGTAAATACAAAAGCCAGTTTTCGTATGATGATTTTATTTATTAAGGGAACAAAAAACCCTTCCAAACCTAGCTTGCTCCATGTGGAAAAGTCATAACCTTATAAGTGGTGTTTCCACCCATGGCAGCAACAAACAAGCATCTGAGAAAACTGTCAGTGAACATTTTTAAAGATTCATACTCCTGCTGTCATTTCAGCGACTACTGTGGGCTTGTTTGGGGCTAGAGATCTTCTCCTGTCCTGCCCAGCAGGGGGTGCTCCTGTTCCTTCCTTCAGTCCCAAATGCAGCCCATGCCTTGGGCTTGAACTGCACCTGAATTATTGAAATTGAGGTGACATCGATGAGCTGCTCCTCTTCTGCAGGGCTGGTGTTGCTTAGCCTTGCATTGCTGCTCCACCTGTCACAGCCCACTTTGAGAACCATCGCCAAAAAATATATGAAACAGGAAGTAAACTTCAGGATGCAATGTATGAGGAGGTATGGTCCAGTTTTGGGGGACTTTGTGAGGTGAACTGGACCATGGAAAGTTCACCATTTTCATTACTTTTCCTTTTGTTTGTTTGTATGAAAGGATTACAGACTATTTAAAAAAACGAGATAATGATGGACTGACTGTCATAATCAATGATTACTAAGTTTACCAGCCACATATGATAAGAAACCCTCTACAGGAGAATTTAGGACATTTTAATCTTATCATATCTTGTGGTTTTTTTGCAGGTTAAAGCTCATTTTGATAAATATCTGTCTCCTCTCTAGGTCGATGTTGTTCCTCTCAGTCCGCTCCAGTCTCAGTCCTGATGTGCTCCTTCCCATGGGAAACATCTGCAGACCCTAAAAAAGGCAGACAGGCCAACACCCAGCACACATGACAGAGCTGCTGTGGAGAAGACAACATGAAAGACGAGTTTAGAGGCTGAGGAAGACACGTTTAATCTTCTAATCTGGACTCTGAAGGCTTTATTTCATCCTGGAGCTGAGGCAGAGCCAGGCTGGACCTACACTTCACTGATATACCTACTATATTTACAGACACGCTCATCTTTGAATGGAGGGTGTTACAAACAAACACAGACAACGGCCACTGATGAGAGATGGAAGGCTGGATATCTGATATTTATGATGAAAGGAAACAACGAAAGACTTACAGCTGAGAAAATAGCCCAAAATAAAGTGTCAGCTGTGTTGTTTGATGTGCTCTGTTAGAATAAATCATGAGAGAATTGTGGATTTATTAACAAAGGATGGACGTATATTAAATACAATTATTCCTTTAATAGATATTAAGATTATTTCAGTCTTCTTTTAAGATTTAAAAGGAGTACATTGTTACACTGGTGAGGAGTCATACAGTAGAAAACAACATGGCTCCTCTCAGCTACAGAAAAAGATCTATTACACATTTCTATGGAGGCCCATGTCTGCCACTAAAAAGGAACAAATATGAAAGGTAGGTACTTATGAAAAATAATCTCATAATCTAATTTTATAATTTTGACTCTTTACCCCACAATCATAACTCTCATATCATAAATATGAATTTCTTATCTTCTAAATATCATGTTTATACTCGAATTACGACATTTTTCTCATGGTTTTGAATTTTGTAATTATGAGCTTTATTTCAATTTCAGTTTTTTTTTTTTTAATAAATCAATAACCACACTTTTTTTTGGATGCAAGTTAGAAAATTCAATTTTCCCGCAGATGTATGGGATTGTTTTAAAACATCTTGATTGAATTAAAATACCTTATTATGTACTTTAGAATGAAATAATGACTTAGATTGTTAACAAGAGTCTCATTAGATATGTTTGTCTGAAGGTTAAACATAAAAAGCCCCATAGAATATTAGGAAAATACAAAAAAATAATCTTAAATACCATATAGTATTTAAAAATAATAGTGAGATGGTTATAACATCAAGTTTCATAGAAGAAAAAAAAAATATATAATATCTATATCCAGGTACTGATACAATATTCATAAAAAAACATATAAAATGATAATATTAAGTCCCACAGAAACTAAAAATATGTATAAAATAATAATATCAAGTGCCATGGAAAATAAAAAGAAAGAATATTTACATTAGAACCACAGAAAAAAAAATATTGAGCAACATAAAAAAAAAGTAATAGTAACTCCCACAGAAAAAAAATATACAAGTATATGTATATTAAGTACCACGGGGAATCAGAAAGGTTAATATAAATATTAGGACCCATAAAAAACATATAAAACGAAAATATAATGCCAATTAGAAAATAAAACATATAAAATAATGATAGAAAGTCCCATAGATCATCAAAAATTAAATATTAATAATAAGACCTATAGAAAATAAAAATAGAAAATAAGAATATTGAGTGCCATACAAATAAAAATAATAAAAATAATAATAATAGTAAATGTAAATGAATAAAAAGGTAAAATAAAAATATTAGGACCCATAAAAAATATAAAATTAAATATAATACCAATTAGAAAATAAAGATATATTAAATAATGATAGAAAGTCCCATAGATCATCAAAAATATTAAGTATTAATAACAAGACCCATAGAAAATGAAAATATATAATGATAATATTGAGATGAAGGTACCGCCTACACTCTTATGGGATTGGAGGAGAAAATTAAGGAGGTGTGGCCAAATCCGTGTAACTCGACACCGGGGCCACGCGCTGTTTTGACTGTAAACTTTCCCCACGAGCTCGAGAGCAGGGCTCTGTCAGTGAGGCGCGGAGGGAGCGGAGGACCGTTGGAGACCTCTGTACCTGCGGTCGAACGGAATTCAACAAACATGTCCGTTTAAAAGACTTTAACTCGAGCTTTGTTTGGAGAAGTGGACCAGAAATTAAGACGTTTCTGTGGAGAAATGGAGGCTGTCAGTAAGTGGACCACTCAACAGGTGGCGGAGTGGATGAGAGGTAAGACGGACTGACGTTATCTGATCTCTATTTGGGGAAGCTAACGGTCCGGTGATAAAAGTTAACGGTTAGCGTTTGAAATAAATGGCCGCTTATTCGCTACATTAATAAACTGCCGTTTTTTCTAGCTTAAGTTGCTACGACCTTCTGTCATTCATCAGTTCATCAGAGAAATGGGTCTAAAAAGCTACAACTAGCTTAAAACAACTGAAATTAACCGCTTATCTGATGTTTAGATAAAGGCATTTTAGCTAAAGGTTGGTATCTTTGAATTTTCACCCGTGGTGCTGACTCTGTAGTTTATATCTGTGTTTTATTGACGTTTTGACTGGTTGAGGGTTCGTTGGGGTTGACACATAGACAATGGGATTAACTAAACTGATTGGTGTCCACTGTTGGGTCTCGTTTTTGGTCCATTTTCATCATGAATTTTAGCAGGATCTACAATTTTGGGGTCATATCCACTTCATACCACGAACTATCAGAAATGAGTATGAGAAAAAGTCCAAACATTTATGCTTTACCCTTCTTTGAATTTAGGTTTAATAATTTGATTTATAAAGTAGCTTTTCGTTGGGTACCAGTGAAAACTTTCAGACATTGCAGCCTAAATGAGCACCAGTTTACAAAATAGGTAATTTCAAAAATAATTTAAACTAGACTGGTGTCCCTGATCTGAATTAAAGTCATTTTTTATTTGGAATAAGTAAAAGATGCAGGAAAACATACTCTAGTCCGGTGATACTCAATGTGTGGCTCTTTTATGTCTTAATTTGAAACATTATTCTCATTTTTGCCACTTCTTTTTGAAACTTTTATCCTGCTTTTAGCAATTTTTGCCCATTTTTTTGGCCACTTTTCGCCCCTTTAAGCTGCCTTTTGCAATCAAATGCCACCTATTTCCTGTCTTTTTGCTGATTTTTGCCCATTTTTGCCATGTTTCCCTTATTTTTTTGCCTTTGTTTTGCCACTTTTGGACCATTTTTGCCACCTGTAACGCTTTTTTAAACCACATTTCACCCATTTTGAAACTTTCTGGCCTTTTTTTTTAACCACTTTTCTCAAGGTGTTTGCCCCTTTTTGCATATTTTTGCAACTTCTTGCCCATTTAAGCTGCCTTTTGCAATTAAATATGACTTTTGCCGATTTCCCTCACCTTTTTTCAGATTTTTGCCCATTTTTCCACCTTTTCTCCAGATTTTTGCTCATTTTCCCACCTTTATCTGATTTTTGCCCGTTTTTATGATTGTTTTCTGATTTTTGCCCATTTTCCCAACTTTTTTCTGATTTTTAGCCATTTTTGCCATCTTTTTTTCTGGTTTTTGCCTCTTTCTCATCTTTTTTTTTTCTCCAATTTTTGCCCATTTTTCCCATTTTTTTCTGATTTTTGCCCATTTTTTCCACCTTAATTCTGATTTTTGCCCATTTTCCCCTTCTTTATTTCTGATTTTTGCCCATTTTATTGTTTTTTAATCTCAGCCTTTACACTTGGATTTGAGGTTGTAGCTGGAATAACTGACACATATTTTGATATCAGTCTGCACACATAAAGAACCATAGTTTGACAGTCTGATGCATGCAGCATTGCACACGCTCCCTCTGTGATTATGTTCATATTTATCGGTTGTGTCATATGTGCTGGCTGCAGGTTGTCACCTTGTTTACCTTCTTTATCATATTTCCTGTCCTCTGCACTGATAGATACACACTCGGTGGTTGAGTAGCAGCTGGTTTGGTATTGCATGAGCCATGTTTTCATATGCTCGTTGTAGTATTTCATTAAGCAGTAAACAGGCCAGACCAGTTATAAGATCAGCCATAAAGTGACAACCAGGCTTGTGATCCAAGTGATAAAGAGCTGGTTTTAATTTCAAAGAGGATTAGACAAGGAGCAGCATGAGGAGGAGGGTTTGTGTGTGTTTGTATTTACATGTTAACAATTAAAAGTTCTACATTCTTCATCACACTCAGACTACTCTCTAGGAGTAACAGTGAAAGCTTGAAACCAGAAAAAAACACCTTACTTTGGCACTTAAAAACTGTTTATCCTGGAACAGAAAACCTAGAACTAAACTGCCAAACTGGATGTGTTCCAGTCCTTTGTTTTGAAGGAAACAATGACCTGGAAAACATCCAGGTTATGAAGTTGCAGTATTTTTTATCATAAGGAAAAGCTGATCATAAATTGTGCAGCGTGTCAAGGGACAAGTCAAGATAAAAGGTTTGCTTTGTTTGCAGAGTTTCAGTTCTCTGGGGTGAAAACCGCTGAATGCTTCTGAGTAGGGATGTCTAGATTCATCAGTTTAACATCGGTATTTGCCAATATTGCCTTTTCAGAATCAGAATCGATAGGCTAGACTGAAATAGATGGTTATAGAAAAATAATAATGATGCGCTATAAGTATTTTTTTTGAACCGATAACCGATAATTTCCTACTCCTGATGGCCGATGACTGATATATTTTTTTCAATTGTTGATTCAACGAAAGACGTTTATTTGATGTGTTTATGCACATCTGGGGGTAAGAAGGGGTTAATATGTAGTGAGCAAAGATACTTCTAACTAATTTTAACTAATGTCACTCATGTCTTTCAAAAAACAAAGAACTATCCTGACTTTATAACTGTTATTATAGTTCACTTTTTTAGTTAAACATTTGTGAACCAAGTACAGCATACACAAACTGACAGACGGTTGTCCCCCAGAAAACCGAATGATAACAGGCTGTTACGCTGAACAAATGGAGGTATTTGGGGGCCTGTTTTTTTTTTTTTTTTTGCTTAAGCCGGAATTAAAGCGAGCTGATGTTTTACATAAATATTAAAAGTATGCACTGACATAAGTCATATCAGAGAGAGGTTAAGAATGTAAAGTCCACCGTGGTCTGTGTCTAAACTTCAGTTCCTAACGTGGATCAGACTGAATGAAACCACATCAAACAGAGCAGGCAGGTACACGTCTGTGAAAGTAGCGCTGGATCAGGAGACTGCCAGACTGATTTTGTTATTATAACGTTGCGCCTTTTGGCTCTGGCAAGCTTTCTACAGTTTTCAATGCCTGCTTACGATCAGCGCTCTGCCTGGTATTAGCCATTGGCTCGGTCCTAATGCCCGCGGCTGAGGCTAGTGGCTGCTGCTGCTTCGTTTTAATGTCGTAAGGATGATGACTCTAAAGTGATTTCTAAGATCCGTTGAGGACTTCTTTCTACTCTTTGCGACCTTTGCAGGGCAAATTCTACACACGGTCGTGTTGTCCTCCCCGTAAACACTGAGTAACGCCACTGTGTTGTTAGCATTTTAGCACAGGGTCTGCTTCCTCTTCCTCTCTGGTGCTTAACAGTGGGTCGTGTGCTGCGGTGCCACCTGCTGTTTCAGAATGTGTAGTCTTGTGAGAAAGAAAACAAACGGCAGCACTGCCCTGCTGACAAAAATCTATATCTATATCTATATCTATATCTATATCTAAATATATATCGGGGCTAGTCATCATGATATCGGACTTACCCTAACAGCCATCGTATGGGGCTCTCCCTTGGTGGCCAGCCATGTCAGAGATGTTGGCTGCTGTACCTCTTTGTTTACTGATGTTTTTGGTTTTATTTTCTGCTTCTTTATGTGCAGTTGCTCCTTCAGAATAGAGCTTATGTTTTATTGACCCTGAACGCTGTAACTAACCCACAGCTTCATTGTGCAGCTCTGACACTCGGCGCTCCTTTCTGAGGGACTTTTCCATGACTTGAATTTACTGATGTGAGAAAGTGAGAGTCCATTTAGCCCAGTTTGTCCTCAGACAGCTCAAACACAAACACACATACCAGCACACACGTCATTGAACAGAGGGACAATGCGGAGTGGCATGTCGATGGCGGCTCATAAAGACTCAGACAATCCCTCCTCTTCACTGACGATGGCCTCCTGAAGTTTGGAGGGTCAGAGGGTCACTGTGACTCTTCACTGTGGAGGCGGTGTTATTTAACCACAACGACATGATCCCACTTTTGTTCTGCATGAAAAGACGACGACAAACAGGGTCAGTCACATGACCTGGACGGCTTCATTAAGCTCTGTCACTGACAAATAAAAACCAAACCATCACTTCTCTGATCTGTGCCAACCTTCAGCCATTTCTTTGGTCAGCTGTCACTTTGCAGTAATATTCGTCCTCATTTTGCCTTGACTTTCACTCCTTTTAAATCTCTGTTTATACTTCATGCTAACATCAACTCAAACCATCGTTAAAGTCTTTCAGTGTTTTCAACTTAAAGTCTTCCACTCTATTCTCCAAGCCCTTTAATTCCTGACAAAGTTCTGAATCTATAAACCTTTTTTTCTAAATCCATATTGTTATTTCTATAATATTTTTATTAACTGTTCATCTCTTTTTAAAAATAGACTAGATTAAAATTGCAATTTCAGCTGAAATGGTGTGGGGATGCTGAAAGCTGAGTTGTGGAAGAACTGCTGAAAATAGTCAAAAAGTACAAAAATAGCTGAAAATAGCATTAAAATAGCATGAAAGTAGCTAAAAAGGATAAAAATAGCTGAAAGTAGCCTCAAAAAGCTGAAAATAGCTGAAGAATAGCTGAAAGTAGCCTTAAAATAGCTGAAAATAGCATAAAATTAGCTGATAATAGCCTAAAAGTAGCTGAAATGGCATTCAGTAGCTGAAAAAGCATAGAAATAGCTTAAAATAGCATGAAAATAGCTGAAAATAGCATAAAAGCTGAAGAGTGTAATACCTGATTTGTGAAGAATGTGAAATCATTTCTTAAAATATAGAATTTTGAAAGCAAAATAGCTGAAAAAGTATAAAAAGTATAAAAAGTTTAAAAATAGCTGAAAAGAGCACAAGAAGCTGAAGAGTTTGATAGTAGAATAGTAATGCTTAGTCAGCATCCCCACTAATAATGTAATCATGCTGATATATTAGAAGATTTTTTTCAGAACAGTAAGTGATAATGCGTCAGCTGTGGACAGGTTTCAGTAAAATATTAACCCACACTGATCCAACAGAACTGATGCTTTACCAACTTTGTCCAACTGGAAGCAATAGGAGGAACTCTGGTAGCGCTCTGATTAGGGCTGGGAAAATAATCGCAAATAAGATTAAATCGCAAAATGGCCTGCTGCAGTTTCAAATCACAGAAGGTGCAATGTTTCTTTAACCTGTAATTTGTGTCAAAATACCAGTTTAAAATGTTTTTGCAGCAGAGACATTTTGTATTACATCATGCAATCATTCTAGTGCCATATTTTTTAAAATAGTGTACAAAAAAATCCTATTTTCTTTGTTTTTGCATGTTTTTCTTATGCTATATCTATTAGAATGATATTAAAATGACCATTCCCTTTAATACAACAGTTCATATCCAGTTTGCAAAATGAGTCAAACTCATCACAGTTAGATATTTTTTCAAAATTGTCCAGCCGTAGTTTAATCTCAGATTGTGGTGGTTATAGTATAGAATGAGTACATGAGTGGGGTCAAGTTAAACATTTTATTTTGTGTTTTATTTTATCTTTTATTGTGCATTGTTGAAATTTCATTATGTAAATATTTACATAATTTTGTAATTGATTTATTCTTTGAAGCATTAATATTAATTTATGCAGTTGATTTTAGTGAGGTTAGTACACAGTCATAGCCACACATGCAATGGTACTAATAATTGCCATAATAATTTCTTTCGGTGTTTGGTTTTTGGTTTTTGGTTTTTGGCCTTGGTTTCCTCATTTTCGGTTTCGGCCAAGAATTTTCATCTGGGTGCATCCCTAGTTTTTTTCCTGTGTTTGGATCCAAATAAATGTGATCAAATATGTAAGTAATGAACAGACTTCAGTTTGCCGAGATCTCTGAATCTAAATCAGTCCCTGACCTGGATTCTGTTGTAGTGTTTAGCAGATATCTGCCTTCAGCTGCAGGCTGAGGGTGTGTGTGCTGTTTGTTTGTATTGTGTGTTATTGTGTGTATACTAACATTGAACCTCTGAAGATACAGGGTTTTCTTTATATGTGGTTTAGTAAAAATCTCTCTGTTAGCTCTAAGTTTGTTCCCACACTGACTGAGCCGCTCCAGCTGACCACAAACTCTTAATCCGTGAATATCAGAGTGTTAGGGATAGTCAGGGAATTCCTTCAATGGAATATGGGTCAACGTTTCCAGGTTTAGCGGCTGTAATGTAAACTGAAAAACACGTTTGACAGTGAAGAAGAGACGTTTCCTGTGTCAGGTTGATGAAGGCATGTGAATAAATCAGGATACTCAGGTTATTAAAGGTTATGGGACAGATTCATATGAGCTCTTTATGGAGCAAAGAGGTTATCAACATTTTTAATACTTTAATATTTATCAAGACCACACCTTTAAATAATACAGTTTACATTATTTTGAGCACTAACCATTGATGACACACTTTACTGGAGTTTTCCTGCAATTTTAGCAATTAGAAAAAGAGATTTGAGAGGAAGTTACCACATTGCCAAGGACTGTTTTCACTGTTGTATCAAAATGGGTATCAGTGTTTTATTTTACATATATTGTACTGAATCTTTTTGAAAATGTTCCAGTACTTTTTTCCTCCCCAAAACCGACACCAGAACGTAGAGTATGAGCCGATACTGGTGTAAACTTTCTGTACATACTGTGCTGTGCAAAAGTGGCACGTTATTTTAGCACTGCAGGGAACTCAGAACATGACCCAGCAAATACAATGGTAATGTGCAACCTCTCTGCGACACTTACAGTTGTTTTTCCTGCTAATTATTGTGAGTGTAACTGCTAAATATTAAAATAACAATGACACTGAGGACCACATCTCTCTTTACTTTCTCTCCATTATGCACTATTCAAGCTGTCTCCACAATGATCTGCACCTTTAAGCATGATGTGATGATGGGACACCCTGTCATTGGTTGACAGACCGTCACAAAGCATTCTGGGAAAACAATATACCTTTAAGCATTCAAGCTTGTGGCAATAAATGGTTAAAAGTGGTTAAAAAATGAATTAAATGACATTCAATATCAGATCTACAAGTGTGAATTTAATATTTAAAGTCCCATAAAGTCACCCAAGCCCCAGGCCCACTATAGAAACGCTTCTGTAAGGGCCAAGAAGGCATGGATAGCTTGAAGGAACAGTGCAATGGATAGCTTCAAGAGGGCAAAAAAAAAAAAAAAAAAAAATAGGCTATGGTTTATGGTTAAAAAGTTCTTTAACTTTTAATAACTTGTGCCACTTTTTGTCTAATATGATATGCTGGTATTGGATCGGCGCGTAAGCATTGTGTACTCACAGATACAAATACCCACATTTTCAGAAGTATCAGACTTATTTTTGATTGTAGTATCTGAATCAGGACAACTCTGATTTTGATAATTCAGGTACCAACCCTACACTTATTCTTCTGATTTTATAACATCATAGAGGAGGTTTAGTGCTAAACAGCTGCTGTTTGACACACATTATAGTGACTGTTCAGTGTCTATTATGCCTGCCTCACACTAGATCAGTGATGCACAACATGTGGCTCTTTAATGCCTTCATTTTAAATATTATTCCCCCAGAAAACCTTAAATAAAGGAAACATTTTTGCCCCTTTTTTACCATTTTTTGCCACTTTCATCCATTTAAGCTACCTTTTGTCATTAAATACCACTTTTACCTACTTTTTGCCCATTTTTGCCACTTCTTTTTGCCACTTTTCCCCATTTTTTTCAACTTTTTGCCACTTTTCACCCGTTTAAGCTACTTTTTGCCATTGAAAACCAATTGTTTCCTTTTCCCCCATTTTTTCCTTTTCTTTTAGCCATTTCTCCCCATTTCACCCTTTTCCACCACTTTTTGCCCATTTAATCTACCATTTGCCATTTAATACTACTATTTTCCTATTTTTTGCCTATTTTTGCCACTTCTTTTAGCCACTTTTATCCAATTTTTGCCCCTTTTCTTCATATTTTGCCCATTTAAGCATCCTTTTGTCATTAAATACCACTTGTTTCATATACACCACTTGTACTGACTGCTTTTTAACAGTTTTAGTCACTTTTCACTTATTTTTTTGCCACCTGTAACTCATTTTTTTGTCACTTCTCACCCATTTTTTGCTACTTTCTGACCCTTTCCCCTTTTTCTCCCCATTTCACCACTTTTCATACATTTTTGCTGCTTTTTTACCATTTTTGCCATCTTTAACTCATTTTTATTGCTACTTCAAGTCGTTTTTGCGACTTTTCAGCACTTAGATTGCAAAGGTATTGCTCTTGCAAAGGTATTTTTTAACTATTTAGCTCTTTGGTTGAGTAACACTGCACTAGATGATTTTCAAACTTTAACCAATTTTTAAAATGTGGGGGACGACACATAAGAAAGATTTAACGGAGCCTCCAAATGTACGAGATAATTCAGCCAGATCATTAGCCAATGGAGCCTGTATGATCAAACATGACTGCAAAAACTAAAGAGATATGGAGGACAGTCAACATGATTAGCTTGCTGTCCTGGTGTGTGTTCAGTTTTACGGTGATATAAATGAATCAAAAAGAGGATCTGGGTAAAATCCTGGCTGAGGAGACGGTATTGGTGCAGCTTATACAAACTTTTGGTTAAAGACGTGGTATTCTGCCAGAGGCAGCCCAGTCTGGAATATCAAAAATCAAACGCCTACTCAGTCATTTTTTTTCTTGCTCTGATTGGGCCAGAAGGAATGCGACTGACAGAATGTTCATCCAATCACCTACTGAGAGATTTGGAGGGGTTTTGCCCTTCCCAAACACACAGTATGGGCAGATGGATGTTAAATGTAACCCATGGGTAGGTGAACCAGTCAGGTAAATCTGACCCAAAGCTGGCATAAAATCCTCTAGTTTATAGCCAGCCTTAAGGTACTGAGAGGCCCCCGGGGTACCGCTAGATGCAGGTTCCATACATTTACCATGTTATGTTTGGTTAAAAAACCCAGGTGATGATTAGAAAACGTTGAAGGCGTGCCACAGTTTCAGTATGACAGTGAACAGTTTTCATTGTGTTTAAACCCCTACATGTAGAAAAGTTTCTGATCTTAAACAGTCCATGATGTCTCTCATTATGACTGAGGTTGTTTCTGCAGGTTTTTTTTAAACTCAGATGATGAAAGTCTGCCCCAGGCTTCAGTCACAAACTGATCACACAGCTGTAGCTCAGAGGTGAAAACATGTGAGCTCAGCGTGTTCAGACAAATCTGCATACTTCTCTGCTGGTCTGGCAGGTGCAGTCTCACATCTCCCTGTAAATGACGACAGAATGGTTAGTGTGTAGAGACAGACACATAAGGGGACATCTCACCTTCACTAACACTAATACTGCATGCATATAAAGCCATTTATATGTGGAATCTTCCAGCTCAAAGCTTCTCAGTTGTGTTTTTGATTGTTCTGTCTTCTCAGATTGTGGGTTGAATTTAAAGAAAGTTATTTGACCTTCTAAATTTGACATTCTAAATCTGTGATATTTCTCCACTGTGGGTAAATCTGTCAAAAACAATCCATCTGTATCTATTCTGCCTCTCACCTGTAGAAAGCAGGGACCCCAGGTTTGGCAGAGAACACACTACCATGATTTGGTACCAGATTTAGGCAAGAGAATAAATGCTTGGACTAAAAGTAAAGACTAAAATGTGAGGACTTTTACGGACTAAAACTAGACTAAAATGTGTTTGAGTTTTTGTCGCCTAACACTAAAAAGGATAGAAATGACTAAAATGTGACTAAAACTAAAATGCTTTTCATTTAAAGACTAAAATTAAAAATTACTGCCAACATTAACAGTAGCTGGATTTCAATTACACTTGGAAATGCGCAAAATTGAAATAGCGCAATAAAAAACTGGTAATGGAAACACCTGAATTTTGAAAAAATCCCTAAAATATAGCTAAAAAGTTTTTACGCTTTCATGAGGAGTTTTTTTCAGGTGTTTCGATATAGAAATATATTGCAAAAGTGCAATGGAAACACTTTTTCTGCATTTACAAGTCACGGGATGTGATGTACGGTGTCACGTGATCAGTCACTCCAAGCCAACATGGCGCGGTACGCGTGGACAGAAGAATAGACAAGACTTTTCTTAACATCATACTTCTACCCTTATGCGTGGCTTTTGCCATACATACGTACTTTAACTCTGAACAATCATCCGTTGCCTTCGTCTTTTGTTCAAAATTATCAAGGCAACCACCGTAGATGTAACCAAAACCCTACCAACATGCAACAGGTTTTTAGCGTCAAGCTTCCCTGCAGCGGGTTCACACGAGATTTTATGAGAATTGCAAGGCCTATGCCCAAAACTCCCCTCAATGGAAACACATTCAAAATGCAATTATACTTAATTGAAATTTAAGGAATATCTCTTTTATTTTGCAAAAAACTGTAATGGAAACCCAGCTACTGATGCAATGAACCAACAACGTTGTTGACAAAATTCTGAGACAAATTTAATTGAGGATGTTTCATTGGATTGGTGTTTTCATGCTGAACTTGCACATAGCATTATTTTCCTGTGTGGAGATTGATGAGAGGTGAGCCATCTCACTACATGTTGGCAATATTCGCTCAGGCAAATCAATGACCACGTAAACAAAACATATCCTTATGATGGGGGGGCCGATGCAACAATGCCGTGTCCCAAATTAATAATAAACTCATGAGCGTTTACCCTCAACGCTGCAGGTAAGTGTTTACCTTCTGCTGCAGAGTCTTGATAAAAGATAGGAAGCAAAGGGTGACTGATTTGTCTGCAACAGCACCAAAACTAACTCCTGAGCCAACCCCACTGTTTTAACTTGTTAACAAAGACGGCAAGCATGGAGTCAGGACATTTATCGTTGCTTCTACAGCTGAAAAAGAGCATTCACCCTGCCTATCCATTCAGTTATCAGCCGCTGTTGTCCTCTCCCTCTCTCACACAGTGATTGGAGTGTATGCATGTGTTTGACAAGGTTATTATAGTTTGGGATTTTTTGGGGGCATCCCCAGTTTTGCATTCCTTTGGCTGTTATTAGGCCCATACAGCTGTATATATCCCTTATCTGACATTGAGGATGCTTGTTTTGTATTGAATAAATAGCAACAGTGCCTCCTCTCCTGTCTGCACCTGTCGGCGTCAGGACCTTCACAGGTGTGCTGTTTTAACTCCTCAGCTGAAAAGAATCCAGAGCAGCAACACTTGATCCTGAGAACTGTGATAACAGAAACTCTGTGGCTCTGCTCCGATAAGGGGGCTCACGTGATGAGGTTTCCCATTGAATCCAGAGCTTGAAGGTGGATGTTTGTTTAGAGGGAGGGGACCTGCTGTCAGCTGAGAGCTGCATCACCACAGCCTGCACCATTGAGTATTACTCGTTTTCTTGTGTTGCTCCTTTTGATTCTTCAAGTTCCATATAAACCACATGAGTATCAGTACTGTTCTGGTGTTAAGGGATCAGGTCCAGCTCCTAGTCAGTGCTTAAGTTCATCCTGTAGGTGTTGGATGGGATTGAGGTCAGAACTCTGAGCAGGCTGAGTCTAATTTTCCACACCAAACAGGACAACCCATTCTTCATAGACTGGGATTAGTGACATGTGCATGTGAGTATTATAGTGTTGAAACTGGACAGGGACAAACGGATACTGATGTGTAAACAGAAGCATTGTGTGCTGTGTAGCATTGGGACCGAAAGGACTTAGGTGCTAAAACTTCATAGCACAGGATCACAATTTGAGAGTTTGAATGTAGAATTAGTAAATAATTAGCATTTTTAATTCCCTTTAGTCACTCAGGGGCTGTTTCTCTGTGGCGTCACACTCATGGACCCATGATTGTGTTATCACAGGGCGTTACAGTGAAGGTTTTCACCTTAACAATACGCACGCTCCATCTTTACTGCCAGTGTAAAAAATATAAATTATAATCCTCCTGTGTCTCTGTGTCACATCCAACAGCAGCTCATATGCAGCTCAGCTTAGCTTCTATTGGATCTTCTTCCAGTTGACTGTGCTAACATGTTAGCAAGCAGCTAACTGGTTGTATGTCAGACATTAAAAACATGGTCAACTTTACAGCTCTGTAAATTTCATACATTCAACTTTTGAGCATGCACACAGCCTGACGTATAGGAAGTTCATAACCGGCTTTATGATACCTGACACCTCTAAAGCTAGGCATACACTGGGCTTCGATATTTTGATTATACAACTGCACAGACACGGTGAGAGCAGAACCATGAGCAGAATCCTCAACTATGCAGCATTTTTTCTTTATAAACTGTCAGACAGCATCTTATATCACTATGAAACAGCAGGAATGATGTTCTGATGTGCCCCATTCCCTGCAATAATAAAGGAAACAAACAAGCAGGAGAATATTCCAACCTGTAGAGCTCCAGTTGAAGCTGAATATTTGTTTGTAGTCAGCTGCTAGTTGTGTTTGCTTGTGATGCTGTTTACATGTATGAGAGGAAGACAGAGGGTCAGAGTGGTCATTTCCCTGTTTGTAGCTATTTAAAGCTGGAAACAGAGACACTACTACTTCATCCTCTGTGTATGAGACTTTTCAAAGGAAACGTCGTTGTACTTTGTCACAGTCCAAGCTGTAGAGTGAGCATATAAATCATGTGTTGTCATGCATCATAAACATTTCGGTTGTACAGTGTGAGCTGACATTCCACCACAACTGTTACAGAGTTGGCTGGAAATTACGATGTACAGCCAACTGGATCTCCAAGCTTTGTTGAGCCAGTTTAGCCACAGAAAGTCTGCGTATGCTATCTTTGTGTTATGGTGCAGCATGCAGGTTGTAATGTTTTCAAAGAAGTATCTGAAGGAAACAGAAAGCTCCAGAAACTCTTGTAGTTCAGAGAACACCTTCAGTGATCTAGTAAAGTTCTTCTAGTTGGAGCTTCCTGTTTCCTTCAAGACTTTATTCATCCTCCATACACCTTGGAACTTGGTGAGGTTGTGCCAGATATACCTACCTCAGCTGAATAGGTATCTCAATCAATCAATCAATAAATCAATCAAACTTTATTTGTATAGAACTTTTCATACATTGAAATGTAGCACAAAGTGGTTTACACACAACAGTAAATTAAAAGACAAATACATGAGTTCACCCCCCCAATCCCTTACCCACTACCCCCCATCCCACCCTGTTCCCCCACCCTCTTCTCCAATCTGTAGTCCAAATACGGCATTGGCAACTACGCCATAAATAATGAATTCCTTTCAAACAGGAATGTGCGTACCGAGGAAACGCCATGTTAAAACTCAGAATGAGGAAACACTGGAGGTTAGGTTAAAATCTTAAAACAAAGTGACGGTAAATAAAATAAAAACAGAATGAGAGGATACTAAAATAAGAATAAAAAACAAAATATAGCTCAATAAAACTGTATAGAATAAGTAAAAAAAACTAAAAGAGAGCTTGGTAAAGTTACGTTAAGAGGATAAACTGCTAAAAGGCAATCCTAAAAGTAAGATAAAGTGAGATAAAACCTAAAGCATAGACAAAATTAAGATGATAAACTAGATTTTACTTCAAAGCCAGGCTATAAAGGTAGGTCTTGAGTTTGTATCTAAATGCACAGATAAGCTTTTGTCTAACTCGTGGAGCTGATGTGAGGAAGCAAGCAGGAAAATTCACCTCACAAGAAAGAAGTTGAACCATCTTAAATTCTGATGGAGTATGCAGTGAATTTTTTTTTTTTATTTACAACATGATAAAAAGTCTAAGTAATGGAGCTTTAACTCTGTGTAAACCAGGAAAATCCCTGCTTTGTGACGGACATTAGGACTGATGGTGATTTTGATCAAAATGTCCCAGTGGTGTTCTTTCTTCGTTTTCATGCCGTTGGTCTTCCACCCAGTGTTTATTGTTATCAGTGAAACTGAGTTCACTGAGGGAGCGCGCTGAATCAGAGGAAGCTTCCAGATTGTCTTCACTGAGCGCCTCTTCCTGCCTTTCCCTCCATGTGAGCAACACTGCAGCTGTTCAGCAGAGGGTCCAGAACCAAGTTCACATGACAGTTCACCTTAAGATGGGCTGATTAGATTATTGATTTGCTGAATGAGACATTTTTTCAATAATTTAATAACTAGCTAGTTTAGGATATAATGCAGTCTGTCTCTGCTTTATGAGAGATATCTGAATGAAATGTGACTGCATTGTCTTTTTAAGCCCATGTTAAGTTTGAACTACTGAGCTGCACTAGTACAGAGCTGAGGACACGTTCCTGCAGTGGTGAAATGAACTGGTAATGACTCTGAACTGAGCAGCACTACTGTTACATCATCCTGATTCATTTAAAGCGTCATTAATGAATCCTATTATAACAGACTGGAGCACTTGTTCTGCCTACGTCAGCACTAATCGATCCAGCTCAGCACAGGCGTAAGAGTACTAAAGATTAAAACCTTCAGGACCGGTCTTTATGACAGGGCAAACTAGTGAAGCAACAGCATTTGATCATTTTAAAATGGATGTTAAAGTTAACACAGGCGGTCATTATCAATATCAGGTGAATGTTTTTGAATTTAGTGATCATCTTTTCATTTAGTGCCAACAGCAGATCCAAAACTGACTCTTAAACTGATGAATGAATTCCTCTTCGCTGTCTGTTTTTTAATTTATGGTAAGAAAAAACATTGTAACACCACTTCTTCACTATTAGGCTAGTTAGAATCTGTAGAATCAATTTTCACTACAAAAGACCTGGTCGTCTATCTTTTTACCGAAGCTAGAACACCTGATAACATGCTGAGTTTTTTAATGTTAGAAGCAAAGGCTAATATGGCAGCAACGTCTCAACGCCAAAGATGGGTTAAAATTGTTCTAAAATACAGGTGGCTAGACTTTTTGCATCGCTTTGACCAGCAGGGTTGTAAAAACTCTGTAATACCAATTTACAATATGTCATTTTAATTTTCCTCCTTTAATAGTTTAAATATAATAAGGAATAATCACAAAAAAATAGCAGTACAGTGTTAAAACACATTGAGGTTATTCACTTTTTTTTTTTTAAGATTTGTTTTTGGGTATTTTTGTGCCTTTATTGCGGGGGTCATCAAGTACATTTGCACAAGGGCCAGATTTAGTCTTGACAGAGTCTCTGGGGGCCGGACTTCCAAATAAAGACAAATTAAATCAATATTTTGTTCTTATTAACATATTATTTTATTAATATTTGTATTTTCTGTTAAAACTCAGGACATTTTTAGGCATTACCAGTGAGATCTGTCCCGATCTATAATGCCGTAGACCACAGAGAATGGGCCCTCATAATTATAGTTTAGCACCAATATGAACTCATGTTTAACACTTTTCTCTACTTCACTGCTTCTTTCTATTCTGGCTACATTTTGTGCCATTTTTAACCCATTTTGGAATTTGGAATTTTCCCTTAATAAAGGACTAATAAAGGAATATCTTATCTTTTTGGCACTTTCTGCTATTTTAACCCACTTTCCTGCCTTTTCACTACTTTACCAGTGGCTATTTTTGCACCATTTTGCCTCTTTTAACCCATTTTTATACTTTTCGTCCTTTTTTGCCTCTTTAACCTGATATTTTGCCATTCTTTGACTCCTTTAAACCTCTTTTCTTACCTGTCTTATCCCTCCTTTTTCCATTTTTGCCCCTTTTTGTCTATTTTTGCCACTTTTCATGACTTTTTTACACCATTTTTGCCACTTTCAACCCATGTTCTAAATATCTTTTGACCCCTTTTCCTTTTACACTGATGGTTTGCCACATTTTAACCTTTTTTCACCACATTTCCTGCAAGTTTATGTCCCTTTGTGCCACTCCACAGCCCATCTGGATGCTTACCACCCATTTTTGCCACTCTATAACCCCTTTTCACCACTTTATCCGTCCATTTTTTTCCAGTTTTAACACATTTTTTAAATATTTACAAGTGAATTTCTGTAAAAATAGATCAAATGTGAAGTCATTCTAAAACTGCTTGAATATTAATTGTTTTTGATGTGGATTTAACAGCTGCAGACATTTAAAGCCAAGAGATACTCTTAAAACCACAACATTTTCTTTTCCCGCTTTTCTGAATGTAATGGTCTTCTTGGGGCCAGACAGGAAGCTTTGGGCTGCCAGTTTATGAGCAGTGCTTTATTGGATAGAGGAGGACAGTGGATAGACTCGGAAACAGGGATGGGAGTTGGGGAGAGACATGCAAAGGGCCTCATGCCAGATCTGAACCTGGGCTGCCCGTGTACATGGTGCGCCTTAACCACTCGACTACTGGCACCCCCGTTATTCACTTTTTAATGGCGTGGAGAGAAAAGATGATCAGCAGTACAGGGTTTACTTCTCACGCATTTTTTAATGCAGGGACAGCGGAGGGCAGTCTAGTCTTTAAGCAAGCAAATGTGAATTGTGCCATTTAATATGTTATTTATTATTCATAATTTCACATCCAGATGTAGTTTAAAGACAATAGCTGATTCACAAGTTGTTTAGAAGCTCAACTAAAGGGTTGTGAGTGTTTTTGCGTGCTCCGCTGGAGACCTGATCATTCCTGCATGCTTTAGCAGCAAAAGATGACTGCACACGCATAACTTTGGTCCACTCTAGTCTAATGTTTAGACTCATGAGTAACGCTTTCAATTTAATAAATTATAATGATGCAACAAGAAAACACTACTCAGTTTGGCAATCATGTTGATGGACTGATTTAATGCCTATGTTAATAATAATAATGATAAAGTAATACATCAGACTTTATTAAGGCTGTCAGTCTTATTGTAAGGTAAACTGCGTGTAATAAGAACAGTATTTGCCAGGAATAACAGCTTCATGGCTCAGATTCTATGTGACCATGATTCTGATCACAGCTGCTCACAGATGTGCTTGAAATGGTTCCTAAAAACAAACTAGCTACCTCTTCAATCTAAAATTAAAGCCACTGTTTATGAGAATGTGTTTACAGTTTGTGCAGCGTGCTCATCACTCAGTGACTTTCAAAGTTTATTTCTCAAGGCACACCATCTCAGTAGGCTAGACTACTGTAATGCACTCCTCATTGGGATCTCTGGCAAGAGCATCCAGAGATTACAGTATATTCAGAACAGTGCTGCCAGGATCCTGCTGAGGGTCCGCAAACATGAACACATCACCCCCATTCTGAAATCTCTTCACTGGCTCCCTGTCCCATACAGAATCGAGTACAAGGTCTCCCTCCTTACCCATCAGTGCATCCACGGACATGCCCCCCAATACCTCAAGGAACTCCTCACCCCCCAGACCTCCTCATGCACCCTCCGTTCCGCAACCAAAAACACCCTCCAAGTCCCCAGAACCAAGCTCCGCACTATGGGTGATCGGGCCTTTTTCTCTGCAGCTCCAAGGCTGTGGAACGCCCTCCCTGACCACAAACTGCAGATGCTTTTAAAAGAGACCTAAATACCTATCTTTTTACTAAAGCTTTTTGCTAAAATTCTTTTATAGGTTCTCCTCTTAATTGATTTTATAATTTTATCATATTACTCTTCTGCTCTGTAGCACTTTGAGATTGCTGAAATGTAAAGTGCAATACAAATAAAATGTATTATTATTATTATTATTATTATTATTCAGTACTCATGTAAATCTCCTCTGAAACATGTCTGCATTTGATGTATAGTTGTACTAATAATGTATGGTTATTCAAATTCACCACACACACCTAGACATTCCTAGCCTTCGACATTTGGGAACAACTGAAGCACACAAATACACTCCAACATGTTTTACCAGCCTGCCTTTCAGCTATTTCTGCCTTATTCACAGTTGTTGATTAAAGCAATCTTCTGCAAAACTTTTTGCACCTCTTATTAGGCATTTTTACACCAAATTATCCAAATATATATATATATATATATATAGGGTTAGAAAATTCCAGAAATACCACAGAAAAAAAGTTTAGCTTTCTAAGTGGTTGTCCAGTTTTTTGATTCTTTATGAGAAATAAGTTTTAAAACGATATTGTAACTGGTTATTTTAGTCCGTGGCTGTAGAAATTCCTAAGGCACACCGAGAACCACTGATCTATGAGTCAGAGTCAGTGATGGAGCCCACAGGCTATGAGAGAAATAGTTTTATTAACCTCCATGATGGGCTATATATGCAAAATAGAAAAGGTCAGTGTGTTTGCATGGAGGGTCTTCCTCATTGTTCCAGTCAGTTGAAATCACAGCCTCTGAAATTTTCCATCATCCTTTAAAAAACCCTGTAAAAGACTGAGAATCTTCAGTTTATGTGACCTCTGCTGCAGGGTTGAGCTTCTCATCATCTCCTGCTAAAATAAGCGAAGAAAAATTAACAATAAAGGAGAAATAGAAGCATCTTTTCTTTTTGCATTTAAGGTTATTTCTATCTGGTGATCGTGGCTGTAACCTTTGCTAGGTAAGTATCATGAGCTAAGAAATTAGCGGGAAAGCTCTTGTGCTAACCTCGAGGCTATCATGGGTTTCTTCTTTTGTTTGGTGATGGAGAGGTCACACCTATAGATCGTCAGCATCAGAGGTAACGCCTGTGAAACCTCACATCAGCTTCCCACCAATGGGGGGTCTACTGAGCCAACATTCAACTGTTATAGGGATGTGCCTCAAATCCAGCAAACCTCTCATGATTTATGTCCATTAAGAAAAATTAACCTGCAGCTGTGAAATAAAGTATTTCATCTGTGTATTTTAGAAAATGAACAGCATGATGGTGTGTCTTGTGAGTATCTTTTACAGTCTCTGAACACTGTAGGTCTTTACTGGCCCTGCTCTCTGTGAACAATTCCTGTTTGTTTGATTTCATAAGAAGGCTGAGCCCAAACCTCACAGAGCTGAAGGAAATCCTTTTTCCTCCTGAATGCTGTTTGTTCAACGACCCCCCTGCACTGTGGCTCACTTTGAATGGTGTGAGTCTGTGTTACTGTGTGATATAGTGGTGGTTTTATGGAGGCCCACTGGAGCTATGAATAGCTTTAGAGCTCTTTTGCCACTTTTCCTCTCTGCTCTCCACCCTTGTCCTGTTGTGATGGAGGAGGAGGAGGGGCCACTGCTCCTTTTGTTGCCCCCAGCTGGGGAGTGCCGGGGCCAAACTCCACCTTTGTGCCTCCACATCCCAACACGTGCCATTTGTTGTAATGAACAGGCCATGTGGAATTAAACTGGGACTTCTCCACAATGAGAGGAATGGTACTGAGGACTTTGGATGTCTTCATATGTATTAGTCTTATTACAGACAGACACAACTACAGATAATGGCTGTTTTACTGTGGTTAAAATAAAATACTATACCGTAGGTAATTTAGCCAGCTGGTTCAGTTTCTCTCTAGTAAATATTGTCCAATTTAGATCAAATTTAACCCTTTACCTACTGACCCAATGCCAGCGCTGTTTTATATGTCCGGAGTATGATTACTGTAACTCTGTCAAAGTTTATCGGATCAGAAAAATTCCAACGGTGTTGGAAAGCTGAGAATAGTGGGCGTATGCACATATAAGGTTCATTACAGTACTCGCAACCACAAGACGTGGGCATTCATAGCAAAAAATCATAGCAAAACACCAGAAGTATTGCGAGACTGCTACACAGATTCTCAGCACTGTAACTCCTTAAAGGTTTGCTCAGTCTAAAAAATTCCGTTGCTGACAGAGAGCTGAGAATCTGTGCTTTCTGGCAATGTATGATGTGTGATATATACAGTGCTTAACAAATGTATTAGACCATTTGTCATATTTGTCTCAGAGACCATCCAGCATCATGAAGTGCTTTAATGCGGACTCTTCCATTTTCAGTCAGCTCTCCACGTTTTACCATTTTGAACAGGAATGAGGAATTTCAAACTGAATTCACCCAAATTTGAGCCGGCTCACTGGGCTTCTCTGAGAAGTCAGAAATGAATCAAGCATAACATTCAACCACTAAAACTCATTTTTCTGTTCAGGAATGACAGTAAATAGCTATAATTTGACATATTAATCAAGAAATATTAATGTGCTTTACTATTTTTTCAGTTTTTTTGTAAATCAGTAAATTTGAAAATTCATGGATAACAATAATAATTCTATTTTAGCATTAAAAATATCATTTGGGTTTAAGAGCTTCTACATATTGGTGTATTAACCATTGCAGAAACATAAAAATGATTTTGGTAATTACCAATGCTGTTAATTTAGGGCAGCTGTGGCATAAACCTTACTTTGGTTAGGGTTAGGGTGGTCTAATAAATGTGTTAAGCACTGTATGTTCTTTAAAAATCCAATTTCACCACCTTTTACACCATTTTTTGCCATTATTAACCAATTTGAGCAACTTCTAACCCATTTTAATTATGTTTTTAACAAAAATTATTTCATTTAAAGAAAGCTAAATGAATAAATAAATTTTTTTCTATGATAAGAGTGGTTATTATTCAGGTCAAATATAAAATATTGTTTTAACAGCTTAACTTCACAATGGACCATGGCTTTGTGGACCTCCATGGGCCCCCAGTTTGGCTAGGCCCCAGGTTTTCTGGAATGTTCATAGCCGTGTTCAACCACCTTCAGGTACAATGGGGGTCCCCGGTCTCTGGCACCTTTATTTTGGGGGTCGTGGGCTGAAAAGGTTGAGAACCCCTGCACTACACAAGGTGCTTCTCTCAGCCAAAGGCATCAGTATCAACCACAGGGATCAGTGATGTCAAGCTTTAAGTCTGATCTACACACCTTACTTTTTCAGTGAAAATTGACCAATTAAGATCCATTTCTGATCAACATGATATGTAATATGATTCAGCCATGTGAAAAATAGAGAAAAATAAACAGATGAACTTGTCGTTACAGAAATGTTTTGCTGTTGAGTAGCACAGCCAAGGATTTTTGAACATATTTGATTGTATTGTCTCTTGTCCCAGATTTCTGCAGGGCAGTTTGACTAATCTCTGCCCCTGTTGGAATGATTTGTGTGTTTGGGGGTTAGGGAGCTTGTCATATCACTCTGTAAACCAGGTCGGACATGTTTGTTTTGATCTTTGTGTCTAATGATTGACTGGACTGTTTATGAGCAGCTGGAGTTTCACTGACAAGTCTTTACAGACGTCCTCACATGTTTGAAACTCGGTTTATCACCAGCGCTCC
Source organism: Cheilinus undulatus (assembly GCF_018320785.1). Classification (NCBI taxonomy): domain Eukaryota; kingdom Metazoa; phylum Chordata; class Actinopteri; order Labriformes; family Labridae; genus Cheilinus; species Cheilinus undulatus. The sequence goes on along the minus strand of NC_054878.1, from coordinate 46,478,397 downwards.
CTGTAAATACTTCAGAGTTTTACTGTCAGAGCAGGAATTTAGGAGACAGTCCAGAACTGTGACCAGAACAGTGGCTGTGTGGTTATAGATAGGTCAGACCTGTGTCTGATAAGCTGCAAGTATGACGTACAGCAAATTAAATCTGTTAAATTGCTGTATGATGAGTTATGCCAATACTTCTGCTAGTGAGGAAAGTCATTAGTATTTTTACAGCTGCATTAATAAATTTCTTCATAATACACAAAAGCATTGGTAAAATACTAACATTGATCATAGCAGGATAGTGGTAAAAACACGCATGTTAAACCAATCTATATTCCATAGTTTTCCACTAGCCGACAGTGTAAACAGTGTTTCTAAAGCAGTGACAGGGTGTGATGTGTCTTGAGATGAAGCTGTGGTTTTATCGTGGCAGTAAGAGGTCAAACTTTCCCACCCTGATCTGCTGCTGCTGCCTGTTGGTGTTTCCCAGCAGCAGCTGACTGACTGACAGCAGGGCAGAGGCCCATCGCCGTCTGCAAACATGAGACAAGCCCACAGACGGAGAAATGAACCTTTCTGACATCTGTGACTAAAGTCAACTGTGGAAACTGAGCTCATAGAGATACACTGTGAAAATATTCACTGTACACGTTCATTTGATGCCTGAAAATCCTCATTTTTGTCTAATAATTGATCAAAATGATCAGAATTCATAAGACATTTTCATGTTTTCTTATGGCATACGTTAAACAGATATGTGCTCTCTCTTTCTCTGTCTTTGTCCTTGTGTAGAATCAGATTTAGAGCGTGTTCATTGATGTTTTGCTCTAACATCACCCCCTACCTCAGCTTCAGAGTGCTTCTTCTCCATGTTTGTTTTTTCTTGGATAGCAACAGTGGTGCAGTGCAGAATGTATGCAGATAGAAAGAGTATACCCACTTCTAATGCCTATTTCTGGTTGTTTCTGTCATTGATAGTTGGGTAAGAATATCATGGAAGGCCAATCAGATGCAGAGTAGAGGGGTCATACTATATGGCAGCGGTCATCAAGTACATCTGCACAAGGGCCAGATTTAGTCTCGACAGAGTCTCTGGGGGCCGGACTTTCAAATAAGGAAAAATTAAATCATTATTTTTTTCTGATTAATATATTAATTTATTAGTATTTGTATTTGTATTTTAAAACTCAGGACATTTTTAGTTATTACCAGTGAGATCTATCCTGATCTATAATGCCGTAGACCACAAGGAGACAGGCATGCCCACAGAGTTGGCTGGGCTCCTGAAAATCCCAGAGAATGGGCCCTCATAATTATGATTTAGCACCAATATGAACTCATGTTTAACACTTTTCACTACTTCACTGCTTCATTCTATTTCGGCTACATTTTGTGCCACTTTTAACCCGTTTTGGAATTAGGAATTTCCCTTGTGGGACTACTAGAGGAATATCTTCTCTTTTTGGCACTTTCTGCTATTTTAGCACACTCTCCTGCCTTTACTACTTTACCAGTGGCTATTTTTGCACCATTTTGCCACTTTTAACCATTTTTTATACTTTTTGCCCTTTTTTTTACCTCTTTAACCCAATTTTTTCCCCCATTCTTTATAGGGATAGACCGATTATCGGCGGGCCAATTATCAGCGCCAATATTCAGCATTTTGACGCATATCAGCATCGGCCTTTTTTTTTAATCTGATAAGAGTTAAGAGATCAATTTAAAACTGTTATTTTGGCTCTGATGCAGCTGCGCCTCTCTGTCTGGAGTCACTACTCTCTCTCCAGCACAGTCTATGTTATGGTATTGTCCCACCCACAGCACCATCTGATTGGTTACACGCAGAGCCAGGGCACGGGTAACAGCCAATCAGCAGTGAAAGCTGTGTGCATGCACACGGCGGAGATTAGGTGAGGATAAGTTTTGACGCGAGGAGATGCTCCGGAGAGCAGTTATATGTTTCGAAGTAAGTTAAGGCAGCAGACTCTCCTGAAACTGTAATAAACACCCCAGTCCTCTACACTCACTACTACTAGTAACGTTACTGTGAGCCCAATAACGTTATATAAACATAAGCGGCAGCTCTGCTTGCTCGCAGTCCCTCCAGATGAGTCTGTTCATCACTGGAAACAAGGTTGCTGATAATATCGATATGGAAAAAGTCCTTGATAGTACAGATACAGTTGAAACCAGATGTTTACATACACTATATAAAAAGGCACATAAACTTTTTTTCCCACCGTCTAACATTAAATCAGATTAAACTTTTCCTGCTTTTGGTCAATTAGGATTACCAAAATTATTTCTATTTGCTAAATGCCAGAATAATGAGAGAGATAATTTTTTAGACATTTTTTTATTATTTTCTTGAGAGTCAGAAGTTTACATACGTTTCATTAGTATTTGGTATCATTACCTTTAAACTGTATGACTTGGGTCAAACATTTTGGATATGCTTTCACAAGCTTCTCACAATAGTTTGCAGGAATTTTGGCCCATTCCTCCTGGCAGAACTGGTGTAACTGAGCCAAGTTGTAGGCCGCCTTGCTCGCACATGCCTTTTCAGCTCTGCCCATAAATTTTCAATGGGATTGAGATCAGGGCATTGTGATGGCCACTCCAAAACATTGACTTTGTTATCCTTAAGCCACTTTGTAACCAGTTTGGCAGTAAGCTTAGGGTCATTGTCCATTTGGAAAACCCATTTGCGCCCAAGCTTTAACTTCCTGGCTGATGTCTTGAGATGTTGCTTCAGTATTTCCACATAATGTTCTTTCCTCATGATGCCATCTATTTTGTGAAGTGCACCAGTCCCTCCTGCAGCAAAACAACCCCACAACATGATGCTGCCACCCCCATGTTTCACAGTTGGGATGGTGTTCTCAGGCTTGCGAGCTTCCCCCTTTTTTCTCTAAATGTAACGATGGTCATTATGGCCAAAAAGTTCAATTTTAGTTTCGTCAGACCACAGAACATGTCTCCAAAAATTAAGGTCTTTGTTCCTGTGTGCATTTGCAAACTGTAATCTGGCTTTTTTATGTTTCTTTTGGAGTAATGGCTTCTTCCTGGGAGAGTGGCCTTTCAGCCCATGTTGGTACAGGACTCGTTTGACTGTTGATAATGACACACTCTTACCAGCTTCAGCCAGCATCTTCACAGGGTCTTTTGCTTTTGTTCTTGGGTTGAGATGCACTTTTCGGACCAAAGCACGTTCATCTCTGGGACACAGAACCCGTCTCCTTCCTGAGCGGTATGATGGCTAGACATTCCCATGTTGTTTATACTTGCGTATAATTGTTTGAACAGATGAACGTGGCACCTTCAGGCATCTGGAAATTGCACCCAAGGATGAACCAGACTTGTGCAATTCCACAATTCTCTTCCTGATATCTTGGCTGATTTCTTTTGATTTTCCCATGATGTTACACAAAGAAGCAGTGTGTTTCAGGTGTGCCTTAAAATACATCCACAGGTGTGCCTCTAATAAACTCAAATGTTGTCAATAAACCTATCAGAGGTTTCCAAAGACATGACATCATCATCTGGGCTTTCCCAAATTGTTTAAAGGCATAGTAATCTTAGTGTATGTAAACTTCTGACTTTGAAGAAAGTAATAAAAATTGTCTAAAAAATCCTTTTCTCATTATTCTGGCATTTAGCAAATAGAAATAATTTTGGTAATCCTAACTGACCAAAAACAGGAAAAGTTTAATCTGATTTAATGTTAGACGGTGAGAAAAAAAAGTTTATTTGCCTTTTTATGTAGTGTATGTAAACTTCTGGTTTCAACTGTATGTGTGTGTGTGTGAGAGAGAGAGAGTAAAAACCTAGTGAACCCAATTCAGTCCAGATTTATTGCAGGAAAGCACATTCAGGTGAAGGCTGATTAGCATGACGTGAGCCCACCGGCTAGCCCACCGGTCCGCTTTCTCCTCCTCTGGCTCTAGACGCTCAGCAGACTGTAGCGATGGGGAGAATGTCTGTTATGGTAGTGCTAACGTTACTGTGAGGCCCATTACATTAGTGGTAGCTGTCTGGTCCTTCTTCTTCTTCTTCGGTTTTACGGCGGTTGGCATCAATCCCTCTGGTGCATTACTGCCCCCTGTCTGTTCCTATGATAAACACTGATTATTAAAGTGAAGATGCTGTAGGCTATTTAGTGTTTTTAATGTTGAATCACTTGAAACAAGGTTGTTGATAATATTGATAGGGAAATAATCAGTTTTTATAGTAAGAAGTGTGTTTGTGTGAGAGGGCAATAATGGCTGTTTAACTACCAAGCTATTTTACTTTACCTTTTTCTGTGTTGATTGAGAGATCCCAAGCAGCAGAAAATGACATATTGTTAGATGAAGTGTGTCCTGAAGCTGTCTTTGATAGTTTCTTGTAGAGAGGAGCAGGATATTGCTGTTCAAGACTTAAGACATAATGTAACTGCATCATAAAGCCTACATGAACTGCATGGTGTTTAGGAATGAAGTCACTTCTATTGCTAGTGTACTATTTTTTCAGCTATAGTAACATTAATTGATAGTAATGTAGCAGCCTAGTTTTGACCAAGTTAGGTGTTGGAGTTTGTATTATTTAAAATTTTGACGCCAATATTTTCACTTTTACTGCAAATGAATATCGGCTCCAAATATTGGTTATCAGCCTCCTTGACAACTAATAATCGGTATGGGCCCTGAAAAGCCATATCGGTCTATGTCTAGTTCTTTAACTCCTTTAAACCACTTTTCTTACCTGTCTTATCCCTCCTTTTTCCATTTTTGCCCCTTTTTGTCTATTTTTGCTACTTTTCATAACTTTTTCAGCATTTTTGCCACTTTAAATCCATTTTCTATACACCTTTTGACCCCTTTTCCTCTTATACTAATGGTCTGCCACATTTTAACCTTTTTTCACCACTTTTCCTGCAAGTTTTTGTCCCTTTGTGCCTTTGTGCCACTCCACAACCCATTTGGACACTTACTGCCCATTCTTGCCACTTTTTAACTTCTTTTCACCACTTTATCTGGCCATTTTTGCCAGTTTTAACCCATTTTTTATACTATTTGCCCTTTTTTGCCGCTTTGACCTGATTTTTTGCCATTCTTTAACTCCTTTAAACCACTTTTCTTGCCTGTCTTGTCCCTCCTTTTTCCATTTTTGCCCCTTTTTGTCTATTTTTGCCACTTTTCATTACTTTATTCACCATTTATGCCACTTCTAACCCATTTTCTATCTACCTTTTAAACCCCTTTCCTTTTATACTGATGGTTTGCCACATTTTAACCTCTTCTCACCACTTTTCCTACAAGTTTTTGTCCCTTTGTGCCACTCCACAACCCATTTGGATGCTTATTGCCCTTTTCACCACTTTATCTGGCCATTTTTGCCAGTTTTAACCCATTTTTTTAATATTTACAAGTGAATTTCTGTAAAAATAGATCAAATGTGAAGTCATTCTAAAACTGTTTGAATATTAATTGTTTTTGTTGGGGAATTAACAGCTGTAGACATTTAAAGCCAAGAGATACCCTTAAAACCACAACATTTTCTTTTCCTGCTTTTCTGAATGTCCTAATCTTCTGGGGGCCAGACAGGAAGCTTTGGTGGGCCTGATTTGGCCCCTGGGCCACCAGATGATGATCAGTGCTATATAGTTTACTGGGATATCTAGCAAGGCAAACCACTTGAAGGAATCCTTTCCATCAGCTTTCTCCCCTCATCGTGATTTATTAATCATCCCTACTACCTGAAGAAGAGTAGCAGAAGTTGAATGTCAGTGTGCAAATACATAGGAATTATTTTTTTGTGAACTAGATAAGCAGAAGAAATGTAACTGCTTATCTTCTGCTGCATGGGTTTCTAAAGATGAGGAGCATAAATATAAAGATAGTCACTTTTGCAGGCACCATACACCAGTGGATATGAAGGTTGGCTTCTTCTTCTCAACAAGGCCTTTTCCTGAATATATTCCTGTGCTTGATATTTTCCTTTATTCAAACAAAGGAAACACCAAAACAGTGTAAAGGAATCCTGTTGTGGCATTTGCTGCAGCTGTAGACCTGGAAAGCTGCTTTTCCCTCATAACAAAGTAATTCCTCAAGATCTCTAAAAGGCTGCCAAAACGTACACACTATCACAGGAAAATGGAGTACAATTAGTTTTTTCAGCCCGCTTTTTTCAGTCATATGATTTTTTTTTTTTTTTAACATAAGGGTGAAACTGGAAAACTGTCCTGGTTTGTCATTTAAGAGACCGTGTTGGGTCCTGGTTTTTTATTTGAGACTGTGTTGGGTCCATGTGCTTTTATTAGGGATGCACGATATTAGATTTTTGCTAATATCTGATATGCAGATATTTATAGATTCATTTTAGCTGATACCGATATCTGAATATGTTTTACATAACTAAAAATTCAGTCCTTTGAACACAATTTTAGGTTTGAAGATGAAAAAAGAAACAAACTTTTTTTTTTCTAAAAACACACTTGAAAGTTTAAAGCATGAGAATGAATAAGGAAAACAATCTCAACCCACATAGGTCTGTTGGTTCAGCCTAAAACTCCACTAATGTATTAGTATATATAGCCAAATTTTACAATTGAAATATTCTGATATGCAAGGCCAAAATATCGGCTGTAAATATTGGCAAAAATGTTGATATTGCCGATACCAATATTTGGCTTTTTTTGCTAATATCTGCCAACCTGATATCTTGCCGATAATATTGTGCATCCCTAGCTTTTATATAATACAGTCTCTGTTATTTTAAGAATAATAAATCTTTTCCTTATTTATGCTGCACATTAAAATCATTGAGGTTTACTAGAGTACTAAATCACATAGAGGTTGACTGATAGTGGGTTTTCTGGGCAGATATGGATACCAATTATTAGTAGTTCATAGATCAGTAACAGATATCTGGGACTGATGTGCATTTATCATGATGCCAAAAATGTTCTCACTGTAGAAAAAGAAAAACTGCATGATCAAAAAAATGAAGGAAAATGATCCGTTAAGCCCTAGCTTTAGTGGTTAGAAATGGCTCAGAGCAATACAGTAGCAGAAGAAAACAGGAAGTGATGTCACACACTGACTGGGTCAGTGGCACCCAGGCTTAAGAGTTGATTGGCTGGCACTCAAGTGACATCTAGCCATCAGATTGTACTGTATGCAGGAGAGTGAAAATGAAGACAGAGGGAAAGAGACACCCTGCAGTGGAGCCAGGGTAGTGCACTTTTTGATCACTTAATTTTATTGATCGTTAAATTGAAATGCCTGATAATCGGCTAAATGCAAGATAATGGCCTCAGTAATCAGCCAGGAAGATGTTTGGTTCACCCCTTGAATCACTAATGCAAAACACAATAGATAGCATGGAAAAGTGCCAGAGCTTAAAAAACATTATAATCTATACAGGAGCTTAGGAGAAGAGAGGATCAATCAGAAATTACACACCAACCCTCACATAGATGTGCACAGACATGATGAAACCCTCCAAAAGTATTTGTGCAGTTTAGAGAGTGATTAGGAATGTGCCCACGACTGTTGGTAATTGAAAACAAAGGATTAAGGTTTCCTTGCCTGGGACTTTGTTTTTAATGCCATTGTATCCAAACAGGCATCAAAATCAACATGTTTTTACTCTTTTCATTTAAAGTTTACAATTCTGCTGTCCAGACAACCCTATTCTCTTTATAAGTTAAGAGAAGCATCAGCCTTAAGTAAAGTTTAAAGGGACCATCTGTCCAAGTTAAACTTTATTTATAGTTTTAATAAAGCAGTCCTCTTTTTTAAAAAGTGGAGTATCTGATCCACTTCCAGAGTCAGGATCTGTGCCCAGCTTCCTCTCACCTGCTGTAAATATTTCATCATCTGCCTGAGTCTGAACCTGATCTTTGCAATGCACCGTGAAGTCACTACTCATTTAGGATTGAAAGATAAAAAAAATGTCCATGAATCCACAAACTTCAACAGAAAACTGTCCATTCAGGCAGATCTGATCTTGGTTTACTGGAAGATTTAGGATCAACATTTTAAAACTACAAATGGAATCCAAAATGTAATGATTAGTCCATCACAGCTGGTGAATGCTGAATATTTAAAATCTGATGGATTAACTCAACAATGTCCTGATAAATAAATGTTAGGATGCTTTTATTTTTAGTTGGGGTTTGTAAAATTAATTTAAAAAGAGAGACATTTCAGATACCGACACAGTGTTGATAAAACAGACATAAATAAGAAGATTAGTTGAGGGATAAAATAGTAGTTGGTTGTGTCCCTTTTGTCAGAATGCTTCTAAAGCTTAAAAACATTCAGAGATATAATGAACTGACCTAAAGCTGATGTAACGAGCAGAGAGAACATGTATTCAGTTTATTAGAGTTAATTGAAACCATCTCAGCGTTGTGTAACTTGGTGTGTATATTTGCAATGTTGATGCAAACAGCAGCATGCCCTTCTGCGTCTCATTAATTGTGCTGCTTGAGAAGCATCTCTGCAGCCAGAGTCACAAACCTCTCAGCAGCATTTCTGCTCCGCCTGCCAGCCGTTTGAAGCCACCCTACCAGATTTTGGGCCGAGTGCCAAACCCAACTGAACGTGGAATGATGAAAATGTCTCAACTGTCACATAAATTAACAACATTTTATTTCTCACGAGAACTCTGGATCCAGATCTGGATGATGGCGCTGTGCCGACTCAGGAGGCGTTTCAATCATCCTGGGATCAAGACTCTAATTCCATGGTGACTATTATGTGTTTTGAGCTGTTAGTAGTCCTGGAACCGTACTTTAAAATACTCTGGCAACAGATCTGTGTGGCTGTGTTTTTGTTTTAAATGAAGGTGAAGCGATAAAACCCACTGAAGCCATAACTATCCATACTTTTCCTTTTGGGTGGATCATTTCTGCTCGTGTTGAAGGAATAATCTCATGTTCAGGCTGAACAGAAGCTCACATGTGCTCATTGAAGCCTCTGTTCTCTGCAGGGAGGCCCGGCCCCAGTGTTCATGCTTTCATTAGCAGGTGATTTGGCTGTCGCGTGACATCTAACCGACCCAGTGGTGCAGCGTGGAGATTATCGACCTCCTCGGGTGTCAGTAATGTGATCCAGGCTGTCGCCAACACATTCCTGCTGAACGCCAACGCTCACACACCACAGTCCAGCTCAGATCAGGGAGGAATTTAGTCTGAAATATTTTTATATTTCACCATCAAATCTCATTGGGGCAGGAAGCTTCGCCATTCATGGAGGAAGTTTGGGATTATGGAAGCTTTCAGCCGGGTGTGGATGCAGGAACGTGCTGGAGCTGAACATGTTTCTGAATTTATTACAAATTTGTTTTCAGCAGCTCAGCAGAGCAGAAACCAAAACAAACTGGTAAAGGAGAATGTAGATGTTCAGGACTGATAAAACTGATATGAAATGACATCAACTGAAAAATGAGTGACACAGCTGGCAAACTGCCACAGCGTCATGTCAGAACTGCTGAAGGCAGAGCTCCATGAGATTAGAATGCCATATGATTCAGAAGAGGAGGCAAGTGTATATGACAGTAACTTAGTTTTAAGAAAAACAGAGTACACTTTTCAGCTACACTACCCACAATCCTTCAGTGTCAAAGCCTAGTCTCTGCTGTGTGGAGATAAGGGCTGGGCAATTCATCCAATATTAGATTAAATATGATACATATGACCTGCTGCAATTTTTCGCTGACCTGAAATTTGTGTCAAAATAGCAGTTTAAAACTTTTTTACAGCAGAGATGTTATGCATGATATATCATGCAATCATCCACAAGCTTTTTTTTAAAACTGTCTACAAAATCCTACTTTTTTGTATGTTTTTCTTATTAGATATGAGAATGACACCGAAAATTAAAACTCCCTTCACTACATCAATTCCTATCCTATTTGCAATACAAGTCAAAATCATCACAATTAGGTATTTTTCAAAATTGTTCAGCTCCAGTTTTATCTGATATTGTGTTGGTTATAATATTGAATGGTTTATTGCTTGTATTTGTTAGTAAAAAAAACATAAAATAAAGAACTTAAGAAATAATCGTATATTAAATCGCAGTTAGATTATTTTTCCCCATCATTCAGCCCTAGTGGAGATTAGGGCTGGGCAACTAATCCAAAATTAGATTAAATTGCAATATGGCCTGATGCAATATTTTTTTTACCTGAAATTTCTGTCAAAATAGCAGTTTAAAACATTTTTTTTTTTTTTTTTTACAGCAGTGATGTTATGCATGACATATCATGCAATCATTCAAGTTCCATTTTTTAACCTACCCTCTTTATTTTTGTACTTTTGTCTTATTAAATATGAAAATGACAAAAACCCTTCACAATTCATATCTAATTTGCAATATGAGTCAAAATCAGCAGAATTCAATATTTTTAAGGAATTTTTCAGCCCTAGTTTAGGAATACAAGAAAGTTAGGGAATAATAATTGTAAAAATAAAAAAATCACAATTTGATTATTTTCCAAAATCGTTCAGCCCTAATGGAGTTCCTAAGCAACCCCCTCTTAATACCCATATGCTGAGGCTTTCAGCTGTTAGAAAATGCCATGGGGGTTTAGTTTTTTTAACGTTGTATTAAGAGTACATACACATTGGAGAAGAGGTAAGGTTGGTCAGGGGTTTGATGCCCAGCTCTTGCAGCCATAGGTTGATGGTAGGAAACATTCTGGAATTTATAGAAACACTGCCCATGCTTTGTGAAAGTTGGCATGCAGGAGTATAGCTCAAACTTTTGGTCATTAGAAAGGTCAATTACCCAATATCGTGTGCTGAAAGTTTGAAATTCTGTTCTCAATACAACCCATTCAACATATCTACTTTGAATCTATGTTTACATTTGTCAGAGGTATGCTAACCAATCAGTGAGCTCTCTCATTGTTTGATTTGGTTGCTGATTCACCGTTGTCATGCTTTCAAACAAAGGATCCCTCTCTGTGTTGTGATAGCTCTCCTGGTGTATTATTGTTAGCTAATGAAACACGGAGGCGTCACGTCAGCGGTGAGTTAAAGAGGAATGCTCCTCCTGCTGTCGCTGAGCGGCGACCATCTGTTGTCCTGCAGGTCCGTCTGATCTCAAACAGGAGTCAGAGGTCTTCAGAGATCTTTCATGACCACATGCAGGGGCAGTTGTTTTCTTCTCTGTTCTCACCAGCTCAGGCATTCTGCTGTTCACAAATGTCCGGACCGCCGCTTCACATATCCTACCATTTGGTGCACCAGAAGTGTGCAAGGGATTAGTCAAACTAACGTAGTTTATAAAAGGGAGCTCAGGGGGAGCAAAGCAGCAAATGTTGCCATGACTGAACGCTGCTTTATTGTCTAAATGTAATATTTGTGCAGCATTTGTTAAATTTATATCATATACAGGTGTATCTAAAAAATAAGAGTATCAGGACAATGTTTTTTCCTCCATAATTTAACCCAAAAAGTGGAATTTTAATATATTCTTGAACGGGATAGCTAAATCTGCTTACTAAGAAAGCTACATTCATTTTATTCTCAACTTATCGAAGGGTTTAAATAAAAATAATACAACACTCATTATAAAACCATTATAATTACTTATAATTTAACAAAATAAACAGATTTATAAAGCTTCAGTATAATTTATCATACCAACATTTACAGCCACAAATCCAAAAAAGTTAGGTCGCTGTGTAATGTGTAAATAACAACAGAAACAAATGATTGTCAAATCTCAAAAAAACCCAAAACATATTTTATTCATAATAGAATATAAACAACATATCAGATGTTAAACTGAGACATTTTACTATTTAAAGAAAAATATTAGCTCATTCTGAATCTGATGGCAGCAACACATCTCAAAAAAGTAGGGACAGGGCCATGTTGACCATTGTATTGCATTCCCTCTTCTTTTAACAACAGTCTGTAAACGTCTGGAAGAGGGAGACCATTTGCTGGAGTTTTGGAGAGGAATGTTGTCCCATTCTTGTCTGATAGATTGGCAGCATATGTTGCTCTAAAAGCTCTCTCTACTTTTCAGCATTGATAGTTCTTTTCCATATGTAAGAGCTGCCCACACCATAGGCACTAATGCAACCCCATACCATCAGAGATGCAGGCTTTAGAACTGAGACAGGAGGACAAGTTGGATGCTCCCTCTCCTCTTTAGTCCACAGGACATGGCGTCTGTGCTTTCCTCTGACCACAGAACAGTTTTCCATGTTTCCTCAGTCCATGTTAAATGAGCTTTGGTCCAGAGAAGATGGCGGTGTTTCTGGATCCTGTTCACATATGGCTTCTTCTCTCCATGATCCAGCTTTAAGTGTCATTGGTGGATGGCACGGCTAACTGTGTTGACAGATGATGATTCCTGGAATGTTCCTGAGCCCATGCAGTGATTTCAGTACAGAGTCATGCTTGTTTTTAATGCAGTGGCCCCTGAGGGCCCCTTTAGCCTTGTCCCTTGCTCATGTTTTTCCAGATTCTCTGAATCTGTTGATGATATTATGGACTGTAGATGGAGGGAGAGTCAGTCTTCACTATTTTATGCTGAGGAACATTTTTACCTCCGCCAAGGAGGTTATGTGATTGGGTGGGTTTCTTAGTTTGTCAGTTTGTTTGCAACATAACTCAAAAGTCATGGACGGATTTTCCTGAAATTTTCAGAAAATGTCTGAAATGGCATAAGAAAGAACTGATTGGATTTTGGGAGTGATCCAGATCACCATCTGGATCCAGGATTTTTTAAAGGATTCTGATTCTTTACTATTGGGAGATAGGGCTAATGGCGGAGGTCTGCGCTGTTACCACTTTACACCAGGAGATGGCGGACATGAGTAACTTCAATCCCAGTGGCATTTTTGGGTGTGTTTCTATTCAAAGTTTTGGAGTTTATAGAGTTTGAAAGACTCACGCCCGGTCGAGGAGATGAGTCGGAGCGTAACAGAGAGAAAGACAGCTAATTGTAGTGAGAATACTCAATGCTGGGAGGAATAGAGGAATATTCACCCTCTGACATGACTTCCAGTCGTCGGGGGAGACCATGGGTGCTTCCGCCATGACAGTCCACACGTAGCGAAGCCAATGCTCTGCCTCACCGTGTCTCCACTCAACCGGGGAGGGAGTAATCGGCGAATTAGATTTTGGGAGTGATCCGGATCACCGTCTGGATCCAGGAATGTTTTTAAAGTATTCTTCACTATTGGAAGATAGAGCTGATGGTGGAGGTCTGTGCTATCTGAGTGCTTTTCTAGTTCTGAAATTGTTCTACAATTTTTAGACTCAGTTTTTCACAGATTGGTGAGACTCTGCCCATCTTTTCTTCTGAGACTCTGCCTCTCTAAAATGCTCCTTTTATACCCAGTCATGTTTCTGACCTGTTGACTATTAACCTCATTAGCTGTAAAATGCTCCTCCAGCTGTTTTTCTTCAGTACCACTTACTTTTCCAGCCTTTTGTTGTACCGGCCCTACTTTTTTGATATGTGTTGCTGCCATCAAATTCAAAATGAGCTACTGGTAAAATGTCCCAGATTCAACATCTGATATGTTGTTTACGTTCCATTGTGAATAAAATATAGATTTATGAGACTTGATAACTATTGACTCCTGTCTTTATCTACATTTTATACAGTGACCCACCTTTTTTGGAACTGGGGTTGTTGTAATGATTATTGTACTACAGAGATAGATAACGTTCATATGTAGCCTTTAGAGTGTCAGCCCATCCCATTGAGCCGTGATTCTGATGCGTGTAAGTAGAATCACATGCTCTCTGCCTGTTGATGCCCCTCATTGATCCGCTAATGAGAACTCTTTTTATCTCGCCTCCCGCTGTTGACTTTCACAAAGAGGTCAGAGGTCAGGGTTCAGGGTCGGACACAGAGTGGCGCCGCTGGAGCTGGCGGCGTCTCCCACAAGGTCACATGAGGTCACAAAGACTCTGAGCAAGATTTTATCAGCTAGACCTGCAGAAGGACTTTATAAGAGAGCAGATGATGTAACCTATGATGCACTGTCTGCTTCATCGGGGTTTTTATTTTTAACTGGACTAAAACTTGAAAACTGACTAAAGTGTGTGTATGAGTAATATTAATTTTCCTCTAGAGACGAAGACTGGATCTAAACTAGCTGGCAGAGTTAACAGAAACCTTGCATAACAGAGAGAGATATTACATCTGGTGATGATGGATGCAGGAGTCTGAGGAGTAAACATGAGGCCTTCTGTGTGGGTCTGAAAGAGTGATCCTCAGGTGAGATGAGGTTGTGATGTGGTAGGATGCTGTTAGCTGTTAGCTGTTAGCAGCCATGGCAAGGATCAGTAGGAAGAGTAAATAAGTTTCTGTTGACTCAGCAGATCTGTTTGCTGTCAGACTTGAATGGATCATAACAGAGCGGACTCTCACTGAAACTGAAAGTCTACTCTCCGTAGGTATCGTTTACTCTGCTTTACACGGACAGCACGTGTCTTCTCCATCCTCTTAACTTGACTGCCCTCACATTTGCACATTTACCTTTATACTTTGACTGTTTTTCACTGTGTTTAATGCATCAACAATGCCAGTAAACCTAACGATAGCACATAAAGATGGTGTGAAACTGACAGCATTTCATCTGTCTGTCCCTCAGGTCTGGATGACAGCCTGCAGCAGTACATCCCGTCCTTCCAGCGGCAGCAGATAAATGGGGAAAAGCTGCTGAAGATGTCCCACCAGGAGCTGCTGTCTCTGGGCGTGTCTCGGGTCGGACACCAGGAGCTGATGCAGGAGGCCGTGGATCTGCTCTGTGCTTTGGTCAGTTATCTGCCACTGCAAACTTCACTAAATCTTACTTGGGAGGAATATTGATATTCTCAGAGTAGTTGTGAGCAGTAAACCGCCACCAGTATTATTTCTGCAACAACATGTATTTGAGCAGTGCTGCCATCACTGGCTTAAATGCATAGTATTTAAGCCGGTTGTAGCAACACACAAGAGGGAACTAAAGCTGTGTTTGCTTCAGGGGGTCCGTTTGATTCAGTTCGGTTTGGTATGGTTTGGTACGGTAAACCCCAAAATAGGTGCTGTTTCCACAGACACCCGTGCTCTCACTTGGTGGGTGGGGTGTAAAGGTGATGAATGTGAAGTCACAGTCAGCGCAAGTCTGCTGGTCCAGCTGCAGAGTTATAGAAAAGATGAGTGACAGAAATCAGTAGGGAATAAGCAGTGAACAGCTTTATTTCAACTGAAAGTGCTTTTTTAAAAAATAACTACATCTTAATGATGTTAACTGCTGTCACTACAGATCCTCAGCTGATGGAATACGTGTACAGAGACGGTTTGACTCGTAACGGTACATTAATATGTGAATATATCTGGTCTAGAACAGTTTATACGACAAAATATGAAAGTTTAGAGCTGTACTGTGAGAATTTGCCGCATTAAAAATAAAGTAAAAGTTCAGCTGGTGTTAGAATCAAACTAGATTAAGTCAGAAATCCGGGGTGCGCTGATCTCGTTGTAAAACAGTCTGCAGCCTGAAGTTTTACAAACACGTCCAACAACCACAGAGTGATGTTTTCACAGGTTACCTAACGTAAGACATAGATTAATAACTAGTTACAGATGAGAATGAACTGTTTTAAGGCTTCGTATTCACAAACTTCAGCATTAATTTAGTTACTCATCCATCGCGGATGGATCAGGCTGATGTGAGCCTTTGGGCTCTGCTTTGTGTTCTTAAAATCAGGTCCAGATAAACATCAGGAAACTTGATTTGTGGCAAAATATCAATATCCACAGACTAGGAAACAGTTTGGATCTCCATCAAGTCCAAATATTTCCCATTTAGGCAGATATTAGTCCCGTTTTCGCCTGCTCCTCACAGCGCAGACTTCCCGTGTTTTGAAGCACAGAGGCGAGCAGCTGAGTCGTGACGAGCCACAAATATTTCTACACATTTGACACAATGGTGAGCACAAAGGGTCCTATTTACATCTAGTGGCTGGAGTCACATGGAGCCTATGAATGATCTTATACTGAGTGTCACAGAATTTGTTAGAACATGTGATTGAATCTGAAATTTTGATGGTCACAGATCCACAGTGATGAACCGTCCTCTGGTTGCTCAGAGACGGTTAGATGTCATGAAGAGGATTGTGTGCTTGCCTGACAGTCTCTCAGTGAAATGCCTCCTCTAATGACTTAATATGTTTGATGTCTCTGTTTACTGATAAATACTGTTACATGACTTGGTCTGGGCAGTGTCGGCCCACAGCTTTTATCCAATCAGCTGCTCTTTGATAAGTGTTAAATAGGATTTCCTGCTTTTTATTGGCTGTTGATGGTTTGAGTTGTAAGGGCAGGGCTTGCCTGCTTTAGCTCAGAGTCAACAGACGACAAACTGACAGAGCTTTTAGGGTAGAAGGGAACAGTAGTCACTCTGAGTCCTGAGCCAAACCCAAACATCTGTGTTCTGTTCCACGCCTAAGAAATATTTGAAGCACTCACATGTGGACTCAAATAGCAGCAAATTGTTTGAATTCTTAAAAGCCAGGGCTGAATGCCCTGAAATGACACTTTTACTTTCTTTCTTTATGTAGATCAACATCTCAGTCATCCCCTCTTTACCACCATCATCTGTTTTTTACCTTCATAACATGGTAGAGGAAGGTAAAATTCTCAGAATGCCCTTAAACAATTGTTCCTCTTCATTCTCAGTACAGACATCATGGCAGAGACAGAGAGCAGAAAAGACGACCAGATAAAGAGAAAGTAGTCCTGTTGAAGTTTTGTTAACAAGCCTTTAAAATCATCTGGATTTCATTTATAATATCAGTTTATGATTTATATGATAGAAAGAACAGTTATACATTATGTAATGTATTCGTTTTATTTTAAAGGTAATATTTTATGCAAAAATCAGTTTTCAGGCTTTTCTTACAAAAATATGTGCCCCTGGCTTGTCCACAATCCCCCCAAGAATCAGAACCCCCCGACTCCGCCTTTAAGAAAATGTGTGCTGAAACAACCCGTTACCAGTTTTCCCCTCATAATGTCATGTGGGGAGTTAGCCCCGCCCCCCATTTTGATTGGTTGTCCTGAGAGGAGGTGGTGATGATTATTGTGCATCCCTAATTTTAACATTTAATTTGGGCTGAGGAGTTAGCTAAACGTAATTTAGATCAGTGATACTCAACGTGTGGCTCTTCTGTGATTATCTGTGGCTCTTTTATGTCTTAATCTGAAACATTATTCCCCCAGAAAACACGAAAAAGGAAAATTTGACCTCAGAAATGATCCATTACAAGTAACATCAATCAGTTTCCCACTCTTATTCAGTAGGCTTTAATTGTCAAACTTAATTGTCAGCCTCTATTTGTTGTCCATTGCCCTTATTTGCAATTATTTGCTACTTTACTTCCATTTTTACTGCTATTAGCCCATTTTTGACACTTTTTTTCCTGCTTTTTTTGGGCAATGTTTTGCCCCTTTTCCCCTTTTTTGCCACTTTTAGCCCATTTAAGCTGCCTTTTGCAATGAAATGCTACCTATTTCCCTTTTTTTCCCACCTTCTTTTCTGATTTTTGCCCATTTCAGTCTCTTTTCACTCATTTTTCTCTCTGTTTTTGCCACTTTTTGACCATTTTTACCACCTATAACTCGTTTTTTTGCCACCTTTTACCCATTTTTGCCACTTTTTGCCCTTTTTGCCACTTTTCTCCCAGTGTTTGACCCTTTTATCATAGTTTTTGCATTTTTTTGGCACTTCTCGCCCATTTAAGCTGCCTATTGCAATTGAATGCCACTTTTTGCCCATTTTTCCTGCCTTTTTTTCTGATTTTTGCCCATTTTTAGTCACTTTTCACTCATTCTTTGCAATGTTTCTGCCACTTTTCACTCATTGCTTGGTCACTTCCCACCCATTTTTGCACTTTTCTCCCAGTGTTTGCTGCTTTTTGACCATTTTTGCAACCTTTAACTTATTTTAACTGCCACTTTTCACCACTTAGATTGTGGCTCATGCAAATGTATTTTTAAATGATTTGGCTCTTTGGTTGGGTAACACTGATTTAGATTAAACTACAATAGGCCTACTGTGATTTTGAAACCACAGCAGATGCAATATTTCTTTGACCTAAAATGTTCTGCTCTACAAATCATACAAACATTCAAGTGTCTATTTTTTCTACAATCATTTACCAAAATAATCCTGCTTTCCTTGTTTTTTTTAAGTGTTTGTCTTTTTAAAAACACAAAATCATCATTTCCTTCTGTACAAGAGGCCAGATAAAATTTACAATCAGTCAAAATAATGGCTTTTTGATATTTTTCAGAATTGTTCATACTTAGTTTAATCGACTAAATATTGTTTTTGTTAGAATAAAGAAGTATTTATTGCTTGTTTGTTGAGAAACTTAAAAAAATGATGGCAAATTAATGGCAATCGCTATATTAAGAGAAACAAATCAGGATTAGGTTATTTTTCCTACATTAAAGTATCTTAAATCTGCAATGTTAGGCTTTGATTTTTAATGCAACATAGTAGCCTAAATGTATGTTCACAAACAAACCACTCCAAATAAAATTCTTTGTTTTGTTAAAGTTAAATATTGTTCCAGTAACGGGCCAGCACCCCTATCAGACAAACACAAGGAAAACACTGCATGGCAAAAGTAGGGCTTCTTCTTCTTCTTCTTCTTCTTCTTCTTCTTCTTTGAAAGTAATAAGTGGCTGTCAGCTGACAGATTACCCCAATAAAGTACATGTGTAATGTCACAAAAATTCCTTCACATTTTTAAAATGTTTGCTTGAAGATGTTTGACCTGTGGTCCCATGGTAAGAGTAAAACATTGTTGTCTACCAACAAAGTTCCTGTTTTAGAGTGTTTTGGTGCAGACAGAGCCCTCAGTCAGCTGTTTATGAGCTCTGACTGTGTGTCTCGCTGAAAAGGAGGATTTACTGTCAGCTTTAATGGTGTAACTGGGCTGAATAGGATCCAGCCGCCTGTTTGAATGGAGCCTGACTCTCTGCTGTCCCCGCTGACAAACACTGAAAATGAGAGGACGACTGAACACAAACATCAGACTTCTACTGTTGAAAGTTGGGTTTCTGAGGACTTAAATATAACCAATTCATCATGACTGTAGGACACAACAGGAAGATGACATACATGAACCTCTGTAAAAATATGAACATGACTTCAGACTTTAGGGAGATGCAGTAAAATGACTGAAATAGGCCTGAATGGATCCTTAGAAACATCAGCAGCAGCCAGAGCGCTCCATGTTTCCTGTACGACTGAATTGAAGGTCAGATGACGTGTTGTTGATATTTTCTACAGCACAAAGGAGAGTTTACCGCTCTATGGTGTGGAGCAGGAAACAGATGTGACCCTCCCACCTGTCAGAAAGACCCCCCACCCTTCCCCTAACACACACACACAGCCACACGCTCGCATAGAAACAGAGCGTTCGGCATGCAGAGGAAAAGCCGTTGCAGGTTTGTTCCAGCAGCAGCTTCCGTTGGCTGTCAGATGATCTATTTTTCATCAGAGACTCTGACAGTAACGTCCAGATAGCACGGGTTTATGATCACAGGAACTGAATAGTCATTTTCATGAACAGAGTGGTTAAATAACGTTTTTAATAGAGCACTAATCTGTTGGAGCCTGTGATGTTCTGACTGTTGTGGAAAATAAATCAATCTGTTGTTACTGTAAGAGAAGATGAGACAATTTGTGAAAGATTGTTAAAGTTTCTGTTACACTTTTTAAAGTGAATTTAGCTCATGAAACAGCAACGTTTGGGCAGGGAACAGCCAGACACTTTCTATCACTGCTGCTGAGTACAAACCAGAGATCTTTGCTGCAGTGGCAAATATAATAAGATGTAGTACAGTGCACAGTGATATGATAAAATGCGATGCATAAGAAAGGTTAGGATCAAGCAGCAACGGCTAGTCCTGAAAAATGAAGCCAATGCAGAAGTGCAAAAAATTGCAATACCGATGCCCATATAAGGGCATGAGACTGCAGGGCTATGTGCACACTCAGAAATCACTTAACATCAAATGAAGACGATGCCAAGAATAAGTAAATAAATGTAAAGTGTTGTGCAGAACCTAATTAGTAAAGTGGATGCTGTGCTTCTCAATGAATCAAAGTGTTTAAAACACTTGGAGACAGTGAGTTTTTGAATAATACTACCACTATTATTTTACTGATTTATTGTATTGAACATTTGCAAAGATTTAGTATCAAAACGTGTTCAATGAATTTCTGCAATTTAGACTTTATGAAGTAGTTTTCCAACTGGGTTTGGTTATTGAAATCATAAAGATATTCTATATTAACTGCTTTAGACTATGGCTGTTGTTATAGTGTAAAAGCACATATCAGTATTTGATTTTACTCGTGATTTACATAACTTTAAAAATCTGGAGAACCCGAATCTGATAAACTCAAGAATGTAAAGAAACTCTAGGTCAGTTTATTGATTGGTGAAGTGTATCTGACTGAGGTTTTAAAGGTTTTATGTGGAATACTAGATCAAAATTGCAATTTCAGCTGAAATTGTGTGGGGATACTGAGCGCTGAATTGTGGAAAAACTGCTGAAAATAGCCAAAAGCACAAAAATAGCTGAAAATAGCAAAAAAAAAAAAAAAAAAAAAAAAAAAAAAACCATAAAATGGCATAAAAGTAGCTGAAAATGGCATTCAATAGCTCAAAAAAGGATAAAAATAGCCTAATAGCCTAAAATAGCCAAAAGCAAACAAAATGGCCGACGTGAATATCAGTAGTGTGGATGCTCAGCATCCTCACTAATTAAGGAATGTCCATCTCTGAAATACTGTATGTAGAGCGAGAATTCAGTTTTCAGAGTTCAGATTTATGGGCGTTTGCTTTCTGTTTCTCTACAGTTGATGTAAGAGATTGTTTGACGTACTAGAGTCAAGAATTTATTTCTAATTTTTGTTGTATATACCTCCGTGGACGATAAAGTACTGTCCCCCCAGCCTACAGCAGTGTAACAGGAAAGCCCACCTATATAAATCTAAAACCTCCTCAGTAGAAAAACCCTGATGTGTGATGCTTGGGGGCCAAGCTCTTTTTACCTCTGACATGATTTTTTAAGTTGACCTGAAACATGACTCTGCCATGTGTCATGTTTGATTAAGGTGCATACATGAATATTTTTGACAGATCAGTGAGTCGATAGGTGGATCTTGAGTTAGCTTCAGATGTTTTGATTGGCTGTGAGCGTCCCAACACCTCTAACATCTGAGGTGCCTGAGGCGAGAAAGTGTGTTGAGCTGAGTGATAGAGCGACTAACATGTGCAGCAGTCATCTGTGGAGACAATCTAGAGTCTGGATGAGGAAATAATCATTCCTAAAGGAGAACCAATCAGAAGAGAGCTCAGAGTAAACCGGAAGAATGTAACATTTGAAGAAGACACAGGCTGTGGATTCACTGTGGTGTGAAGGAGGGTGTTTTACAAATTATCCTGTGATAGCCAAAAACCCGGGCTTGTTCAGAGCAAGATTATCAATGTTAGTATTTATTATAAATCTGTAAACCAATATCGGTGCATCAGATACTGTCAAAGTCTGATATCATGCTTTGATTTTTGTGATCAGTGACTAGAAGCCTAATTCCATACTTTAAAACACATTTTTATTCATCAGAGTAACCCCAGATCCATGTCCTCATCTTAAATTTTTATTCTTTACCATTGCTGTCTTTTTTTTTTTAAAGATTTATTTTTGGGCATTTTTGTGCCTTGATTAGATAGAGGAGAACAGTGGTTAGAATCGGAAGCAGGGTCAAGAGTCAGGGAGAGACATGCGGTAAGGGGCCTCGGGCCGGATTCGAACCCGGGCCGCTCGTGTACATGGGGAGCGCCTTTAACCACTAGACCACCTGCTTGCCCCAGCCCTTGCTGTCTTTAATAAACTCTGTCCCACTACTTCTCTCTGGGTTTGATTTGGCTCCAGGGAGGAGGATCATGACCATGGTGACCAGTTTGAAGGAATGTGGGTGAATGTTTTGGTCCGGGGGTGGGGTTGATGTTGGGGTCATGAGAAAAACTTTGTTCCTCTGTAGGATGGGAAGGTCTGATGCTGGTATTTGGTTGACATGTCTCATGGTTTTGTCAGTTCTTCCTGATTTTTCATATCATAAGTATCCAATTATTAATCAAGAAATCACTGAGATTTATAAATGACAGACTTAGAGGAAATTCTAGAAGAGAAATCAGACGTTATTCGCAGAGAACAGAGTGAAGCTTTAATTTCACAGCTAACACTACAGACGCTATCACGCTAACATTCAAGGTTTCTTTATGTCAATATTTTATTGATTTTCTGTGGAATCAATCTCTGATTTTGTATTTTATCTGAACAGAACTATGGTGTGGAGTCAGATAATCTGAAGACTCTGGTGGGGAAGATGAGGGCGGCTCATCACAATCTGAACAGCGCCGTGTCGCAGCGCAGGAAGAATCCCATCTACAACAGCAAAATCTCCCATCAGCCCACCAACGAGTTCCTGACCGCCGTGATGGAGCTGATTGGAGCCGCCAAGAGTCTGCTGGGCTGGCTTGACAGGTACGCACTAACACCTTCTTTTATGATCCATGGTGTATTTACAAACCAGACAGAGGGAAAAAGCTGGATTCCTGTTTTTATTAAACATGCCAATCAATCCATCAGAGACGTATAAGAAGCAGGTTCATACAGGACTGCTTATGCTTTCATGTCTAAGCCTCATGACTTTAGATGCTCTGGTTTATAAATGCACACATTTTATAAGAGCTAGGTTCATGATAATCATGTAAAGCTGCAGTTCAGACCCAAGCAGTGGAGACAGTGTACTCCATGAGGTTTTTAACCCTCAGGCATCGCTTTAATTTACTACCCTTTAGAGTCATTAAGGACAAAAATGTCCACTTCCAAAAAACTGCTATAAAAACTTCACAGATTAATACTTATTCTGCTTTTTTTGCATAAACCCCTTAAACAACTTCAGCTGTGCTCAAAACTACCAAACATTCAATCATTTTGAGGATTGTAACCCTTTAAATGCCAGTTTGATTACTTAACAGGGCTGTATATTAACTTTTTTTGCCCATAGCGCTGGTGCTACAGAGGTTGACAATCTTGTAGCACAGAACACAAAACCTGTAGCACAAGAAAATGTTTGTTAGGGCTATAAACCCAACATGTAACCAAAATATAAGTTTAGTAAGTGAATGTACTGGGAAAAACAAAACCAAAACAGCCTAAATTACAGCTCTCATTAATGTCTACCAAAGCAAACAGCCAATCATAGAGAAGAGATGCTGATGGTTCATCTCCACATTCAGACACAAAACAAGAGCAAACTGCTGGAAGCTGACTAACTTTACAGAGGTGTTGGTGCTTGAAGATGATTAGAGCAGTATGATTTGGAAATCAGACCTAGAGATCAGACAGAGGAGCAAATGAGCTCAGTTAGTGCTGCATCTGTTGATGGAATCCTTTTGTTTGTATTCATCAATATTTTTCTACTTTAGACAGGACCAGCAGACAGATGAAGTCTTTTCTGTGTTCATCCTTATTACTTAAACTTTAGTGTGTTCTAGAGACTGAAGTATGTTTCTTTGTTCATCCTTAAACTATGTTTCAAGGACTGAAGTGTTAGGTCTAAACTACATTTATATATTGGTATTGATACCAGCTAAATTTAATTTGTAAATATCCCATAAACCCCAATATTGTGCATTCCTAGTCAAACTAAGAAATATAGTGAAGTTTTATGTTCTTATGTGGGTCTTTTTTAATGGATTTCTTGCAGGCCAATTCAAAAGGACCAAGGGCCACAGTTGTTTGGACACCCCTTATAAACTTACTGATACTCAAAGTAATAGGAAAATATTCTAAACATTATTAGACACTCATTAAGCTCTGTTAAGAGTTTGGTCCATATCGTACTTTCACACTAGGGTCTGATGTTTATAGAGCTAATGTATGCTACATTCAGACGCGTATTAGCTTGTTGACCAAACAGAAGCAGCTATGATATTAGTGGAGTAAAACATGCATTTTTTTACACATTAATCTTCAATCAAGGTTCAAGGTTCTTTATTAGTACCCTAAAGGGTATATTTGTTGTGCAGACAGGAGTACAGCGTCCAAGAGACAAAAAACAACAACAACAATACAATACAATACAAGACACAATCCACAAAATACATTAAAAGCTGACATTAAAATGCCAAAACAAACACTGAAGAATTCAATCAAGTCATGATAAAGTGCTCTAGACGACATCCATTCTAAAATAATTCTCTAAAAGTGCTTAAGTGTTTTTGAAGGCTCTCTGAAATAATACAAATTCTTTTCTAGTTAAAGTGCATCATTTTGTGCTTATTTGGTTGAGAAGTGCAATAGCTGCAGGTACAAAAGTGTTCCTGTAGCGTTTTGTTCTCCCTTTAGGAGCAACAAAGCGACAACCTGAGCGAAAAAGTTGGAACTCTGAATTTGAAGGGTGAGAGCAGTCATGGAGAACAGAGCTGGCTTTACGCTGCAGCTGTGAGGAATACAGATCTGATAGGTTGAGATCTGTATTCCACACAGCTGCAGCGTAAAGCCAGCTCTGTTAATTCTTAATCAGAAGTTAGCGAAGACTGAGCACTCTGTCCTCTCACTGACAGCCAACTCACTGCGACCATCAGTGCGTAATTGGAAAAGGCGAGGCAAACAGAGAAGTAAGCTAGCAGATACACACTTTTAACATCGCCTAGCCTACGTGCCTTTAAATAAAACTTGGGATTGTAGCAGCACTTCTCTTCAACATAATGACACCTGTACTGCGTACGCTCTGAGCTCTGAGGCCACTCTCTCACCATTGTGGAGAATGGCCGCTCACGCTTCAGAAGCACAGGATTACTTATTATTAGAGGAAATAACATTCCACTTGAGTCTAAAATGTACCAGGAATAAGAAATAAATGGACTGGGCATGAAATTCAAATCTCAAATCAAAGTGGAGTGAAGTTTTTGGAGCAACAAGTAAAACCGAAAGTCTTATCTGCACGTCTGGCATTCACACACCTCTAACTTTGTCATAGCACCTGTGCGATGAGGAGAGAAAACCTCTTAGCACAGACCAATTTTCTTGTAGCATTTGCGACATATATGTCACACTGTACAGCCCTGGCCTACATATTTCCTGCTTAGCTTGTACAAAGATAGTGCAAACATGATATACTGCAGCTTTAAAATAAACCAGGCTAGCCATGATATGGCAAACTGTATTTTAATTTCCAGAGACTGGCTGGTTTATGACTTCAGTATACTAATTCATATTAAAGAAAATAACTAAAACAAGCTACCAAACAAACTATTTCACAGATAAGGGATTATGCTTGCAGGCCCTTAACTTTTCATTAAAAATGTGTTTTTAAAAGTGATCAGTGGAGGAAAGTGTGACCAGCATTCCTCTCTGTGTTGTCTGACCAGCCTCTGTGATGAGTGTTGAAATGGTCACTACATGTGTAAATAGAAAACCCAGCAGCTCTCAGTTATTAGTGGTGCTCCTTGTTAACACGTGTATGTCTGTCAGCTTTCCACGGTGTGAATCCTTCAGCTCCTCTCAGCTTGTTTCAGCTTGAAGAACATTCCTGCTCACTGCAGCTGTTTCACATTTACTGCACTGATGACACCTGACGCCTGTCGTGTATCGGGTCGCTCCCACGCAAACACCTTCAGCTTCAGAGATTGGTTCAAATATTAAATCTGGTCTGTTTTTAACATTATTAAAGTTCAGATTAATCTTTATAAGTACCTGAACATTTGTAGTGTGACTTAAAGACTTCAGCTGAGGAGTATCTCAGGTTTTTGGCCATCTTAGTGAATCTTGGAAAATGTGTAGCCTGTTTGCTGGGATGCACAAACTTATTTGTTTATACGCCTGATCTTTACAGCTGATAAAGGCAGATTTTATTAGCAATAATATAGGTAGATATCTGCAGATATTCATGTCATACTGATAATATCCTGCATCCCTGCTGTTTTCAGTGTTGTAAATCCACTCCTGATGATCCCAGCAGGTCTCATGGTCATCTCACTGTAACATGACTGGTCTCTCTGTGCAGAACTCCTCTGACGAGCGCCAACGACTTCACCTCCACCAAGAGCAGAATCATCCAGCTGTGCCTGGAGCTCACCTCCACAGTGCAGAAGGTCAGTGAGGCTCAGTCATCGCTCTTCTCTTCTCACTGTGGCTGTCTTCTTTTTTCCTGAGACTGATATTCTGTTTTGCTCCATTATCATCATCTCCAAGGTTTTCTGTGTGAAGCTTGTGTTGGAGAGTCATCAGAGAAAGAGGGAAGGTCATGGACTGATGTTGGACTTTTCATGTTTTACTGTTTATTTCAGGCTTTGATAATGGAGCTGATAACTTCTGTTTACCCGCTCAGAGTTGCTCTGATGATGACTCTCTGTCAGATATCAGAGTTAAATAAACAAATAAGAGGAATTAACTTTACATTTGAACTATTTTTCTTCATTCCTTCATCTTCCCCTAACATCAGCCTGGCTGTTTGAAAACTATTGTTAAAACTAAAAACTTCGTTTCCTACTCAGTGTTTTCAGAGCCTTGATATTAATGATGGTGTGGTGTTTAATTAAGGGTGAAATGTATAATACACATTACTCTCTCTGATATTGGTAAATAGTTAATAGATTTAAACTTGTATAGCACTTTTCTAGCCCCCTGAATAGACAAGTGCTAGCATTTACAATAAGCTACCAGCGGTCAAAAATTATGACTTTTTTTTCTCAAGAAATACCATTATACTGGTGATATTAGAACTAGGGATGCATGATATTATTGGCTAATACCATTAGATTACCAATCAAGGATAATTGGAATCAGCAGATGCAAAAAGTTTTTTTTTTCTCGCGGGACATTGTGCAGTTAAATGTTTCTGCAGTGGGACGTTGTACAGTTGGATGTTTCTGCAGTGGAACATTGTACAGTTGGATGTTTCTGCAGTGGGACATTGTACAGTTGGATATTTCTGCAGTGGGACATTGTACAGTTGGATGTTTCTGCAGTGGGACATTGTACAGTTGGATGTTTCTGCAGTGGGACATTGTGCAGTTGGATGTTTCTTGCAGTGGGACATTGTGCAGTTGGATGTTTCTGCAGTGGGACATTGTGTAGTTGGATGTTTCTTGCAGTGGGACATTGTACAGTTTGATATTTCTTGCAGTGGGACATTGTGTAGTTGGATGTTTCTTGTAGTGGGACAATGTGCAGTTGGATGGTTCTTGCCTTGAGACATTGTACAGTTGGATATTTCTGCAGTGGGACATTGTACAGTTGGATGTTTCTGCAGTGGGACATTGTACAGTTGGATGTTTCTGCAGTGGGACATTGTGCAGCTGGATGTTTCTTGCAGTGGGACATTGTGCAGTTGGATGTTTCTTGCCTTGAGACATTGTATAGTTGGATATTTCTTGCAGTGGGACATTGTGTAGTTGGATGTTTCTTGCAGTGGGATATTGAACAGCTGGATGTTTCTTGCAGCGTGTTGTTGGCTGCACAGTTGGATGTTTCTTGCAGTGGGACATTGTACAGTTGGATGTTTTCTAGAAGCTTGTTGTGATTGCACGCTTGGATGTTTCTTGCAGTGTGTTGTTGACTGTCCACTTCGATGTTTCTTGCAGCGTGTCGTCTCCCGATGTGTGAGGTTTTTGCAGTTTGAAGGCGTCTCCCCACTGTACTATCATGCAATCATCTTGTCAGCCCGTTTACAGGGAGCTGTTATTTCTGCGACCACAGGAGGAATCCTCTCAGTGTCTCTGGGAGGCGTTCGCTGTCCCTCCCTCTGGTTTCACTCTCCTGTAGGCTGTCATTTCTCAAATATTTGCTTTCCCGCTGATTCCTTCCTTTTTGTTCACCACACTCGGAGTTCTTCACACAGACAGGTTTCTGAAAAGGAAAAAGTCTCATATGATAGGATAACTTTAGAATTTACCCATTTTTTATCAAGACAGTGGGCTTGCTGTTTTGGTTATAAAGAGGGTGATCTTCCAATTATGTTCTTAAAATTCCCCCTCTAAATATGTCTAAATCAGATAACACTGTCTTCAGGCTTCAGCCTCTCTAGCATGTCCTTATGTGGACAACATCCTCCCTAATTTTACTAAATAAAATATGTGTCTGTTACAGTTTGTGGTCATACATGTGACATTTGGGTATTTGGGTCACGGAGCATTCCTGAGAAAAGAAAATCAAATATTTCTACATTTTGGATGCAGGTCAAGAACATTTTTGTATTAGAAAATTGCTTCCTCTTATTTTAAGTGAGGTTGGCTTTAGCAGTTATGTAGAAAAACTGTTCTAGAGTTTAGGAGCTGCTACTGCAAATGCACAGTCACCTCTGGATTTAAAATTTCTACACTAGAAGGCCTTTATCAGATGTTTGAAGAAGGCAGCTGGTAGAAGATGAACTCAGTTATTGATTATATATGCAGGAGACAGGCTATGCAGGGCCTTGGGATTGAGACAGGAATTTTTGTAATCCATTTAGAAAGGGCTGGGTATTCTCTAAATAAATGGAATAATGAGCCATGATGCCCACAGTTAATGCCAACACAAATCAGAAGTGTCTGATCAACTAACATGCCTGAGTGAAAACGACCAATTATACAGTTTTTTCTGCATTTTTTTAAGGGTTAAAATCCATTTAAAGCATTAGTATATGGGGGATAAAGAAGTCTTTATCATCAGTTTCTTCTTTTTTTATACCCTGTTTTATCTGGACTTATATCAGTTTGTGATAAACTCTCAGATGTTTGTAGACGTCAGACTTAGTGTCTCTTCTAATTGCAGGACTGCACTGTTTACGAGATCGAGGAGAAGATTCTGGAAGTGGTGAGTATAGCTTCTCTTTTTCCCTCTGGGTTGCATGTTTGAAGACACACAAGCACACGGCCCATACGTACACAGACATTTCCTTTTCCTGTCCCCTCGTGTTGGCTGTGTGTGCGTGTGTGTGAATCTGCAGGTTTGTTTGTTCAGCTCAGTCAGAACCATCCTCTTCCTGTCTCAGATAAAACTTCTTGTTGGCGGTGTTGATGTTCCCAGAATCCTGAATCAGCTGATGTTAAATCACTCTCAGTCCTCATCGGTTTCTAATAAGACAACAGGCATCATAAATCCACAGGGAAAAGCTTGTATCAGTAAAAACACATCCTGGTCTTATTGAAGCTTTTCTGCAAACGCAGCGAGACGGACGGATGACTCTCTCAGTGTCCTGATAGATTAAAAAAACTGCAAACAGGAATGCTTCATTTTCTTATCTGTCAGTGCTGTTTCATCCATAATTCATAGTCTTTTTTCCTTCATTTTTGTACAAATAAAACAAACAGAATAATACATTTTAATATATTTTAGTTTTATTTTCTTCACCCTATAATTCCTTTACTGCGCTGACCTTGAATGCATCATAACATAACGTCTCCTCGTTGTTAGCTACTTTAGTTACCCCGCTGGTCCAACATGAACTGGTCAGTATCTTTTCAGTCGGGTTGGCTCCATCCCAGCTTCCTCCTCTTGAGAAGAAGAGGACAAGGTGATGGCTGTAGTAACGGAGGTGAAAAAGCATCTCAAAGCGTGGAGACAGCAGAGCTGTGTTATGGCAGTGTTGCTGAAATCAGTGTTAATTCTGACAGCTATTTTTGTCTCAGTCTTAGTCTTTAGATTAAATGCCTTTTAGTTTTAGTGACATTTTAGTCATTTCTATCCTTTTTAGTCGTAGTCTAGATATTACAACACAAGCTGCAAACTCATTTATTTATTTATGATTTAAAATTTTATGACTATACCTGCTATCACAATAATTGTTCTACTTTATTCTATTTCTTATCTTAAAACATCCTAAATCTTAATCAAGGGTTTTTTTTTTTGGTTTTTATTTAACCCTAGTTATGATCATCTATGTTTTTCTGTCCAGTTTTTTGGGCTTTGAATTATTTTGAATGGTGTATCTTTTATCATTGTTTTGTTATTATTTTTATGAGTTTTTTTATGCTAATTTTAATGTTTCTTTTTAAATGGGTTTGTTCGTTAGTTAGTTTGTTTGTTAGCAACATAACTCAAAAAGTTGTGGACGAATTTTGATGAAATTTTTAGGAAATGTCAGAAATGGCATAAGGAAGAACTGATTAGATTTTGGGAGTGATCCGGATCACCATCTGCATCCAGGAATTTTTTAAAGGATTCTGCACTAATGGGAGATAGGGCTAATAGCGGAGGTCTGCGCT
The DNA here is from genome assembly GCF_018320785.1 of Cheilinus undulatus. Taxonomy (NCBI): domain Eukaryota; kingdom Metazoa; phylum Chordata; class Actinopteri; order Labriformes; family Labridae; genus Cheilinus; species Cheilinus undulatus. The sequence continues at coordinate 46,448,129 of NC_054878.1, read as the reverse complement.
CTCTGAGTGCTTTTCTAGTTGTGTTATTGAATTACTTTGTGCGCATTACTCTCTAAACCAGGGATGTCAAACTCGAGGCCTGGGGGCCAAATCCCATGGTACGGTAATATACGGTAGGAGTACACAGTATATGCGGTAGACGGTATAAATGATATAAATTTGGCCTACGGTAGAGATTTGGACTCTACCGACCAATCGTGATAACGCTTGTTAATGACGTCATCGTATCTGCCTCAGTGTGAGTTAGCAGGCAGAAAAACGTGTTTTTTCCTCTCAAAGTCTGACGGCTGTACTGCAACTAAGTCAGCCTGCCTGGGGCTAGTGCAGGCACTTTGGCTGGTCGCAGAGGCCAGCGCTGCAGCTCTTCCTCTTACAACGGCATAAACAACCATTTAAAAGTCTGTTTTAACTTATGACTTTCTTTTCTGAGTCCACAGTGAGTCAAAGATCCAGGCTACAATGTTAAATGAGGTCAGAAAAGCTGCTGTAAACTAACCATATTCCCCGGTACAGCAGCCAAAGCTAACCTAACTCAATGCTAAACACAATACTTCCATCAAGCTCTTCAAAATAAAAGTCTGTTATTTTTCTGAAATGCTTTATTGTGAACACCTTCACTAGGAAATGTGTTAAAGTCATTAGCAGCTTAACACACCTCATCAGGTTAGAGATGAAATACGAAACTTAGAGTGCAGTTAGACAGAAGTAAACCTAGAGAGACTTTGAAAAAAAAAAACGTTTTCTGTGTTCCTATACTTGGAGATAAATTGAGTATGCCATCAAAGGAGAAGGGGGTTAATAACACTTGAATTTGGATTAAAAAGCATTATCTCTTTTTAATTTTGTAATACTGTGATATAATACCGTGTCATCAAAGGCAAGAAAAATAGCGTGATATGATTTTTAGGCCATATCGCCCAGGCCTAATATACAGCCCGCAAGATCATAGCATATTTCCATTATTGCTGGCCCTCCGGTATGAGGTCTGCAGATTTTCTCCAGTATAAAAATGTAAATTTAACCTTGATGATTTGAAATATCTTTGTTAAAGTCATCAAAATCTGAAAAAAGTAAAGAGTGAAAATCAAGAGATAAAAAGCCAGGAATGTTGGAAAAAGAAAAATTGTCTTTTCATTTCATGTCTCTCAAAATTGTGACTTTTCAATTCATGATTTTTACTTCTTATATCATATTTTGACCTTTCAGAGTCATAGTTTTAAATTTTAAGTCATATTTTGACCTTAACTTATTTCATTTTTTTTTCCTCTTATCTGGACCACCCCTAATTTTGGCTGTGTAATCTCATATTTTTACCCCTTAGACCCACAATTTAAAATTTTGACTCATATTTTACCTTGTAAGCTCATGATTTCAGATTTTATGTATCTCACATTCTGACTTTCCAAAATCATGAATTTTACTAAAAAACATAATTTTAATTTGTGTTTTGACCTTTTATCTCACTTTTTAATATGATTTTCTTGAGCTTTAAACTCATTGTTTTCACCTTTTTTTTTCAAAATGATTTTTTTTTATCAGTGCTTTTTCATTTTGTATAACTGGTGAAAATGAGGTGGACAGTTTATGGTTAAATGTTGACCCTGTTAGGCCCTCAGGTCAGACCTAAATCCAGAATCCGGCCCCTGCTGTGGTTGAATTTGACACCCCTGCTCTAAACCTTTATACCATTTTACCTTTTGTTAGTCACTTTTGTACATTCCTGTAAAAAACTTTGAACTGCAACTGAATTTGTTTGAAAGGTGCTATATAAATAAAGTTTGATTGGTAGTTTTAGTCCATAAAAAGTCCTCACATTTTACTCTTTACTTTTAGTCCAAGCATTTATTCTTTTGCCTAAATCTGGTACCAAACCATGGTCATGTGTTCTCTTCACTCACTGCTTTCTACAGCTGAGAGGGAGAATAGATACAGATGATTTGGTTTTAGACAGATTTACCCACAGTGGAGAAGTATCACAGATTTTAAATGTCAGATGAAAACTAATTTACATTTTAGTCTAGTTTTAGTCATCTTGACGAAAACTAGACATACTTTTAGTAGGGGTGGGAGAAAAAATCGATACAGCATAGTATCGCGATATTTTGCCTGGTGATATATCGTATCGTCTCATCAACCAAGTAGCGCTTTTTTTCCAAATTCATTACTAATATGAACTGAAGTCTATGATAATGGAAAATAAAATCAGTTTTTGGACAATTGTTTGTCCAGTGAGATCGGCAGAGGTGACGTCATAGAGCAGGAGAAAGTTAGTCTAGACTTTCTCTTGGAAAAAAAGCTTTTGACAAACATTTGTAGTCATAGTTTTAGTCGACAAAATTAACACTGATCTGAAATTCCCTACAAACACTTGAACACTCTCTTCCTCCTGACCTGAGCACATCTATAGTTCTCATTCAGAAACTCCAGCAGTGATGCAGAGGCACCTCTGTGCTGTGACTGTGTGAGAGGCTGGGGTTCAGTTTGTTTGTGCAGGTGACACTGAGGGAAGCGCTGCAGAGAACGATAAAGCCTGAGAACAACAACAAACCATCACAGCCAGAGCAACAGTAGAGTTAGTGTGTTAACAGAACTTGTTGATATGTTTTTGTAAACCAGGCTGAAAAACTATTAAAATTTGCAAAGCAATCAAGAGGAAATGCGGGGATTAACTTCTCTGAGTAGAATGTTTTTCTTGTTTACTTGTAATTTCCTCCCTGCTTTCCTTGACCTCAGATCCCCTGCTGGGCTGCAGGGTTCAGAATAATGATAACATGACGCTGAGGACTGTTTGTGCAGGCCTCAGGCTTCTAGCAGATTCTCCTGTTTGTGTTCAACGAGACCAACAGCTACTGAACTGCAGCATGAAGAGCTTTAACACTGAAATACTTAGGAGTATGTTGGCCTTTATGTTTCTTTCCTTCCCTCATGAAAAGGATGCAGAGGAGGAAAGCTTTCTTAGACTACAGTAGGCTGCAACTCTGATTTCCAGACTGATTTTTAAGAACCGAGGCTTTTCATCACTGGACAGAAACGATTGAGCATAAAAGCTCTTCTCTGCCTTTTTCTTGCCTTGTTTTCTTCAAGATAAAGATTTTATTGTACTCTACATTCTATTCAGGCTATAAATAAGTGATATCTAACACAGGGTCCAAGGATATTAGAATTAGAGATGCTCTGATTGTTATTAGGGCAGCAGGAACAGTTTAGCCAATGACGCTGTTTTTTTAAATACTTCTTTTTGGATAGTGCTTGTTTGACCATAAATCAGATGAGTTGGCAAACAGGTCACTTTAACTGCCATAAAATCTCATTTGATTCAGCAGATATATATACTAAATGGATAAACATTGATATCTGTTTGTACCACTTAATTTGGATGATAGCTGATGTTTGAAGGCTGATACTGATGTTAACCTGATACATCCATTGTTGAAATCTTGATACTTCTTTATTTTTCAGTCCCATGTGTTATAAAATGATAAAATCTCTGTTATTTTAATGATTCATAGAATTTAAAAGTTCCAAAGCTTTAAAAAGGTTCATGTATTTGTTACTAAAGGTGTATTTAAGAGGAACTAAGCCACCTTAACTGGAAGGCAAAATCCTGCAGACTGAATTTTGCAAATGATTTAGAAAAATGTCAGTACAGTTTGGACACTGTGTTGGATAATGCCTGCATGTTTTGAGGACTGAAAACTCCTCCTATGGTATTTAAACAGTCAGATACAGTTGAACTTTTACAAGAGCCATATTGGTGCTAAATCCTGATATTTGACAGCTGTAACAGGGCCAATGGTCAGATCCTGTTCCTATCTGTAACAGCTGCACTTTGGTCTATGAAGCTTAAGGTAGACCGATCGTCATGACCGATTATTGAGGCTAATGGTTGACAATTGGAAAATTATCCATTTCTGCATTTTATTTGATCGATAACTGATCAAATTAAGTATTCAAAAGGTGCAGTTCTTTGATCCCACAGTGCAGAGAGTCTTCCCCTCTGGCTTTGTCAGTCAGCGATACTCAACTCATGGCTCTTTTATGTCATAATTTGAAATATCATTCCCCAGAAAACCTTAAGAAAGAGTAACTTTGACGTCAGAAAATATCTGTTTCAAATTGCATTAATCAGTTTAGTCCCACACTTCTACAGTAGGCTTAAACTGTCAAACTAAATTGTCAACATTTATTTTTTGTCTGTATATTTCCATTGCCCTTATTTGCAATTTTTGCCCCTTTTTTCGTTTTTTCCCACTTTTGATCTATTTTTGCTTAATTTTGCCCATTTTCCCCACATCTTTTGCCACTTTTCACCTACTTTTTCCACATATGTCGAATTTTTGCCCTTTTTCACAGTTTGGCCTCTTTTTTACCCATTCAAGCTCCTTGTTTCCCAAATTTGCCAATTTTCTCCACCTTTTTGCTGCTTTCTGCCCATTTTAGTCACTTTTTACTCATTTTTGCCACATTGTTGCTGCTTTTAGGTCATTCTTTTGCCATCTGTAACTCTTTTTTTGTCATTTCTTTCCCATTTTGCCACTTTCCTACCAATTTTTTTAATCACTTCTCACCCAGTTTTTGCCACCTTGTACCTATTTTAACCCCTTTCACCTATTTTTGGCCACTTTAACCCATTTTTGCTACTTTTCACTTCTTTGAATATGGCTCTTTCAAAGGTATTTTGATACATTTGTCTCTTTGGTGAGCAGGGTTGAGTAACACTGCTCTACAGTCTCAACTAATGTCTTTTATACAACACAATCTGATTGGCTAGATGTCACATGAGTGCCAGCCAATCAACACTTCAGCTTGGGCGCTACTGACACAGTCAATTCATGACATCACTTCCTGTTTTCCAGCTTCTACTGTATTGCTTTGAGTTGTCTCTCATACTGATAGAGCTGGGGATAAATATTTTATTTGCCTTCAGTTTTTTGATCATGCAGTTTTACTTTTGCAAGGTCAAGATAAATGCATATTGGGTCTAAATACCGATTATCAGTCTCATGAACTACTAATAATCCGAATCCGCCCTGAAAAACCAATATCAGTCAACCCCTAATTTCTGCATCATGGTGACGCAGAAGAAGAGAAAAAAGCAGAGCAACAGCAGTATAAAAGATAGATTTACGGTTGTCCTGGCCATGTGTCTGTTTGAACTTCGTCAACAATTAAAAAACCTGTAGTAATCAGTATCTGTACTGGTTAAATGAGTTTGGAAATGCAAACAATCGATATATATCGATCCAGATCGATGAATCGTTACACCCCTACTGTTAATAGAGCTGTGGAGGGCTGGTTTCATTGAAAAGACTCACAAGTTGAATCCTCATTTTATCACACTTTCACTAGGAAGGGAGTAAACCTAAAAAATGGCCTGCTGCTTCCAGACCTGTCTTTCAGTGTTAGAAGGCAGTGTTCATAACGTGACCCCCTTGTTGTTATTATGCAGTTTGTTAAATTGTTTTCCAGTCCTGGGACACTGCCTGGAGGCTTGGGTATATTAGGGAGCTTGAGACCAGGTTCCTGTCTTTACCTGCTTGGAAATAGACCAGCCAAATCCAGGCTTTTTGAGACTTTTGTGCAGATTCTTCAGTCTTTTTCCTGCATTAATGATTGAAAAACAAATGCTTATTTTAATCGAACTGTTCTCCTTTCTTCCTGTGTGTTTCAGTCCCGAGCTCTTAACGGCGTCTGTGAGAAGACAGTGCAGGCAACGTCTGACCCCTCCAAGAGTGAGATGTCGTGTCTGGAGGAGGTGCACATCACCAATGTGAAGCCCGGGGAGGGACTGGTGAGCTCAGAAAATAGATGTTTAACTACATTAAGACAAGAATGCACAGTCCAAATGTAGGACAGACGTCATCGTTCACATCCAGACCGTATCAGCGGGACATCTCTGTCAGATAAATGCCGAGTACTGAAAAAAGAAAAAACCCACAACTCAAACCGACTTCCCCCGAGAAACACTAACAGGTAGTTTACGGCTGCAGCATGAACCACAATCAGCACCGAGTCTAAAAGAGAAACAGATGTAGGCCTAGGAGGAAAACCTCCAAACCACCACAGCAGGAGGAGATTATAGAGAGATTTATATAGAAGACTCGTGTATGTTCTTAAACACCAGCCACTGTTTTATCTTACAGGGTATTTACATCAAATCCACCTATGACGGCCTTCATGTCATCACTGGAACTACGGAGAACGTGAGTCTGCTGCTGGGTCCTCCTCAGTAAAACAGATCTTTAAACACTTTTATACGGCACTACAGAAGCATGAAAACAATTCATTCTGATCATTTCTCAAACTTAGACACATTCTGAGCAGTAAAGATAAAGTTAATCTGTGTTTGAGGACTTAATTCTCTGGTTTGTGAGTCTGACGCTGTGATTTCTGCTCCTCAGTCTCCTGCAGATAAAACTCAGAGGATTCATGCTGGAGATGAAGTCGTTCAGGTCAACAGACAGACAGTGGTGAGTCATTGTCTGCTCTTTTTATTAATGGTACATGAATTTGAGCTTGTATGGTCTGACTACTCAAAGCACTTTTTACATCACAGGTCCTTCTTAAGCTGCACGTTCACTGAATGATTTTCACTGAGATTCAGACAGGAGTTTTAGTCCTATGACTCACTCAGAAGTCTGGATGACTTTCAGCCTGTCACACAGTGGCCGACCACGGCCTGACAGCTGCTCCTGACTGATGGGATGGATTTCTGACATTGAGGCAGTTTTATCCACACGAATACCATTTTGATATACCAATAAATACAGGGCCTATAAAAAAGGATTCCCCCTTGAACGTTTTAACCTTTTATTGTTTTTATAATCGATCATGGCCAATAGAATTAGGCTTTTTGACCAAAAAACAGATTCCAACAAAGTAATGTCAACTAAATAAAAATCCGTAATGACACATAAGTGACTGCATAATTATTTCCTCTTCTAGTCAGTATTTAGAGTCTCCTTTGTCTGCAGTCTCAGCTCTGACTCTGTGTGGATAGGTCTCAGTCAGGATCAAACATCTGGACTCTGGAATTTTACTCCATTTTTCTTTGATAAACTGCTCAAGCTCTGTCAGGGTGATCAGGGATCAGGAGTGAACAGCCCTTTTCAAGTCCAGACACTAAACCTCTATAGGATTGAGGTCTGGGCTTTGACTCGGCCACTCCAGAACATTCCCCTTGTTGTCTTTAAACCATTTCTGTGTAGCTTTCTCTGGATGCTTCAGCTCATTGTCTGACAGGAAAATAAATCTTCTCTATGCCATAGTTCTCTGTCAGACTGAATAAGATTGTCCTCCAGGATTCATTATACCCTCTACCTTTACAAGCCTTCCAGAGCTGGCTGCTGAGAAGCATCCCCACAGCACCATGCTGCTGAGAGGCATCCCCTGCACATGATGCTGCTGAGAGGCATCCCCACAGCACGATGCTGCTGAGAAGCATCCCCACAGCATGATGCTGCCACCAGCGTGCTCCACAGTGGGGATGGTGTGTTTGTAGTGATGTCAGTGTCTTGTCTGATGGTCTCAAAGCTCCATTCTGGTCTCATCAGACCAAAGAACTTTCTTCCTCTTGACCATGGAGTCTCCCACAGTCCTTCTAGTGAACTCTAGTCCTGATTGAATCTGAGTTTTCTTCAACAGTGTCTTTCTCTTTGCCACTCTCCCATAAAGCTCTGACTGGTGAAGAACCCGGCCAACAGTTGTTGTCTGTAGAGTCTCTCCATCTCAGCTGCTGAAGCTTGGAACTCCTTCAGAGTAGTCATAGGTGTCTTGGTGTCCTGTCTCACTAGTCTCCTTCTTGCACGCCCACTCAGTTTGTGAGGACGGTCTGATCTAGGCAGATTTACACATGTGACATATTCCTTCATTTCTTCATGATGGATTTAACTGAACTCTCGTTGAGGTGTTCTAGCAGTGATTCTCAGAAGTCATGCACCTTAATGATCTGACGGTGTTTCTTTAATGGCAGTTGAGTTGGAGTTTTTATCCTTTAGTACCACTCTGTACAGTCATGTTGTAGCTCCAGGTGTCTGTACTAAAGCTCATCTCTTTTACTCTCAGGTGGGCTGGCAGTTGAAGCACCTGGTGGAGAAGCTGAGGGCGGAGGCGGGAGGCGTGACCATCGTGGTGAAGAAGAGGCCGTCTGGAATTTCGGGAGGCTTCGCTCCAGCGCCGCTGAAGAACCTGCGCTGGAGACCGCCTAGTGTCCAGGTGAGCTGAGCTGACACCAGGGACCAAAGAACAGATTCATAAACTCACCGATGTGGTGTCTTTCCAACTCCATTTCTGATATTAATAACAATAATAACTGTTGTTATTATTATTATTAATATTATTATTACAATAATGATAATAATAATAATTTTATTTGTAGAGCAACTTTGAAAATCCAGATTACAAAGTGCTTTACAAAGGCAGCAGAATTAAACACGTTGGTTGTAAAAGTGCAACCTGTATTTAAAGCTTCCTCTTCGATTGGTTTATATAATTAGTTTTTTTGTGGTTAGGCATTTATTGTCTCTTTATTCTCTAAACTACTGTGTGTTATTTTTTACTATTAAATGTACATTTTTTAACTGTTTTCTCAAAAGCTCAACCAGACAAGAGTTTTGAAATTAACACTTTCTATGCAGCACATGAGCTTCATGCTCCGTTTGCACGGCAAACTTTAAGAAAGAACAAATGTAAAGCACGAGACCCAGTTTAACTAACACCTAACCTTAACACAGTGCAGTCCTAGTCTGGTTGTCATGATTCTTTGCATTTTTACACTCATACTGTGCATTTTTAGATCATAACTTATTTTAGAATAAATTACTAATACTCACTGTCTTATATTAAATGTTTTATGTTCAGTATGCATGATGGTGTATGCTATCTTTGGGAGATAAATTTCTAACTTTGTGGGATGATAAAGTTAGTTTTAATCTGAAATCTGACTTCAACCATGCATGCTGCTGCAGAGGCTGAGATCATGGCGGCCACTGGGAGATGTTTGCACCCTCCAGTCAGCCGTAGGATTCCTATAGAAGCTGAGGCGTATTTTTAGCTTGTTGTTGAATATTAACAGGTAGCTGTGAGAGAAGGCTTCAGTGAAGGAATAGATAGATTGGTTTAACAGGAGGGTTACCATTCTGAAGATGCCTGAATGTGCTTGAGTTTGTCTCCGTGCCCCTCCCCCTGGATAAATAAAGCCCCCTCTCTGGTCCATCCTCAGCCCGTCTGTCATCGTCTCTTCAGTGAAGTTGTTTCTGTTTGTGACTAGACCAACCAGAAATCACAGCAGCCGCTCTGCCTGCTGCTCCTCTGAGCGGTGTGGGAACAAAGACTCCCTTCTTTACTTATCCTGGAAAAATCCGACAGGAAACACTCAGAACATCAGGCTGAGTTGATGTCAGACATCTTTAGAAGGTGACTCATTAGTTACTCAACAATGTGACAATCATGATTTCACCAAATCAGCCTCGGTGTTGACAGAGCTCCAGGATGTATGTTTAGGACAGATATGTGTCTAAAGTTCCCTCGAAGGTCTGAGCTGTGTCATCAGGGTCTAATCTTCTTTAACAGATCTGAAATCAGCCCTTCTGTACCTCAGCTTCATTACTACCCTCCATTTACTCTGAATCTGAGATGTGGTAAAGCCCATCAGATGTGTTTTTGAAACCCAAACAAAGGAGAAACTGAGCTGAGAGAAGTGTCGGCGATTATGGAGCCAACGCAGGAAACAGGAGCCTCGTCTGGTGCTGAAAGAAAATAATGATAAACAGATTCGCACAAATTACTTATCTTAAAGAAATCTCAAGTATCAGTTGTTCCATTTACACACAAAATAATAAAACATTCTACAATAGAGAAAGAAAGTTCATGTGTTTAAAAACGCTGTTAGCAAAACAAAAAATGTTCAAAATATGATCAAAAAAGTACAAACAAGGCTAAGAGTCAATCCTGTTTGTATTTTTACCCCTACCCCTGGTTTTCTTGAGCCTCTTTGTCCCTTATAGTGGAGAAATCTCCCCCTACAGGTAAAATAACTATGCATATTTTTACTGGGTATTGGTGAGTACACAAATCTAAAACTTCATACTTAGTGTATTCCTGAAGAAATCTCTTTTTCTCTCCTCCTGTCCAGAACTCTCCAGGAGCTCCAGGTCTCATCAAATCTCCACATCCAGAAACCTCAGTGAAGAGAGGAAAGACAACCATCCTGGATTTATACATGCCTCCTCCTCCTGCAGCTCCGTACAAACCACAGTGAGTACTACACTAGTATATCTGAGTGTAGTGCTCAGATATAGGTATATGTCCTCACTGCATTTATCCTTTCTTCATCACAAACATGCCTCTCCTCCTGTTTTGCTCCTCTTTGCAGAGACGTGAACATGAACGTGTCTCCTGGTGTCAAAATGAGGCCCAAGTCTCCAAACTCGTGTCTGGACGCAGACGCTCGTCGACGCTCCAGTTTTATGGAGAACAAGAGGACGTCTGTCAGCCCTCCAGCTGAAGTCAACAAACCTGTCCCAGTTTCTCTGAGACAGCGCTCATCTGGACGCTGTGAGTTCACACTTCTACACTGCTGAGGGTCACTGAGATAGATTAGTCCTAAACTAAACCCTGGTCCTTCAGGTGTAGAGCATAGGCCAGCGTTACTCAACCCTGGACAACCAAAGAGCCAAATTATTGAATAATACCTTTGCAAGAGCCACAATCTGAGTGGTGAATAGTGGCAAGAATGGGTTAAAGTGTCAATAAAAATAAATTAAATGGGGCAAACAGCAGGTAAAAAGGGTAAAGAAGGCATAAAATGCCAAAAACTGGGTGAAAAGTGACAACAAAGGGGAGAAAAGATGGCAAAAAGGGCAGAAACTGGCAAGAGTTAGACGAGAAGTGACACAAAAATGGGTTGCAGGTGGCAAAAATGTTCAAAAAGTGGCAAATACATGACAAAAAATGAGTGAAAAGTGACTAAAATGGGTAAAAGGCAGTGAAAGGTGGGAGAATGAGCAAAAAAAGCAGCAAAGGGGGGTACAAATTGGGGGAGAACGTGTCATTTAATGGCAAAAGGTAGCTTAAATGAGTGAAAAGTGGCAAAAGCAATCAAAAAGCAGGATAAAAGAGTCAAGGACTGGAGAAAATTGGGCAAAAACTGGATAATAGTGGCAAGAATTGGCAAAAAGTGGGAAAAAGAAGTGATAAAAGTAGCCTTGAACCAGTAAAAATTGATTAAAAGTGGCAAAAAATTGCAAATAAGGGCAATAGAAATATACAGACAAAAAATAAAGGTTGACAATTAAATTAAAATGGGGGAAACAAACCAATTAATGTGACTTGCAATGGATTATATCTGAGGTCAAAGTTTCCCTTTTTTTAAGGTTTTCTGGGGGAGTAATATTTCATATTAAGACATAAAAGAGCCACAAATCATCACAAAAGAACCACATGTTGAGTATCACTGGCATGGACTAATAAATCACCATGGGCTTCATTTACATGTAATTGGATTTGTTGAAACCTGTAGACAGTCAAAGCAAGCTTCTAGATATTTCTGATGTTATATTTCAGAGCGGCACACATCTGACCAATCAAAACCCTCGTTGCTGCCTATCCTAGTTGTGTTAATGTTTGTTTCTCAGCACTAATGTAAACCCTGAGTTCTCTCTTACCCTGGTCCTTCCAAAGCTGACTTTTAGTTTGTTTTATAAGAAAAGAAATGAATCTGATGGTTGCAGCTAGTGAGCTTTTATAAACAAGTAAGACGATGATTCTTGTATTATTACATTTATAAATTAAAAAGTGATTCTTTTATTATTATTGATGCTTTTTTAACTCTAGTCATGCCTATTGGTTTGCAGGTAAACCCCGACCGGTCTCCATGCCCGTGGAGATCTCAGGAGCGTCCGACTTTTCCTCCAAACCCAGTCTGAAGGGGCGGAAAGGTGAGCTGTAGCTGTCAGACATTCTTAACTAACCGTTATCAGTAATGGTCGCCTGTCTGCCTCATTAACACCCTCAGACCAACCTCTGTAAGGAGCGCCGCGTGCTTAGAATTTTTACCTGGTTGATTATTAACTGTGAGGGCTGCTGCTGCTGAATCCACTCAACTGATCTCACCGAGACTCTTGAGGAACTTTCTCTTCCAGGGTAGAGCTGTTAGTGGGAAACAAAGAAAGTTAGCAGAGTTTCAGTCTGACAGTTTGACTGTTTTCCACTGACAGAGTTGAATTCTTTCTTTTTTTTTTTTTTTTACCTGTGGCCTCGAATCCAAGTTTGGGATGATTGTACATCTTCGTTATTAATGTAGTTTAGATTTGAGTAATTAAGTTGTTTACGTATACAAAGGCTAGAGTAGAAAACTAAGCTTTACAATAAAAATACCAAAACAGGGATTTTAAACCCAAAGGAGAGACATGACTTACCAACTTCACTTCTGTCCATGGATGTTTCTTAGACTGTTTTGTGTCCTTAAGAACAGCCAGAGAAAAGTCCTTCATTTACATGTGTTGTAAATTCAGTTTGAACCTGAATCCAGTCTGGTTTGTTTTACACTCATGAAGCTTTATTTGGCACAGTTCTGCCATTTTCTGTTGTCACTGATCTCAGAAAAATGCATCAATATTGGTTTTACCTTTCGCTAGCATGGCCTTCTGGTGCATCTGTGCAGCAGCATCCTGTGTCGGGCCATCCTCTCCTCCACGGCCTCTCAAATCCAAACTTGTTCTTCAGGATTGGGGGTTTGTTGGTATCGCTGATGAGCAGAGCTGTGATTGGATGACAGCTGTCACTTTATGCATGCATGATGGGCTGTTGGCTGTGACAGATGATCTGATCCTGGATCAGCAAAGAAAAATCAGTACAAACTAGAACAAGGGGCGTCCCACTAGGCCAAACAAATCCAGCACAAATACAGGACATCCCGGCTTATGCAGGGCAGCTGGAGACTCTAACTGTGGACCTAATGAGCTGTCTAGTAATTTTAGTAATGTTGTTTCTGACTGGTACAGATAAACTGTTTAACCCACTCATCTCTAACTAAAGAAAAGGATTTCCAGTTCCTTCATTCATGCGGTCTCCTCTCCTCCGTCTCAGGTAACAGCATCCTGCACAGATATCTGAGTAACGAGGGGATCAGCACCATCACCGAGGAGGAGCCGTGTTACCCTCTGCCCTACAGAGGACACCCCTTAGTCCGCGGCGTCGACCACATCAGAGGCAGCCAGTGCTTCATCAGCTCTGACCTGCACAACAGCGCCACCATCCCTTACCAGGAAGCGGCGTCCAAAAAGTCCTCGTCCACCAGCTCTGCTGCAGTAAACAAACAGTCCACGTCTCTGTTTGGAGGTCTGCTGAGCCGTCTCCGGCTGCTCAGTCACTGACCGAGGCTGAATGTGGTTTAGAGAGTCAGCAGGATCCATCACAAGGAGGTTTTCTCCTTTCTCAACCTCAGGACATCTTTAAGGCCTAAACTGAGAGACAAGAAACCATAAAAACGTCTGGATTCAAAGATCTCATGGTGAAGAAGGTTAAAAATGACTCACTAGTACTAGTTTTTCATATTTACCAGGTCAGTTTTCTCAGGATGTTTTCAGGTGTGAGTCTAAGGATTAAAATGATGTTTTCTATAGTTTGACATGAAAATGAGTTGTGAGTACCTGAGAAGGATTTATTCAGATTAAAACAGCTATCTACACAGATTAAACCAATGACTATAGAGAAAGTACAAGTTTTCACCACCACCACAGGCTCTCCTACGCTCTATGAAGAGGAAGGGCTGTCGTTTTATGGTCTTATTTTATCCACAGATGTTTCTAAGTCCTTCACACTGCACCCTGAAAGGTCACATATTTGACCCCTTTAAGACAAGTTTATATCGGTCTCAGAGGTCCCCAAAACATGTCTGTGAAGTTTGTTGCTGTAAAAACTCTCCAGTATTGATTTCTGCATGTCTAAAAACCCCTCTGTTTCAGCCCTGCTCAGAACCAACTGTTTCTGTGTCTGTAGCTTTAAATGTTACTGAGCTGTCTGACTCCGCCTCTGACTCCGCCCCTCTCAGGAAATTGATGTGGCTCTCCTGATGGAACAGAGAGGAGGATCAGGAGAAGTGGGTGGAACTTTCTTTAAGAGGGGAGGGCACACTGAACTTGGGGGCGGGGCTAACCCCCACATGACATCATGAGGGGAAAATCTGAGAACGGCTTGTTTCAGCACACATCTTCTGAAAGGTGGAGTAAGAGAGGGGGGAGAGAATGAATTTTTCTGATTCTTGGGGGGATTGTGGACAGGCCAGGGTCACATGCTTTTGTTAGAAAATCCTGAAAAGTGATTTTTGTATATGTGATCTTTAAATGTCTCCTAAAAACTTCTATCCTCTGGGATTTCTCGATCACTATTTTAAAGAGACGTTTCCTCTGTCTGCATCAACACTGGTAGAGCTCTAAAAAAGCACAGCTCAGTGTACAGACCAGGGCTTGATATTAAGGGACCGTCCACACAAAGGCGAGCTAAAGTATTTTATCATATCAGCATTTCATCCACACAGAACCGGCATTTTGGGAGCCTGAAAAAACTTTTTGAAGCCGGGTTCCAGAGTGAACGAATCTGTGAGCGCCGCCTGTTTCATCTCCGTGTGGACAACCAAATGCATCTTTCCTGAGACACTTACATCATAGCCTACTTAACGCGGTGCAGCATTTCAAGCCTTCCCTGTAGAAAAGTGCCCTACAGAGATTACCACTGGGAATTTTCAGGTGAGAGTATTTCATCCATTCAGTGACCTGACCCTGTTGCCATCCAGGTGGGGGCAGAACCAGGCAGGAGGTCTGCAGACATCCTGAGAGGAATTTATCCGCTCAAATCTCAGCTACTGCAGCCACTCTCTCTTAGTATCTGTCATTGAATTTAAAAAATAAAAAATTATCTAAACATCTGAAGTTCATGGACCTCAAATTTCAAGACTTCCATTCTTAGTTTTATTCCTGCTTTTATCATTTTAATAATTTAGAAGGCTGTCAAATATCTAAAATCTCTCTATATGGCTGTCTGAGTCTCCTGAAAATGAAGCTGGTTTTTGTTTTCAACTGATTTTTATTTCTTATATTCAAAACCACGACAAATACGCAGACTCAGAAATAGTGAAATCTCTCCAGCCTTGACGTCAGAGTTGAGGATAAAAATCTGAAACAACAGTGTTTATCTTATTTAAAAATACTGAAGCATTTCTAAACGTCCCAGCTGCTGCAGCCTCTATGACCATCTCTATCTCAGGACCTGTTAGTGACTCGTATTAAGGATTTTTACCATCGTTTCTGTGTATAAAAGGTTTGTAAATATGTTTTATAGATTTTTATCAATGCAGACCAAGTTTCTACTACGAAAAGTGCTTTTTCAGACTATGTATTCATTAATGAGCAGATAAAACAAGTAAAATACAAGAGCTCAGCATGTCTTATACTAAATACTATAAGGCTTAACAAGTCTCGTTCTGACAGTGACACTGTTATATATGTGTTTAATGAGCAATTATCAATTACAGTTTAAAAAATGAATACACACACACACACACACACGTATATATATATATATATATATATATATATACACACACACACACATACATACATACTGCCCCATATAAAGCAGCTTGTATGTCAAATGGCGAGCCCAGGTCCACGCGCAGCCTCTGACTGGTGGTTCGGAGCTGTTTTCAGTGGAACACGAACTGGTTTTTAGGATAAAAAAAAAAAAAGGCAAAATATCTCTGATATGGAAGCAAACAGCTGTCCATACGCTTTATTTTGCAGGAAAATGAGTAAATTGTCATTGTTTCCTTGAGATTTTCACTTATTTATCCTGTTATCTTGGATGGAAATGTTTTCGAAGGTTTTCATATGAATATTTGTAAATGTCTTGTCACCTTTCAAAAATGTGTTATAATGGTAAAACATAGTGAAATGAATTGTTTGCGCGTTCAGTCTTCTGTTGTGTTCCTTCCAAGGTCCAACTTTCAGCATTTTTTTGTTGAATTAATCAAATAAAAATTTAGAAATTTGTGTCCCTACTTCACACAACAGTAGGTGGTGGGTCCTGTGACTGGACCAGCTGAGAACCACTGCTTTAGAGATTTTAACCTGAGTATTTATGTTAAAAACTTAAATCCAAGTCAGAGTTTATTGTGGAATATTTGCTGCCATCCTTTCAGAGATTTGTACCCTCAAAGCTGCTCAACGTTTCAGTCAAATCTAGTTATCTAAAATCTTTCTGGCACTGTACTTAAAACTCCTGAATTTCCTCTGAAGAGCTCCTGAATATTTGAGGTTTCTTCGTGACCTCTGGAGTAAACTTTGTGAAGGAGTTCCTCAGGGAAGCGTCCTGGATCCTCTGATGTTTTTAATCCTGAAGGACCTTAAGACCACTTTGTTTGTAAAGAGTGATTCTGATTCCTGTTTTGTGCCTTTGTACAAACAAAACATTATTCAGAAAACGGTGAAAGCTTGTTTAAAATACTAACAGAGATGAATGAATGTTGTAAATACCAGAAATAAATGCCTACGTTCTTCACTAGAGGTAGTTGTTGAAACAAATGAGCATTTCTTTGACATTTCAGAGTTTGGATTGTCATTTTCTGAATATAAAAATGAGACAGGATGTCTAAACTGTGGGTGTCCCGGTTTTACAAGGTTTTGTCTTTTTCTAGATTAAATGCACCATTTTTTTGTAAGTATTTTAAATATTTTGAACAGTCACGTAGCTGCAGTTGTTTCAGTCTAATCCAGAGCTCTCCAGTATGATGCCTCTATGATGCTCTGTTACTTGTACAAAATATAAAACAATAAAGTGCAATTTATTTTAAAAGATTCCAGGTTTCATCCAGTATTACCAAGTTAAAAACTTCCTTTAAAGAAGCGTCCAGGGGCTAGCATCACTTCTGGTCTCTTTTATAACATCTCTATTTTGTGCAGGGGAAACTGTTGATATCCACGCATGTTTAGACACAAGGGCAACACAAGAGAAGTCCTAGGATCCCAGTCTTTAATTAAATTAAATTTTCACATGCTATCTAAACTGGCGATGTTTATGTATTTCTCCAGTTTAGATCGAAATTTAAACTAAGTTTGCAAGTTGATAATATAAAAAGTATTTAAGATTCTACCAACCTCACCTCTCTGCCACCCTGAACATTTTAAACCTCACTGTTTCTGGGCCCTAAATAAACTCCTGTTAAGCTTAATTTTATTGAGATAATCCTCAATCACTGTTATCTCATTATGTAACAGCATCTAAACCTAGACATGAAGTTTTTAACAAACACAAACAGTTCCTGAGCCAAAACTCTCAAAGGTTTAAGGCAGAATAATTCAGGGAAGGATATTTACTGGTTCATTAAAAAGCTCAGCTTCTTTTGCTTAAATCAATCAAATCAATCAGGTTCAAGCCTGTAGAGTTTCAGAATTACTTGACTAGTGGCGCCATCTAGTGGACACTGAGCTCTACAGCAGTAGAAAGGAATTTCATATGAATTTAAATCATTCCTCTGACAAGCTTCAAACTAGGTGGACCTCATTAAAGTAGAACTATTATGTTAAATAAATAAATAGATAATAAATATTTAACTGAGAGTAATGTTGAATGTCCTACACTACACCTCCTGAAGTTTCACAACATCTGTTTCGCACCTTTTCCTGTTTTCCAGTAACATGTTCCACTAAAACTGGCTCCCAAGTGTTTTTTTTTTTTCTGTTGACGCACTTTATTTTATTTTGAAAGGGTGTTTGACCGTATGGAAATCAAGAAGACGGTAAGCGTCATTCGTTTTTGGACACAAATTAAAAAACAAATAAACAAACAAACAAACAATACAATACAATAATGGCCGCCATTTTTCCTTTTTTGTAATTAAAACGGACCTTGAAAAACGGTTAATCTTGTTTAATATCGTTTCCTTTTGTTGTTTAACCATAAGGCAGCAAAGAAGCGAAAGCGGGCGGTCTAGTGACCCCGGAAGTAAATGTAAACGTTTCAAAATAAAAGCCTGACTCAGGCGATAGATTATCTATCTATCTATCGATCTATCTATCACATTTTTGCCCTTTATCACCATTTTTGGCCACTTTTCATCCATTTAAGCTACCTTTTGCCATTAAATACCACATTCTCCAATGTTTTTGACCATTTTGACACTTTTTGCAACTTTTTTCCAATTTATTTCTACTTTTATCGCATTTTTTCCCCTTTTACAATTTTTTTTCTCCCAAATTTTCACCCATTTAGGCTACCCTTGTCATTAAATACCACATTTTCCCATAGTTTTTGCCCATTTCAGCCACTTCTCTTTGCCACTTCTATCCCATTTTTGCCCATTTAAGCTACCTTTTGCCAGTAAATACCAGTTTTTTCCTTCTTTTTGCCTAGTTTGAGACTTTTTTTTGCAACTTTAACTAATTTTTTGCCACTTTTTACCCTTTTTTCTCCCCGTTTTCACCAACTTAAGCTACTTTTTGTCATTAAAAACCACTTTATTTCTTGGTTTTTGCCCATTTTAGCCACTTTTATCCCATTTGTGCCCCTTTTCACCATTTTTTGGCCATTTTCACCCATTTAAGCTACCTTTAGCCATTTACTACCACCGTTTTCCTCTTTTTTGCCCATTTTGACATTTTTTTATGCCCATTTTAGTCATTTTTTGCCATTTTTCACCATTTTTCTCCAAATTTCCATCAATTTAAGCTACTTTTTGCCCCCCCCCCCCTTTTTTTAGCCCCTTTTTCCACTCTTGACCACTTTTTGATGATTTTTGTCACTTTTCACTCATTTTTAGCCACATTTGGACCAGTTTAAGTTCCCTATAACTAATTTTTTGTCACTTCTCACCCACTATATGCTACTTTAACCCCCCTTTCCTCCCATTTTGCCCCCTTTTCACCCTTTTTGTTGTTTTTAACCATTTCTGCCACCTTTAACTTATTGCCACCTCTTAGGCTGTGGCTCTTGCAAAGGTAATTTTCAACAATTTTGCTCTTTGGTTGAGCAGGGTTGAGTAACATTGATCACTATTCTCTTATTAATGGTTTTACTTTGAAACGTTTACATTTACTTCCGGGTCACATTACCGTCACTTTCCGTTTCTGTGCGGCGATCCTACCCTTCTGTTACTGCTTCGCGAGCCTGGAAGGATCCCCTAAAACTCCACCACCAGGTCTTCTTCACGTGTTTGACTCCTCTGGCCTTCCGTAGCTGTCTGTTCTGGAACGATGAGTTTCTTTTCTATTATCGAGGGTCAGTTACTGAGACTTTAGCTCTCCTCCGCCCCTGTGGCTGGTGAAGCCATGCTGTGTTTTAGTGTGGAGTTAGAGTGTGGAGCCCCCATGTGGCTGTAACGTGTACTGTAGACATAACTGCCCCATTAGTTACCGCTGCAGAGACGTTGTGAAAATTCATTGTGCGACCCAAACAAACCTCCTGCCAGTCCAGACGTTGGGAATGAGTGCTGTAAACTTCTCGTTTCTCCAATATCACGAGATTTGGAACAACCTGAGCTCAGGTTGCTACTCTCTCCTGATTGGACCAGCCTGACATGTGAAGGCGAGCAGCCCCGCCCCCAGCATTGCGCTAGAACATGCCCACCGGCAGCTAGGACACGCCCACTCAGGCTGGGATCCAGTCCACTCTACCCTTTCCTATCCGCTGCTTGTTTTTGAAGCAGCATGTCCAGGAAGAGCTACCGCCGGTGTTTTTTTGGTTGTAAAGGAAAATCTCAGCTTTTCTCACCTCCAAAGGACGAAAGCACCAGAAAACAGTGGCTGGAATTTATTTCTGCTGAAAAGCCCTCGGCCAAGCTGTGCCTGTGTGCGGGACACTTCACAGAGGACTCATTCACAAACAAAGGCCAGTATGATGGAGGATTCGCCTCCCACCTACTGCTGAAACCAGGAGTCGTTCCCTCTTTAAAGCGGGTTCATCATGAACTTCACCATGACTCAGAACCAAAAGCTGTAAGTAATTTATATCTGCAAGTCATTTATATCTGCAAGTCATTTATATCTGCAAGTCATTTATATCTGCAAGTCATTTATATCTGCAAATAATTTATATTTGCAAGTAATTTATATCTGCGAGTCATTTATATCTGCAAGTCATTTATATCTGCAAGTAATTTATATCTGCAAGTAATTTATATCTGCAAGTAATTTATATCTGCAAATAATTTATATCTGCAAGTAATTTATATCTGCAAATAATTTATATCTGCAAGTAATTTATATCTGCAAGTAATTTATATCTGCAAGTAATTTATATCTGCAAGTAATTTATATCTGCAAATAATTTATATCTGCAAGTAATTTATATCTATTTTAGCGTCAGGTGTAAATAAGGAGCTTTCTGGACAGTTTTGTACCCATGAAACTGTTCGAAAGGTTACACTAAAAACTGCCCTTCATTCTTTGTAACTATATTTTCTTTTAATTAAAATGTGTGAAATGAGTGTGTGTGAATTAGCTCATACCTCCACAGACGATGAAATAATAGCTTAAAGTGATGGTTTTCTAACTTTTTTTGACTGAGGCACCCCGAAGGTTAAGCCAAAATCTCAAGGCACACCATGCGTAAATAGTACAAAATAGACTTTTAAATCATATAACACTCAAGGTGGCCCATAAAGAGAGATAAAGGGAACAGCTTTCTGAGGCCCAGATGACTGGGGGATCGTGGAGGTGGCAAAAATGGGTTAAAAGTGACAAAAACTTCTTAAAAATGTCAAAATAGTGGCAAAAATGTGTTACAAGTGGCCTTTAAGCATTAAATGATGTTAAAAGGTGGTAAAATGGGTTAAAAGTGATCAAAAAAGTAAAATTGTCAAAAAAAGTTGTCAAACAGGCAAAAATGGGGTTAAAGTGTCAGTAAGGTTGCAAAATAGATCACAAAAGGCAGAAAAGTAGCAAAAATGGGTTAAAGTTGCTAAAAGATGGTAAAAAGAGTTAAAAGTGATGGAAAAAATGGCCACACCATAGTTTAAAATGGGAAAAAAGGGGGCTAAAATGGGTTAAATGTCCCAAAAAGTGGCAAAAATGCTTAGAAAAATGGCAAAACTGGTTTAAGTTGTCAAAAGAAGTGTCAAAAATGGGTAGAAATATTGGTTAACTTGGTTAAAAATAGCATGAAATTAATCATGTCAACACCAATTTCAACCCAATAATAGCTTGCCATGCTTTTCAGCTCTTAGTGAGGTAACTGTTAGCCAGGATGCTAGCATCAATGCTACTGATCCAACACACACACACACATTGATTTTACCAATAAATCCCAACTGGTTAGGGCCCATTCTCTGGGGGTTTTCAGGGGTCCAGATCTGTGGGCAGGCCTGGTTACTGTACTCGCCATAAAGTTGTAGTATTAACGTATGGGACAGGTTCCCAGGGCACCCCTAGACCTGCCTTAAGGCACACTAGTGAGCCCTGGCACACCATCTGAGAACCACTGGCTTAAAGCAATGGGGAGCTAATGTTAGCAGATGTTGTTGTATGTTAACACTAAACTTTCGGGCCTATTTCTCCATCAAAAAGATGAGCAATAGTTACACTCACAAGCCGTGGTTCAGTCTTTATAACTCAATCCTTAGCTTTTTTTTTGTATAGAGAGGAAAAAGTGCTTGATATGGCCTACACACCAGCAACAGACGATGAAATTAATGCTAGTGGGAGCTAATAGTACTAGCATCAGGCAATGCCTGTATAATGACCAAATACGCAGTGAATAGCAACGCTTGTTAAGGGTGTCTGAAGGTCTATCACTTTACTTTTACCGGTTATTTATCAAAAGAAGATCATATGTCAGTGTGGTTAGACTGTTCTTTATGTGTAGTGTAAGGGGAGTGACTGGTGTTACACCCCAGACTAACTCCAGGGTCAGTTTCATGACCAAAGAGCTTCCTGATACTCGCAAGCTGTGTTGATTTAATTTGACTGAAAATTCCCGCCTTTATGGATTAAACAAATAAAATGTTAACCCTAACCCTGTTCGATATAAGTAATACTTAACATTGCAGGCTTTTCTCACACAAACATGTGCCCCTGGCCTTTCCACAATCCCCTGAAATACCAGAAAACCCCGTTCCCTTCCACCCTCTCTTTCTCCACCTTTCAGAAAATGTGTGCTGAAACAGGTCGTTCACAGATTTTACCCTCATGATGTCATTTAGGGAGTTAGTCCTGCCCCCAGGTTCTGTTGGCCCTGCCCACCTTGAAGAAAGTTCCGCCCTCCTCTCCTGATCCTCCTCTGAGCTGCCAGCTGAGATGCTGGATAGCTCAGTGGGTTACCCGGCTGACTTTGATCTGGGAGGTTGATGGTTTGAATCCCAGTCAGGTCCTAAACTTTGGATAAAAGTGTCTGTAACATCAGGAGTGCCACATCCATTTCCTTAGAGGGGTGTGGTCAGGGGCGGAGTCAGACAGCTCATTAACATTTAAAGCCACAGAAACAGCTGGTTCTGAGCAGGGCTGAAACAGAGGGGGTTTTAGACATGCAGAGATCCAATACTGGAGTGTTTTTACTGACACAAACTTCACAGGCAAGTTTTGGGGCCACTGAGACCGATATAAACTTGTCTAAAAGGGTCAAATATGCCTCTTTCTGTTCAATGTGTTGAATGTATTTCAATTGTTTATGATACTAAAAGCTTAATATTTTCTTGTCTTTATTAGAGTCCATCACAACTAACCGCTGCAGCCGGTGCTCACCAAACCAAACCACGACGAAGAGTCAGTGTGGCCACACAAACTGTCAGAGGGGCGACATCTTTGGGAACACAGTTTTCAGCTTCCTCCTCTGGAGTTTCTATCGGGACCCAGCTATCATACAGAACTCTGAAAGAGCCCATGAGAAGTAAAGGTGTGTTTACTCATCTCAAAGACAGATCATCTAGTTGTTGACCTGATGGAATTAACTTGTTTATGAGACTCTAAAAAAACTAGGCTGCTGTATTTGATTATATTATCTGACTACTTTTTTTAATGCCTCTGTCTTTAACCAGGTACTCAGGCTACAGTCCGCTGTGCCAGTGTCGGCACAGAGATCACTGTCCGAAACAAACACTTTACACGTTCATCATCACAAACAAAGCCTTCCCGTGCCAGACCAGCAAAGCGGCCTCGCCTAGATCTTCTGGAGAAGGAGGAAGAGGAGGTGAGAGAAGAAGAGCACAGCAGGTTAAAAACCGACTCCACCCTTCAGTATGGGAAGTCATCGACATCACAAATGAGGTAGAGGAATGATGACATTTTGGTTGTGAAAAGTCCTGATCTTTTTCATTCAGTAATTGTTTTGCTGAAGACTTCTATGTTTGTTTTTTTACTCGCAGTGAGACAGAATCCACCCCTCACAATGAGGCTAAATATGTTGTGATTGCGAGCGGGCTCAGAGAGCTTTTCCAGACCTGCCCATTGTGCAAGCAAGACTGTGATGTGCAGCAGCAGAAACTTGGGACCTGCGTGGCCTTCCGTCAAAAATGCACAAACTGCCAGTATGCAAAACGATGGCAGAGCCAGCCAGTCGGGAAGAGTGCGCCTGTTGGAGACTTAAAAATGTCTGCAGGCGTGTAATTCGCAGGAGTGTCCTTCATTCAACTTGAAAAGGTATGATAGAAACATCCAGAGTTTACAGAACAGCCAATAATTTAATCCTGATACCCAACAGATTCATGACATTTACTCTGGTTTGTCAGATCTGCAAGGCCATAAACGTACAGCTGTTAGGTGCATCTTCTTAAGTTTTTTCACAACAGCTTCATGTTATTGTTGCTTTTATTAAGTATATAATTTCCACCCCCTCCATATAACTTAATTCTAAACATTGCTCTGCGCTTCAGTCCGTCAGATCAGTGATACTCAGCATTTGGCTCTTTTGTGATTATTTTTGGCTCTTTGATGTCTTAATTTCAAATATTATTCCCCCAGAAAACCTGTTAAACGGATTTTTTTTTGGCCTTTTTCACATTTGTTTTGCCACTTTTCACCCATTAGAGCTACCTTTTGCCATTAAATACCACTTGTTTCTTATTTTTTTACCACTTTTATCTGAGTTTTTGGCTCATTTTTGCCCATTTCTACCACTTTTTGCTCATTTAGGGTACCTTTTGCCAGTAAATACTACTTGTTTCCTATTTTTTTGACAATTTCTGCCACTTTTAGCAAATTTTTGCCACTTTTATCCAATTTTTCTAATTTTTTCCTCTTTTCGCCCCTTTAAGCTACCTTTTGCCATTAAATACCACTTTTTTCCTATTTTTTTGCCCATTTTTGCCACTTCTCTTTGCCACTTTTATCCGATTTTTGCCCCTTTTCACCATTTTTTGCCCATTTAAGGTACCATTTGCCATTAAATACCACTCTTTTCCTATTTTTTGCCTAATTTGCCACTTCTTTTTACCACTTTTTTGCCCAGTTTTGTCACTTTTATCCAATTTTTTCCGCTTTCATCCCATTTTTGCCACTTTTTGTGCATTTTAGCTACCTTTTGCCATTAAATACTAATTGTTTCCTTTTTTTCCACCATTTTTGCTGCTCTTGACTGCTTTTTGCCCATTTAAGTTACTTTCCACCCATTTTTTGCCACATTTTTACCACTTTTGGTCCATCTTTGCCACCTGTAACTCATTTTTTGTCACTTCTCACCCATTTTTGCTATTTTATGACCCTTCTTCCACCTTTGCAGGGCAGGATCCGGAACCTCCTATCCCATCCGGCTTCCAGCACAGGAGGGGATAACGACCCCGACATGTCCGCCCAGGTATCCCCAACACCAGCTGACAAAACTTTAGTATGTAAGGTCCTGATAACTCCTGGACCAGAGACTTTTGACAGCAGAAGAATGTGTTTCATCACTGAGGGTAACCTCTACTGCTTTTCACTCCCACCTTCCACTTTTACTGATTCAGTTCCACCCAGAGACAGCTGCTTTCGAAGGTAAACTGTACCTTTGTTAATTAGACTGCCTGTTAATGATCCTGTTTTTATAGTAAATAAATTGCTATACTTTTCTGATTTGGTGTTATTTTTTTTTCTATACATGTGATTATACGTTATGCATACATTAGAACGTTTTATGATGTTATTTCAAATCCTGATGTAAAAGCAGAACAAAAAGAGAAAATATTTTACCAGTATAGTTGACCTAAACTTGGCTACACAGAAAGCAGCTAAAACGACACTCTGAAAGTTTACATCAGTAGATTTCAAACTTTTTTTGACCAAGGCACACCATATTTAAATCGATACAAAATAGACTTTTGAAATAATGTTACAGTCAAAATGTCCAATAAGGAGAGATAAAGGAACAGCTTTCTGTAACCCAGCCAACTGGAGGATCATGGAGACGGCAAAAGTGGGCAAAGGTGGCAGAAGTAGGTTAAAAGTGACAAAAAATTCTTGAAAATTTTAAAATAGTGGCAAAAATGTGTTACAAGTGGCCTTAAAGAATTAAATGATGTTAAAATCAGAATCAGATTTATTGCCAAGCAGGTTTTTTACACTTACAAGGAATTTGTTCTGATGTTCTTTGGTGCAAAATACGCTTACATGGTAGATAAAAATAGGAGAAAAATAGATAAATAGGTAAAAACTAAAAATAAGGTAAGGTGCATGCATTAATAATTAGAATAAAAATCAAAATCATTTATATACAGTTATTTAAATATTCATAAAATAAAATAAGGTATATACAGTAATTTATGTTTATATATAATTTATATATAAAAGGTGGTGAAATGGGTTAAAAATGATGAAAAAAGCAAAACTGGTCAGACAGGCAAAAAAAAAAGGTGGGTTGAAAGTGTCAAAAACTTCTTGAAAATTTCAAAATAGTAGAAAAAATTTGCTACAAGTGCCTTAAAAATTAAATGATGTTAAAAGGTGGTAAAAAGTGATGAAAAAAGCAAAAATGGGCAAAAATTGGCAAAAAGGTGGCAAAAATGGGATGAAAGTGTCAAAAACGTTGCAAAATAGATCACAAGTGGCAAGAAGTGTCCAAAAAAGGGTTAAAGTTACTAAAAGGTGGTAAAAAGGGTTATGGGTTAAAAGGGTTAAAAAGATATTGGAAAAGTGGCAAAAAGGGGCCAAACCACAGTTTAAAATTGGGCAAAAAGGGAGCAAAAATGGGTTGAATGTGCCAACAAGTAGCAAAAATGCTAAAAAAAAAAAAAAAAAATCAGCAAACTGGGTTAAGTTGTCAAAAGAAGTGGCAAAAATTGGTAAAGAAATTGGTTAACTTGGTTAAAAATAGCATGAATTAATAATTTCAACCCAATAATAGCTTGCCATGCTTTTCAGGTCTTAATGAGGTAACTGTTAGCCAGGATGCTAGCACCAATGCTACTGATCCAACACACACACACTGATTTTACCAATAAATCCCAACTGGTTAGGTCCCATTCTCTGGGGGTTTTCAGGGGTCCAGATCTGTGGGCAGGCCTGGTTACTGTACTCGCCATAAAGTTGTAGTAATAACGTATGGGACAGGTTCCCAGGGCACACCTAGACCTGCCTTAAGGCACACTAGTGAGCCCTGGCACACCATCTGAGAACACTGGTTTAGACATTAGTGCATTAACCAGGGATCATCATGTCAGCGAGTCATTTTGTTCATGCTCTCCTTTATAACAGAACATGAATAATCACGTTAAACTGTATTTAAGAGAATCAGTGTTTTAGAGCTGTCTCCTGGTTTCAGGCCACACTGGTGTAGCAGAACAGCTCTCATATAAACAGTTAACCTTTGACCTTATCTGATTAATTGATCAACACACTGAGGAGAATTAAGTCCCACTGTCAGCATGGACTCTAACAGGGATTTAATTTTGTCCATTAACAAAAATAAAACTTAAAACCAAACTGACCGCTGCAGCATCAGATCGTTCTCCACAGTGTCACTGTTAAGGCCAGGGGTGTCAAACTCAAGGCCCAGGGGCCAAATCCGGCCCCTGGAACAGTTAAATCCGGCCCCCAAGATGATCTGATATTTCTGCTCTAACTGTCCCATCAGTCTGAGGTCTGCAGATTTCCTCAAGTATAAAAATGTGAACTTATCCTGATGATTTAAGAAATCCTTGTTAAGTCACAAAATCTGAAAAAGTAAGAAGTAAAAATATATTTGGATGAGAAGTCAGGAATGTGGGAAAATAAATTATTTTGTTTTAATTTCACATTTTCAATTTAGCATCTCACAGTTAGGACTCAAACTTAGGATTCTGACTTTTTATTTTATACTTTGAGCATTTCAACTCATAATTTTGACTTCAAATTTCGTATTTTGACCTTCAAGATTCATAATTCAGATTTTTTCATCCATAATTTGACCTTTTTAACCAGTTGTTTTGTATTTTATCTCATATTTTCAACTCCAAACTTTGACTTCATAATCTCATAGTTTGACATTTTAGACTCACGATTTAAAATTTTGAATCATATTTTGACTTTTAATTTCATGATAAAAAATTTTATTTCATATTTTGACCCTTTAAACTCATGATTCTGACTTTCTTTCTAATATATTTGCTTTCAAAAAAACTTTTTCTTTTTTTAATTTCAATTTCATGTTTTGACCTTTTTGAATGAATAAATTTACTTTTCTCAGATTGTGAGCCTTTAAACTTACCATTTAACCTTTTTTTAACCTCAAAATTGTTTATCATCAGTACTAAGTTTTTTTCCTCCCATAATTCATTGCTGGTGAAAATGAGGTTGACAGTTTATGGTTAAATGTTGGCCTTGTTCAGCCCCCAGGTTGGACCCAAATTCAGAACTCAGCCCTGCTGTGACTGAGTTTGACACCCCTGCCCTAAACTTTGCTGTTCTGTTAGGTAATAATAATAACCCAATGGTGAAAATGTCCTGACTCTAGCAGGACAAAAGCTCATTATCTAACTAAATGTGTGATTTAACATTACTTTCCTTTTGCTTCTACTCTATAAATGATTTAAAATCGTCAGATTATTATAAATATTAACTCTTGTGTGATCGCTGCTGTTTCTTTTAATACAACATGAACTTTGCTCCAGTTTGTCAGTAAGGAAGCAGTTTAAATGTAAATTATATTATTTTATAAAAGCTGATTTCCTAAAAACCAGTATACAGGGGTGTCAAACTCAATCACAGAAGGGGCTGGATTCTGGATTAAGGTCTAACCTGTGGGTCTAACAGGGTCCACATTAAACCATTAACTGTGAACCTCTTTTTCACTTGTATTAAATTATGGGGAAAAAATAAGCACTGATGATGGATGATTCTGAGATTTAAAAAGTCAAAATGATTAGTTAAAAGGCTCAAAATCTGAGATAAACATTCAAACTTAATAGTTGAAATAGTTTCTTAGGTTCTTCACCTCCTGTGTTTTAAAAAATACAAGCTATAATTCATTCTATAATTTAACCAACACAGTATTAGATTAAACTGAAAAAAAAAAAAAAATCTAATTGTGATGATTTCAACTCATTTTCAGATTGGAAATGAACCGTTGTGTTAAAGGAAGTGGTCATTTTTATATAATTCCCATACTGAACAAGAAAAACAAACAAAATAAAGAAAATAGGATTTTTTTGGTGCACTAATCTAAAAATATATATGTAGACCAGTGGTTTTCAAACTTTTTTCACCCAAGGCACACCTAAGGTTAAGCCAAAATCTCAAGGCACACCATATTCATATCAATACAAAATAAACTTTCTAAATCATATAACAGTCAAGGTGGCCCATCAGGGGGATAAAGGGGAGCGGTTTCTGGGGCCCAGACAACTGGGGGTGGCAAAAGTGGGCAAAAGGTGCCTGAAAGATGGAAAAAAATGGTTAAAGTGATGATAAAACATGGCAACATTGGGTAAAAAGTGGTAAGACAAAGACAAAAATGGTTAACAATTGGCCAAAAAATTGGTTAATAGTGGTAAAACATGTTGAAAGTGTCAAAAAGGTGACAAAATGGGTTACAGGTGTCGAAAAGGGTAAAATGTTGTAAAAAGGTGGTTAAAATGGTTTAAAAGTGATTTAAAAAATGGGCAAAATTAGGCAAAAAAAGTGGCCAAACAAAGGCTAAGTGAGTGAAAATTAGCAAGAAGTTGGCAAAAATGGGTTGAAAGTGTCAAAAAGGTGACAAAATAGGTTACAAGTGGCAGAAAAGTGGCAAAAAAGGGTTAAAGTTGCTAAAACGTGATAAAATGTGATGGAAAAATTTGGCAAAAAATGTCCGAATAACAGCAAAAGTAGGCAAAAACCATCAAAAGGTAGCAAAAATGGGTTAAATGTGGCAAAAGTTCCAAAAAAGTAGGAAAAAATGGGTCAAAAGTATTTTTTTAAAAAGTTGCAAAGTTGCACAAAAGCAGCAAAAATGTTTTAAGTTGTCAAAATTAGTGGCAAAATGGGTAGAAAAATTGGTTTACTTGGTTAAAAGCGGCATGAATAATGATAATTTCAACTCAATAATAGCTTGCCAAATGAGCTTACTGTTAGCCAGGATGCTAGCACCAATGCTACTGATCCAGCACACACACTCATCAGTAAATCACAGCTGGGGAGGGTCCAGTCTCTGGGTTTTCAGGGGTCCAGACAGATCCCCAAGGCACACCTAGACTGGTCTCAGGGCACACTAGTGTGCCTTGAGACACCATTTGAGAACCACTGCTCTAGAATGATTGCATAATATGTAATGTATAACATCTCTGCTGCAAAAAAAAAATCTTTAGCTGGTTTTTCCACAGATTTCAGGTTAAATAAATATTGCACCCTCTGTAGTTTCAAATTGCAGCAGGCCATACTGCGGTTTAATCTCATTTGTGATCAGTTGCCCAGCCCTACTTTGAACACAGACTTAAAAATGAGATTAAATGAAATGAATCATCTGATGGCTCAACGTTACCTGGAGAGGATAACAGCAGGTCATACTCTTGTTACTATAACTGAGCGAGTTTAGTGACCTTTTGCTTTTATTCTCAGTTTTAAAGCAGCAGTTTCACTTTTACTTCAGTGCATTTTCGGGAATATTGCACGGTTCTGCATTTTACACAACACTATTACTGATAATAAATCAAACCAAGAGGACCAAACTCTGAAACTGATGCTCAATTTTTACTCAGTTTTTCTCAGATTGGTAAGATCTGCCCATCTTTACTTCTGAGGGACTCTGCTTCTAAAAGGCTTCTTTTATACCCAGTCATGTTACTGACCTGTTGATAATGAACCTAATTAGCTGTAAAATTCTCCTCCAGCTGTTTTTTTAATTAGTACCACTTACTTTTCCAGCCTTTTGTTGCCCTGTCCCTACTTTTCTGAGATGTGTTGCTGCCACCAAATTCAAAATGAGCTAACATTTTCATGAAATGGTGCAATGTCTCAGTTTTAACATCTGATATGTTTATGTTTTATTGCGTCCCAGCTTTTTACCTTAGGTTTTATTCAGACTAACTGCTCTGGTTTGAACCACTGCGTTGTTACAGCAGGTGTCAGAGTCAGGCGTGTGACTGTGAAACATGTGGAGACAGAGAAGAGGAGGTGAAACCAAACATCTGCACATGAACATGAAACAAACCGTCTGAATAATCGTTCTCTGAACTACAGCAGCGGCTGAAAGTGTGAGGAAGTTTGAGCTCAGAGTCTCAGAGAAAGACGAGCGAGCAGACAGGTCATGAAGAACATGTCAAACAGGAAGGATGGTGTGGGTCGGCGCTTGTATGTGATGGTGTGATTGTCACTTTGTGGTCTGTGTGTGTGGCGATGAATAAATTCACACTGTTCAGCTCAGAGAAGATTGAGTTCCTCTGCTGAGAAGACCCCGGACTGCTGCAGGTACTCTCACAGATCTTTGTTAAAGTTTTTTTTGTTAATTCTCTAAAGTTAGATGTTTCTTTACTGCAGGAAGTCTAGAGGGAGTTTACTCCTCATTTATGAAAATCTACATTTATTTAAAAGAGGAATTACCAACATTAAAGGATGATTCCTCTATTAAAGGCTGTGGTGAGATCATTAGTGTCTGATGTTAACACAGGACTTTGGAAAATGAATAATTTGAATTTATCCATTTTTAAATAAGATAAAATCATGTTTTAATACTCACAGTTCATCAAACCTGCTGCTCTCTCATCTCTATGATCACAGTTTTTAATCCTGTAGCACTCTGAGATTTGTTCAAAATAAAAAGTGGTAGATTTTGCCATTTTTACTACAATGTCCTAAAAAGTTGGGACGCTATGTTGAACACAAATAACAGAATGTGATGGTTTTCAACCACTCAGTACTTACATTAAATTGAAAACTGCACAAATTCAACACATCAGATCTTGAAGCTGGGGATGTTAGTTCTTTTTTTAACTTTTTGAAAACCATGCACCTACTTTGATCACAAAGTTTCGCAAGAGTTGGGACGGGGTCCCCTCTGAGATGTCCTGTTCTTGCTTAATGGAGGATTTCAGCTGTTTGGGGTCTCCTTTAACCCTTAGATGCAATAAGGTGGGGTCCACAATGACCCCAGCGGTTGTTGTTGTTGTTTTTTATTTTTTTGGCGATATCTTTGTCATTTAAATTTCTTATAGTTCAGTCTTCCATGTATTCCTCAGATAGGTTGTCTTTGACATGAGGCCATTTGGATTTGTATCTAATTGATATATTTTTTAAGTAATTGCATTTTTTGTATCAGTTCCACACTTTTCCATACATGGGGTCAAAAATGACCCCAAGCATTTTCTATGGAAGTTCAAAGGTTAACCCTGGGAACCTTTGATTTTTATTAGCTGTGACTGTCAGGTATACATTTACTGTCGATCCACACATCTAATTCCATAAAAACATGATTTTCAATGGTTAAAAAAAAAATCAAAATAAAGGTTTATAATGGTCAAAATATTAGATTAAATCTGAAATCATGAGTTTAAAAATGTAAGATAGTAATTTAAATCATGAGTCTAATAGGTAAAATATAGGATTAGAAGTGAAAGTAAGGATTTAAAGGTCAAAATATGACTTATTATATAAAATTGAGACTCTATAAGCTCAAGATATGACATAAAAACTTAAAATTATGAGTTAAAAAATTCCAAATTTGAGATAAAATTCAAAATCATGAATTGAAAAGGTCAAAATATGACTTAATATTTAAAGCTGTGAAATTAAAAGGTCAATATATGAAATAAAAAGCCAAAATCATGAATTTACACCCTGAACACATTTTTTTTTCCCCACATTCCTGACTTTTTATCCAATTATTTTAACTTTTTCTACATTTTATGACAAGAATATTTTAAATAACCAAGGCTAAGTTTAGGTTTTGATACTGGAGGAAATCTGCAGACCTTACTGGACCAGGTAGAACTGGACCAGGTCTTGAGTTTGACAGCTCTGTTCTAGACTGTCAGCCTCTAGTTAATGACATTCATGGACCTTGTTCTGATCAGTGATCAATATTTAGTTATCAGTAACACGCATCAGTGGTGGTTAAACAGTCTGAAATACCTCTGAACATCTCATCATTCCTCTGGTTTATGAAAATGATTCAATAATGTAGTATCAAACCAAATCTTTGTAAAAGGCAGACTTATTATTATTATTACTAATCATTCTCCTGTTGGGGTCATTTTTGGATGTTTACCTTTTTTTTTTTTTACCTTCTCAGAGCTGTTTTGTGATAAAATGTTAATAAAAGTGATAAGTGAACATGTCAAACATGAAATCATTCTTTTGTTGACCAAAATATGATAAAAATAATCATCTTTAACCAAACTGAAAGACATTTCTTAAGTTTACAGCATAAAACGCGTTCATTCGGAGTGGGCTCATTTTTGACTCCACTCATGGAAGAGTGGGGGTGTTGGTAGGCATCTAAGGGTTAAACTCCAAATTCCTGTTCAGGGTCTTCATCTATGTAAATGCATGAGTGCCTATAAAGTTTATATATTAGAGCAAAAACTTGTAAGCCGTACTTAAAATGATTATATATAAATAATGAATATAGATTTAAAAATGAATGTCCCAACATGAAAATCGTGATAATGCTCTGGTCATGCCTCTACAGCTACAAGTCGATCAGTTTCACTGTAAACACACAAAAACTTTTTGCTTTGCCTCTGTTCCAACTTTTCTGAAACACATCAGCCTCAAATTAAGTAAAGCATTTAATATTCCCAAAATAGTGACATTTCTGGGTTATAAAGTTGGCTGTTGTCTGAGTGCTATTTTCAGTAAAGGTGGATTTATGATGATTTTTTTTAGGACGTGGAGGCAGAAGACTTCCTGCTGCTCTGGTTCTCAGCTTTGGGGTTGAGGCCTTAAAGTGGGTCACGGAGGTTTGTTGTCACAGTGACCTTCCTAGTTCACATGGTGAGCAATCCCAGAATGCTTTGTGAGTGGCTCACAGCATTAACCAGGAAGGAAACTTTTGGCTCTTTTGTGATGATTTGTGGCTCTTTGATGTCTTAATTTTAAATATTATTCCCCCAGAAAACCTTTAAAAAGGGAATTTTTTGCCCTTTTTCACAATTTTTTGCCACGTTTCACCCATTAGATCTACCTTTTGCCATTAAATGCCACTTGTTTCCTATTTTTTTCCCATTTTTGCCACTTTTATCAAATTTTTTCCCATTTTTACCACTTTTTTTGCCACTTTTCGCCCATTTAACCCTTTACCTACTTACCCAGCGCCGGCGCTGTGTTTTATATGTCCGGAGTATTATTACCGTTAAGGCGTTGGAAAGCTGAGAATTGTGGGCATGTGCACATATATGGTTCATTACGGTACTCGCAACCATATGACGTGAGCATTCATAGCAAAACACCAGAAGTATCGCGAGACTGCTACACGGATTCTCAACACTGTAACTCCTCAAAAATTTGCTCAATTTAAAAAATTCCAACGCTGACAGAGAGCTGAGAATGTGTGCTTTCCAGCAATATATGATGTGTGGTATATATATTACGGTAATGTCGAACAGCACCGCGACAATGGCAGCTTTAGCAGAAGACGAGTGAGAAAGGAGAGTGAAGGAAGAGAGTAAAAGGAGAGCGAGCGAGAGTGGTGTTTAGTTTTCAAAAATAGCGTTAGATAGTGACATTTGTGTGTGTCTGTCATGTGCAATAACAAAATGTTACTTGAGAATGTTGAGAATGCATTTTTCCACCTTTATTTGCACTAATTGTGGCCTATGTATATACAGTCGCTAGAAAAAGTATGTGAACTAGGAGTGGGACAAAAAAATCGATACACTGAAATATCGCGATACTTCCTGGCATGATACTTTTATCGATATTTAAAATGCAGTATTGATATATATATATATATCAATACTGCAATATATATATATATATATATATATATATATACATTTTTTTTTTTACAGATTTTTATTGAACAATATGCGCAGTACAATATTTAACATCTCAATAACAGTCAATCAATAAATTGCGTTTAACAGTTCATCGTCAGGAACATAAATAAAAGAAAATTGAAGAGGCATTAAATAAATGAAATACAAACAAGACAAGTCAGACAAGGTTAAAGAGGCTGAAGGCGGCCAGAGTCCTAATCTATAAATAAGTCCTTAGTTTAGCTAAATGTGTGGATAGATTTCTTATTATTGATCATTTTAATGGATTCAATGTAACTTTTACACTCAGTATTAAATGCTAAGAAGCGTGGGGGAGTTTTCTGGTATTTAGCTTTATGAATGTGGACTTTACCAAGTAATACCAGCAGGTTAAGTGTCTGTTGTAGTTTTTTAGACAGGAGTTAGACAGTCGTTTGCAAGATATGCCACGCCAGAGTAAAATACTGAGACAACACGACGAATCTACTAGTTAGGCGTCATCGCGTTAGCGCTACAGCTAACGGCTAATGTCAACAAACAAGCCCGTTGAAGCTCCCGCTGGTCTCTACTCATGCCGCCATAATCACAGTCGTTTTATTTGTAAGAACCTATCCTGTGTAGTGTCATTAAGAATGACAGTTTCGGTTATACAGTAAAGAAACACTGGCCTGTCACATATGCCCCCCCTAAAACAGTCCATCAGTCCTTAAAGCTGGACGTGACGATCAGCCCGTCTCCTAGAGTCTCCCTGCACAAACACTTGGTCGTTATGTGATGATATAAAAAACTGATAAAACGCGATATATAAAGGATTGGAGTACATTCACTCATATTAATTTATTCCCCTATTCTTTAAAAAAAAAAAATCATGGCAGCATTTTAATTTAGTGCTACAAATGGGGAAAATCCTCATCTTCAGATTGAACAAAGATAGTTAAAATGCGAGATGATGCAGGACTACATATTTTTTAAATAGCTCAATTCTACATTGTTAAATTCCACATTAACTTAAAATTATGTATCAAGTTATATATATATATATATATATATATATATATATACTACACATATCTGTAGACTTTATGCACTTCATATTCAGTATTTAGCTCAGTCTGTGTTCAATTCTATGAAATTGACACTAAATTGTTGTGAATAAACTGAGAAATCCTGCACTTGACCATTTTACAACTATTTTGTATTCTCTAGTTAGACGTAGTTTGTGATGTATCGTTATACAATTTTCTTGCAATATATCGATTATCACAGTATCGCAGTATCGTGATGATATCGGTATCGTGGACCGTGTATCGCGTATCATATCGTGAGGTACCCTGTGATTCCCACCCCTAATGTGTAATGTGCAGGGTTGAGTAACACTGCTTTAACAGCTTTTCTCACTCGTCATATAAACTCATCCATGACACCAAAACGGTGGTTTGTGTTCAGTATGTACACCTGATAGAGCAGCTTTTATCAAACAGCATCTTAGAAGTAAACAGCTGAGGTGGGCGGAGCTTTGTTCGTTTTGATCTGAGAGCCCCCTAGTGGTGGAACTCACCTACCGCGTGTTTAACTCTTTTCTTAACTGATAGTTTTAGTGATTTTATCGGTGTCCTGTTGGTTTAATTCTTTATTTTTTCATTTTATTTGCTAAAGCTGTAAAGCACTTTTATAATTGTATTCTGAACAGCGCTGTCCTAAAAACAGCCAAAACTGATTATTAGTGATGAGTTTATCTGGTGAGATCTCTCCAACCTTGGACTCCCAGTAAACTTTTTCAATTCCAGCCAGTTTCCCTGATAACTATTTCCCTACCCTGCTTCTGTCTCTGTACTCCGCCCTGGTTTCAGCAGAGATGAGTCGTCGGCGTGTTTCCGTCAAGGATCTTGGCATGGTCGACTGTGAGGGCTGGCTCTACCGCAGGAAGGAGACGCGGAGCTTCCTGGGGAGTAAATGGAAGAGATACTGGTTTGTCCTGAAGAGGAGCTCTCTGTACTGGTACAAAGACCACATGGTAAGTCTAAGAAAGCAAAAAACAAGTAAAGATGAGGACTAAATTATTAGCCTCACTATGAAAATTTCACTTTTAGGAAAGTAAGAATTCTAACCTGGCTCCCCCGACAGCTAAGTTTATTTAGGATGCTGATAAAATTTGACTGAAAAAAACAAAACAAAATTATTTTACACAGAACCAAAGAAGGGGGTCATCACTTAGACCCTGGTAGTTCTAAAGGGGGTCATCACTTAGACCCTGGTAGTTCTAAAGGGGGTCATCACTTAGACCCCGGTAGTTCTAAAGGGGGTCATCACTTAGACCCTGGTAGTTCTAAAGGGGGTCATCACTTAGACCCTGGTAGTTCTAAAGGGGGTCATCACTTAGACCCTGCTAGTTCTACAGGGGTCATCACTTAGACCCCGGTAGTTCTAAAGGGGGTCATCACTTAGACCCTGCTAGTTCTAAAGGGGGTCATCACTTAGACCCTGGTAGTTCTACAGGGGTCATCACTTAGACCCTGGTAGTTCTAAAGGGGGTCATCACTTAGACCCTGGCAGTTCTAAAGGGGGTCATCACTTAGACCCTGGTAGTTCTACAGGGGTCATCACTTAGACCCTGCTAGTTCTAAAGGGGGTCATCACTTAGACCCTGGTAGTTCTACAGGGGTCATCACTTAGACCCTGGTAGTTCTACAGGGGTCATCACTTACACCCTGGTAGGTCTAAAGGGGGTCATCACTTAGACCCTGGTAGTTCTACAGGGGTCATCACTTAGACCCTGGTAGTTCTACAGGGGTCATCCCTTAGACCCTGGTAGGTCTAAAGTGGGTCATCATTTAGACCCTGGTAGTTCTAAAGGGGGTCATCACTTAGACCCCGGTAGTTCTAAAGGGGGTCATCACTTAGACCCTGGCAGTTCTACAGGGGTCATCACTTAGACCCTGGTAGTTCTAAAGGGGGTCATCACTTAGACCCTAGTAGTTCTAAAGGTAGTTCTAAAGGGGGTCATCACTTACACCCCGGTAGTTCTAAAGGGGGTCATCACTTAGATCCTGGTAGTTCTAAAGGGGGTCATCACTTAGACCCTGGCAGTTCTACAGGGGTCATCACTTAGACCCTGGTAGGTCTAAAAGGGGTCATCACTTAGACCCTGGTAGTTCTAAAGGTAGTTTTAAAGGGGGTCATCACTTAGACCCTGGTAGTTCTAAAGGTAGTTCTACAGGGGTCATCACTTAGACCCTGGTAGTTCTAAAGGGGGTCATCACTTAGACCCTAGTAGTTCTAAAGGTAGTTCTAAAGGGGGTCATCACTTAGACCCTGGTAGTTCTAAAGGGGGTCATCACTTAGACCCTGGCAGTTCTACAGGGGTCATCACTTAGACCCTGGTAGGTCTAAAAGGGGTCATCACTTAGACCCTGGCAGTTCTACAGGGGTCATCATTTAGACCCTGGTAGTTCTAAAGGGGGTCATCACTTAGACCCCGGTAGTTCTACAGGGGGTCATCACTTAGACCCCGGTAGTTCTAAAGGGGGTCATCACTTAGATCCCGGTAGTTCTAAAGGGGGTCATCACTTAGACCCTGGCAGTTCTACAGGGGTCATCACTTAGACCCTGGTAGTTCTAAAGGGGGTCATCACTTAGACCCTGGCAGTTCTACAGGGGTCATCACTTAGACCCTGGTTGGTCTAAAGGGGGTCATCACTTAGACCCTGGCAGTTCTTAAGGGGGTCATCACTTAGACCCTGGTTTATCAGAGATCATGTTGTGTTTCATGTTTACCAATATCTTTAATCCTCTGACGGTGGTTTCTGGTTTCCTTTAGTCCTCAGTCTCAGTTTTCTTCTCAGCTCTACAGACTGATCTTTATCTCTGTCAGACTAAATCTCGATGAAGATGCAACACAAACAGAAAAACACTGAAACCAGGCTCTGTAGAATTAGACCGCTACTGTTATATTTATGGTGCAGAACATTTAGAATCTATTCAGAGCCGTCACCTTTTAAACTGTCAGGTTTCAGCCTGATGGTACAAATGATTAAATTCATCTTTATTCCACTGAGCTACACCCAGTACCCATCAGGACAAAGAGAAAAACCAACCTGACTGGACATGATTCTAAAGCAGCGGTGTCAAACTCAAGGCCCGGGGGCCAAATCTGGCCCGTGGTACAGTTGTACCTGGCCCGCCAGATCTTATCATATTTTTATTCTAACTGTCCCACTGATCTGCAGATTTCCTCCAGTTTAAACATGTAAACCTAACCCCGATGAGTTAAATTATCCTTATTCTGTCATAAATATAAGAAAAAGTTCAAGTAATCAGATAAAAAGTCAGGAATGTGGGGAAATAAATTTCTGATTTCATCTCATATTCTTGGTTTTGCATCTCACAGTTATCAGGCAAAGTTATGATTTGGACTTTTTATTTCATATTTTGACCTTTTCAATTCACATTTTTTACTTTTCTCTTATTTTTAACCTTTTGTATCCTCAATTTTAAAATTTTAAGTAATATTTTGACCTTTTAACTCAGGATTTTATTTTATTTTCTCATGCTTGATCTTTTTAGCTCCTTACTTTGACTTATATCTCATAATTTGGCCTTTTGTATCCTCAGTTTTAAATTTTTATATTTTGACCTGTAAAACTCAAAATTATTGTTTCTCTCAGCTTTTGATATTAATATCCAATGATTTGGAAATATATCTTATACATTGACCTTTTAAACTCGTGATTTCAAATTTTTATCTCATGTTTTGACTCTTAAAAATCATGATTTAAACTTTCTTTCTTATATAGTTGCCTTTTAGTTATCAGGCAAAGTTATGGTTTGGACTTTTTATTTCATATTTTGACCTTTTCCATTCTCATTTTTGACTTTTTCCTCTTATTTTTTTTACCTTCTTTATCCTTAATTGTAAACTTTTAAGTAATATTTTGACCTTTTAACCCAGGATTTTGTTTTATTTTCTCACATTTTTACCTTTTTAGCTCCTTACTTTGACTTTTATCTCATAATTTGGCCTTTTGTATTCTTAATTTTAAATTTTAAGTAATATTTTGACCTGTGAAACTCAAAATTATTTTTTTTCTCTTAGCTTTTAACATTTTTAACAATGATTTTGAAATATATCTTATATTTTGACCTTTAAAACTCATGATTTAAACTTTCTGTCCTGTATATTTGCCTTCAAAAACATGATTTTGACTTTAAATGCCAGTTGAGCTAATAAGTTTGAAGTTTTATCTCAGATTTTGAGCCTTTAAACTTACCATTTTGACTTTTTTAAATCTCAAAATAATTTATCATCAGTGCTAATGTTTTTTTCACCCATAATTCATTGCTGGTGAAAATGAGGCTGACAGTTTATGGTTAAATGTTGAACAAGGACAAGGCCTCACAGCTGACAGTGATATCAGAGCAGAAACCAAGGGTCAAAGGTCAAAGGAGCTGAAGACCTCAGAGACAGGATTGTTGACAGGCACATATCTGGGGAAGTTTTAATTTTTAATAACTTAGCAGAAATGTCTAAAATTCAGTTTCCACCTTGTCATGATGGTTGACTGAGTGTAGGTTAACAAGAATAAAAATGTTTTTTTTTCTTCTGTCATCAGGATGAAACAGAACAAAATCAGA
The DNA here is from genome assembly GCF_018320785.1 of Cheilinus undulatus. Taxonomy (NCBI): domain Eukaryota; kingdom Metazoa; phylum Chordata; class Actinopteri; order Labriformes; family Labridae; genus Cheilinus; species Cheilinus undulatus. The sequence goes on along the minus strand of NC_054878.1, from coordinate 46,408,180 downwards.
AACGTGACAGTGGTCTGAATGTCTCCTGAATGACCCGTGGGATCGTACGCTGATATTATCCTAAAGGACCTGAGTTTGATGTTTAAGCACGCTCTAGTGCATCTTTCAGTTCTCTACCAGTCTCTGATGTTTGATTCTTTTCTCTGCAGGCAGACAATGCTGAAGGATTCATCAACCTCTCTGGCTTCTCCATCGAACAGGCCAAGCAGTGCAGGAAGAAACAGTACGGCACGTTTGTTTGTCTCTGAGCTGAGGAATAGTCTGGGCAGGAATGAGAAATATAGACAGAGTGGAGTCAGAGCTGTCTGTCTGTGGCTAGAGACGCTCCAGTGTTGGTTTAGTCATTTATGAAGGGGATCTACCCGTACCACCGTATTTAGTGTTTTTAAATCGCAGCCTAGTGGCCAGTCAGTCTACTTAACTTTGTAGTGCCCTAGGACCTCCTACAGGGGGCAGTGTATTTATTCAACAGAGCAGAATAAAAAAACTCTTAAGGAGCATTAAAACAAAGATCCTAGAGTGAGGACAGCGGGTCAAGGCTCAAGGCCTGGGGGCCAAATCTGGTCTGTGGTACTCCTGGCCCAAAAGATCATATCCTATTCTTATTATAACTGGCCCTGAAATATGAGGTCTGCAGATTTCCTCCAGTATAAAAATGTAAATTAAACCTTAATGATATCAAAAATCCTTAAGTCATAAAAATGAGAAAAAAATTAAGAATAAAAATAATTAGAAAAAAAGAAACGTGGGAAAAGAAAAATTGTTGTCATTTAATTTTTTTTCAATTTTGCATAGCACAATTATGACGTCAGTCTATTATTTAGACTTTCATTTCCTATTTTAACCTTTTACATTTATTATTTTGACTATTTTCAATGTATGATTTTGGCTTTTTGTTTCATATTTTGACTGTCAGTTTATTATATTCACTTTTTAAGTCATATTTTGAGCCTTTCAATTTATAATTTTGACTTTTTATCTCACAGTTTGACCTTTTAGGTGCAACATTTTAAATTTTAAGTTGTATTTTTGCCTTAAAAAACATGATTGTGATTTTCTTTTATATATATTTGCCTTTTAAATATCAGAATTTTGACTTTTATCTCATAATTTCGACTTTTTTCTTATAATTTCAACTTTTTATCTCATAAATTTGACTTTTCACCTCAAAATTTTGACTTTTTATCTAATTTTTTGCCATTTATCTCATAATTTTGACTTTTATCTCATAATTTTGACTTTAATCTTATAATTTTGACTTTTTAATCTCATAAATTTGACTTTTTAACCTCACAATTTCTACTTTTTATCTCATAATTTTAACTTTTTATCTCATTTTCAGCCATTTATCTTAGAATTTTGACTTTTTATCTCACATTTTGACCTTTAAGGTGCACCATTTTAAATTCTAAGTCATATTTGATGATGATTGTGACTTTCCTTTTTATATATTTGCCTTTTAAAAGCATTATTTAACATCTGATTTTGTGTTTTGATCTTTTGAACTAATAAGTTTGACTGTTTATCTCAGATTTCGAGCCTTTTAACTAATCATTTTGACCTTTTAATCTGTGTTAATCATCAGTGCCTCTGGTTCTGTGTTTCAGCGCTCTAACAGCGAGTCATCCTCTGGTTGTGACCATGTTCATGGCTGCAGAGAGTTTCTCAGACATGAACAAGTGAGTTTAAGACGGTTTGTTTCCTCAGACTTCAGATCGTTATCAGTGATCAGTGGTACTTAAATAGAGGTCCTTCCTCTTTCTGCTCAGTTTCAGATCTACTTCTTGTTTAGTGCTTAGATGTGTGAACTGTGGAGTCATTGCTGAAGTTTGTGTTTCAGGTGGATCAGCAAACTGACAGCAGCAGCAGAAACCTGTGATCTAATCAGCGCTGAAGGTCAGAGAGAGTAAACATACAGAATAAACCGTACTTTTCCCTCCTCTATTCTCTCTGTCTTTAAATCTTGTTTTAACACCTTCACGCCGGCTGTAACCAGGGCACCGGCTGGTTTCAGGCTGTCTGTCTGTCTGCGTGTCTGTGTGTCCATCCAGGCCCATGTGAAGATTTCTCAATGATGCTTACAGGGGTTTTCTTAAAACTGCACAAATGTGTGCTCTGACTCAAGAATGAATTTAATGCATTTCAGAGGAGGGGGTGGAAAAACAGTAGCACACTGATCATCAACTGGCGGCCCGAGGGCCAAATCAGGCCCCCAAAGCTCAGTAGGTCAGTAAATTCAGAACAGGAGGAAAAGAAGATGTTCTGGTTTTAGGAGTGTCTTTTGGCTTCAAATTTCTGCAGCTGTTAAATCCATCCAAATAAATTACTATCATTCATAATTAGCACATTTATTTTTAAAAATGGGTTAAGATGGGCAGGAATGTTGCAAAAATGGCCTGAGTAAGACTGAAAGGGGCAAAAATGTGCAGGAAAAGAGGTTAAATGTGGCAAAAAAATGGTAAAAGAGGAAAAAAGGGGCAAAAAAGTAAAAAAATTGAGATATTAGTGGTAAAAAAACGGGCAAAAAAGTAAAAAAAAAAGGGTTAAAAAGTGGCAAAAATGGATACAAGGGTGGTACAAAGGGTACAAAAAAATTGTTTTAAAGAGGCAAAAATGTATCAAAACTGAGTTAAAAGTGGCAAAAATTTTACAAAAATAACCTGGCAAAGTTGCAAAAATGGGTTAAAGAGTGTCAAAATGGGTAAAAGTAGCAAAAATTGTTTTAAAAGTGGCAAAAATGATCAAAAATAAGTTGAGGGGCAGAAAATGTTGGAGAAATGTCTAAATAAAGTAATGAAAGGGTTAAAAGTGTCAAAAATGAATGAATATTAGTGCTTAATCACTGCTGGGGAGGGCCCATTATTTGGGATTTTCAGGGGTCCGGACAGTCCTGTGGGCCGGTCTGTCTCTTTGTGGCCTGCTGCGTTATAGATAACAGGGATAGATCTCGCTGTAATACCTCAACATTTCCTGCATTTTGAAAATAAATATAAATACTAATACAATAATATTCTAATCAGACCAAAATACTGAATTTTTGTTTTTTGAAAGTCTGGCCTCCAGAGTCTCTGTGGAGACTAAATCTGGCCGTGGTGCAGATGTGGTTGATGACCCCTGCAGTAGCACATGCCACCTCTGAGTAGTTTCTTCTATTTCTGACTTTCAGTGTTTTTTTTGTTTTTTTTTTTAAACATTTGCAGAGTGTTACAGTGAAGGCAGTGATCAGGACTGTGAAGACCAGTCCTGTCCCCTAAACCTGGAACCACCACAGTCTGAAAACGTGAGTGATCAGTATTTAGAGACTGTGGAATCATCTTCATGATCTGAGAACTATAACCGGCTCTTCTTACAGGGAGACGAAGCTTCTTCCTGTTTCCTGCCGAGTGAGAACAGAAGAAGAAGCACCTCTGAGGCTGCAGGGTTTTGTAGAAACAGAAGAAGAAAATCCTTAGAAAGCAGAGAGCGTCTGTCCTGGCTGGACCTCCCACAGTCTGATGGAGCCGGAGCAGGAGGATCGCTCCCTCTGGTCCACATCCAAGGAGAGAGAGATGACCAGACGGTCCAAGGTTAATCCTTAAACATGTTCTTAAGACTTTGGAAGAAAAATCTGTGAAAAGGAGGATTCAGATAACAGTGTTTTAAAAATGACAGATCACTTCTTTGCAGAGAAGCCTCCTGATGAGATGGAGAGCCTCTACGTCCACCTGAAGGCAGCCAGCTCTTCTCTGATTGGTCAGAGGGACTTTAAAGCGTCGTTTATCAGACGATGTCAGAATGATCAACTCAACGAGAAGCTTCATCAGCTCAGGATCCTCAGCAGCACGCTGAAGGTGAGACTAACAAACCGTCCAGTTTACAGCTGACTAGACACATTTTGTTCATAATCTTCTGTTGGTAGACTATCCACACCTGGAGCTCACAGAAACGTAGTTTTTCCAGGTGTTTTAATCAGCACTGACCACAGGGGGGCACCAGAGACACCAGGATCACACCCTCAGGACCTTTGACCCCTCTGTTTTCTCTCCTTCAGGCTAAAGAGTTGGAGCTGCGGGCGGTGGACCAGATCCTCTCAGACCCGTCTCTCTCTCCTCCCTCATACAGGAAGTGGAGACTCTCCAACTCCATTTTACTGCAGGAGATCAGAAAGAGAAAGCAGGCAGCAGGGGGCGCTGTGGAGCTAAAGCCTCCTGAACAGCTGTCTATGAGCAGAGACTGAAGAGATGCACTCCTGGGACATGAGGGTTATATTTCCAGAAGGGAAAACTCTCTGGTCACTCTGGATGTTGGTGTTTAAGGAGACTCTTCATGTACCAGACTGACTCTGATTTTAAAGGTGCAGTGTGTAAAACTGAATATCATCTAGAAGTGGGTTCTAGGCTGCATTTCTCTGCTGGAAACTGTAGCAACCATGTGTATCTGTAATGTGAATACAATACAATAACTTTATTTATCCTTTTTTCCTCTGTGTTACCATGGAAACATGTAAAAATCCAAGATGGCGGCATCCATGGAGAGGACCCTCCCTATGTATGAATTAAAGGTTTATTCTGACTTGTTTTTTTTTTTAAATAGCTATTTTTGAATTTAGATGACTAAACACTTATTTAGATAGACCGTCTTAGAAATGTTTTGCTTTATTTTACTAAGTTTGTTCAGCTAAATGCTACTAGGCTAAATGTTACACACTGCACCTTTAAACTCAGTTAACAGCAGTGAAACTTAAATAACTTTGTTATGCTCTAAAGCGTGCCATTTTATTCACTCTCAGCCCTTTACTTGCATTAAAACACTCACCACTGAAAATAATCTTCATATGCATGCCTCATATTTGAATCACATAACTGTAATTTGAGGCCCTTGGTTGCCCTTTGGTCACTGTGGGCTGAGTGGAGATTAGACTTGGTCACTAAAAAAATCTTTGAGACATCCTGTTCTTGTTGACAAGGGCCGATGTTCCAGCAATATTCTGATTATTTCTCCAGCACTGGAAAAGAAACCACTAACCCTCCTCAAATTTACTCTGGACACCTTCGAAGCAAAAATGTACACGTACAGAAAAACTGCCATTAAAATCACCATACGTCAATATTTTTTTCATAAATCTCTAACAACTTCAGACCTGCTCAAAACTACCAAACATTCAATCATTTTCAAGATCTTAACCCTTTCAATGCCAGTTTGATTATTTCAAATATTTTATTTTTTTACTAAAAAACAAAGTGAATTATTTCCATAAAATAAATAGTAGAAAGATGGGGCTTTGGGGGTGATGAGAGTCTTGGATGGGTCAAAGATTAGCAACAAAATTGATTTGAGTGCATTCATATTTTTTACGTAATGTCAGAAATACCCTCTGGAGACCTTCGAGGCAAAAATGCCCCCACTGACTTCCATTAAAACCAGGTTTTTTTAATCTCACTGTCAGTGCAGTATAAAATCATGCATTCTTTAATGTCAGCATTCCAATGTGAAGAAGTCTAGTGAAATTTGACATTTTTACCGTATTCCACCAGATTCAACCATTGATCTCGTAATTTTGACTTCTGAAGCTCCAAACCAGTACTGCTTAGCGAAGAGCCTCTCATGTTTCAATCATGCAAGTTATTTTAACATAAACGACCAAAACACCGACGTTCATACAGCTAAAGGACTTTCTGCATCATTTTCCCGTCCCTACAGTGACACCCTCAGGTACCAGGCCTGCAGGGGGCAGCAGAGGACAGATCAAGGCTCAGTCTTTGAAAGTAAAAGGCATGAAGGAGAGAAACTAAGCTTCAGACTATAAGGGTTTCTCATTCACTAAATTGCCTCCTCTCTCCTCCTGTCACTTCAATTCCCTGCTGGATGGAGCCAAGATGCAAGGAAATGACGTGAACAGAGGAGGGGAGGATACCAAAATATGAAATGAGAAAGACCTTATGACAACCAAGTTCTGCAGGAAGTATTAAAAAAAAAAAAATCCAACACCATTGACAGTAAACAAATTTATTTTGTCATCTGCATTTACAGCTGGAATTCTGGGAATTCAAACACGACGTCTTTGCCTGTGAGCTTCTTGTAGACACCAGAGAAAGTCTCCACCTGAAAGACAGGAGCAGAAAGGTTAGATCTCAATGATCCCTGGACTCCAAATGTTCAGGGCTTCAAATAGATGGTAAATATTGCTTCTATGTCACAATGGAAAATGTTTACAAGAACTTTATTGGGGGGGGGGTGAGGTGCACCAAGTAAAGATAATTTTGGCTAACAACGCTCAGAGCTAAAACTTAAAACTCACTTAAAGGTTAAGACATGAGGATGAACTCAGAAAGAATTCAGCTAACATCTGATGACCCTGCTCTAAACTCTGTAAACTTATCTGTGCATAGATCTACAGCCTCTATAGGCCAGAGTTTACAACCAATACACTGGTGAACATCCGTGAAAACACTAATATCTGCTGTTACTGCTGACTTTGTCAGCTAACATCCACAGATAATCAGATGAAACTGTGCATTCCTCTTTACTTCTGATGTTGACACTGCTCCAGAAATAAACTAACATCTGTTTGATTTACAGAAAACTGTGAACCACTAGATAACAGACTTCAAAAGGGTTAAATTTTCAGGAAAAAAACATTCTCAACTTTTGCATTAATCTAGAATTTCAAAATCCCATCAGAAGTTGATTGGACTTGATTTTAAATCTGAGATTAAAGGTTTGTGCACTGCATGGTTTAGCTCCCCAGTCACGGCCCCAAAGGACTCTGGGAAGATGTAGGAATATGCAGGACGCCCGCCCTCACCAGCCAACCAGCAGCCGGGGACAGAGCTTAGTCTCCGACGTTGTGGAACGGGAATGTACGTCTCAGCCCGGAGGCTACGCTCCCATACGCCACCAGGACAGAGCCAGGAGAGAAACTCTCTGGATGACCACGTCGGGAAAAACTGAACCCAATAAACCCTCTAACCAAGTATGTGGTCTGTGGGATGGTTTAAAACCCGGTCTAATCCAATCTGGTACTCTTAGTGATGGATCTCAGCTCAATATACAAACCTGCTAATCCTGTTTAGAGCTGAAACAAGTAACATTATTCTGTTTCAGTTGATCGTAACTTTTTGCTGTCTAATCCAACCCATCTTTTACAATTTATGAAGTTTCACACACTCATTTTCCATCAAGGCTATCAGCAGCACAGAGATGGATAAATAACAGCAGTGACGACCATAATCAAGCGACCCATCCATGTGTTTCTAAGCTTACTTTGTGTTCCACGTTGTTCTGCTGTGCCTTGTCCAGATGGACCTTGATAAGCCGGCTGCTGTCCAGTTTCACTCGGATCCTCTTGCCCACAATCTCGCTGGGGAACACCAGGTCCTCCAGGATGGCGTCATGGACGGCCGTCAGAGTACGGCTGGATGAGAAGACAGAAAATACATCAGTACTGAACATTCACAAAAGAAAACTGTGCTAAATTAAACAACTGTGCAGCAATCAAGAAGAGAGGGCGGCCATTCCAGTCGATGAATTATTTAGTTGTTCATAAATCTGCAGTATTTCAGCTCTAACTCCTCATATGTCAAAGCTAAGTGCTTTTCTTTCAAACATACTAAAATATGGGGCAGAAACTGAAGGATTTTTTAATCAATCTGTTGGTTTTCTGCTTGAGTAACAGCAGAGCTGCCTCCTTAGTTGGTGATCAGCAGTGTAGTACAGATATTCTAGCGTTACTCAACCAAAGAGCCAAGTTGTTAAAAATTACTATAAGTGATGAAAAGTGGCACTTAAAAAAGGTTAAAGGTGGCAAAAGTGGTCAAAAAGTGGCAAACACTGGGAGACAGGTGGCAAAACTGGGTTGGAAGTGACCAAATAATGACTTAAAAGTTTCAAAAACACTGCAAAAATGAGTGAAAAATGACTAAAATGGGCAAGAATCAGAATAAAGGTGGGCAAATGGGCAAAAAGTGGCATTTAACCACAAAGGCAGCTTTAATGGGAGAGAAGTGCCAAAAAAATTGAGAAAAATGAGTGAAAAGTGACTAAAATGGGCAAAAATCAGAAAAAAGCAAAAAGCATGAAAGAACGGCAAAATGAGAAATTAGTGGCATTTAATTGCAAAAGGCAGTTTAAATGGGTGAAAAGTGGCAAAAAAAATTGCAAAAAGCTGGTTGAAAGTGTCAAAAATTGGCTAAAAGCAGTAAAATTCCTTAAAGCCTGTTGTATATTTCATACATACTTTTATGATACCTCTAATCAGTATGATCAATAAATTACTTTAAAAAAAAATTATGTTTACAATCTGAAAATGATTAAAAAAATCCCCTTTAATGGATTTTCAGTTACCAAAAACACCTAACATGGTTTTGAATTTCAGTAGAAAGTGAAATAAACTTTTCAGTTCCAAAAATTGAGAATTTTCTGGCTATAATTTGTGTTTCAGGCTTTAATTGGTTAAAGTAGCAAAGAATTGCAAATAGGGGCAATGGAAATATGCAGACAAAAAATAGAACAGAATTAAATTTGACAATTAAAGCCTATTGTGTAAGTGTGGGAAACAGGCTGATTAATGTGACTTGCAATGAATAATTTCTGAGGTCAAAGTTTCCCTTTTCAAGGTTTTCTGGGGGAATAATATTTCAGATTAAGACCCAAAGAGCCACAAATCATCACAAATGAGCCTCATGTAGCTTAAGAGCCATACGTTAAGTATCACTGAGAAATGCATACACAATTTCACCCTCTGACCCTTTTTAAGATATCTGGTCAAACCCATCAAATATCAGGCTTTTAAACTAGATCTGATCTATGTGTTTGACTTTTTGGGCTACCACATTAGTAAATGAGTCATTAGATAATAATCTGAGCCGTGAATTTTTAGAAACAAACTGATGGCTGCAGAACAAGAAGCAAGAGTCTGGTAACACATGGATCAAGTGTTTTCCTTAACATTATCTAGGTAAAAAGCGCCGTACTTCAATCTTGAACTACTAGAAGTAAAAATAAACTTAAAGGTTTGTGCACTGCATGGTTTAGCTCCCCAGTCACGGCCCCAAAGGACTCTGGGAAGATGTAGGAATATGCAGGACACCCGTCCTCACCAGCCGACCAGCAGCCGGGGACAGAGCTTAGTCTCCGACGTCGTGGAATGGGAATGTACGTCTCAGCCCGGAGGCTACGCTCCCATACGCCACCAGGACAGAGCCAGGAGAGAAACTCTCTGGATGACCACGTCAGGAAAGGATGGAAACTTTATTCTTTTGTCATGAGATTATTTTACCTTTTATTTATCAGTTCCAGTACTACTGCCTAGGATAAACACCAATGAAGAGTTATTTAAGTCCATAAATGTTTAAACCTTTGCAGCAACACTTTTCAGAAGGTCCCTCTAGACTCTTCCAAAGGACAACTCTGACAAGGATAAAATCAACTCTAAATGCTTTTGAGATGTCCCCATCATTATGTCCTGATGATTCTTTCAATTCAATACTGTGACAGTGTGATGTTACCCGCCCCTATCTACTGAAGGAATTCAGGAATGCATGACAAAGCAGGAAACTTAGACACGCACAAACCAGACTAGACTAGGCATGAAAAACTGTCAACAAATATCTGATTTTAATTATTTTGACTCTTATTGCAAATGTGATATGGACTGTATTTATAGGAATGATAATTTTTAAATTACTTTACTTATTTATTAAAGAAAAAAATAGAAAATAAGGAAGAGGTTTTTTTTTGAAAATTATTCTTTAAAAAAAATCAACACTTAAATGTTTGCATGATGTGTGGAGCAGAATCTCTCTGCTGGTATTTTGACACTCATTTCAGCTCAAAGCAATATTGCAATATAGTCTAAAGTTCAACAATTTGCCCCATCTTACTGTGAATTTTTTTTCTCTCAAAGATTTTTGTTACCATGCCATTTAACCACTTCAAAATTTGGTGTACATTTTGCTCTTTGTGTGCTTTAGACAGCAGCTCTGCAGATTTTAAAATTCTGCCGCTAATGAAAACTTCTGTTTCTTTATATAATGTGCTTAAAATTAAAAACCTTTAATAAAAACTAGGGTTAAACTGATCCCGATACCAGTATCCGCACCAATACCAAGCCTAAGGCTCAAACCCTGCAGACACTAGGGCTGGGGATGTGGTTAAAACATTTAATCTTAGATTTTTTCCACATGCAACTTGATTTATGATTTCAATTTCAATTTATTTTTTTGTTTTCAAATGAAAAAGAAACTACTAGAACACGTTTCTCTCATTTTTATCAACAACATGTAACAAAATTAAACAGAATGCTCCTTTAAAGGTCAAATAGTAGCTGTAAACTTGTCATTAAAAGTGCACTATGGAGTTTTTTTTCCACATGAACACTCAGGCTCTGAAAGTTTTTATCTGCTTAAGAAACCGACTGAAAGGAAAGCTGAAGTCTCCATGATCTATGCCAGTAAACAAAACCATCAGAAATATCGATTATTTCTGTGTCTGAACACTGATTACACACAAGCAATATGCAAGAAAAAAAATTACAATTTTGTTTACAGGATTTCCAGAACAAACTTAAAATTAAAGCTTCTTAGAGTAGATTTCACTTTTGGTATTACTGCAGTAAAGGTAATAGAAAATCTCCATTTTTAATTTTCAAAATCTTGATTTTCCAAAAATCTGATTCATTCCCCAGCCCTAGTGGACACTGTACTTGGTGTTATTTCAGAGCCTTATGTTGGACTGTCATTATGAGACTACGTAGTCACAGCTGGAGCCATGTCTGTGATATCTGAACATCAATGAGGAAGCCCAAAGTAGGAGAATAAAACTATTTCTACCTTTTTATCATCACAGGGGAGATTTTCTTTTGCATGATGCAATCCCAGTGCTCATGTTCTCAGTGAGGGTTTAAAAAATATTCCACATTAGTAAAGGCTTTTAAATTTGAAAAATGACCACAAAGATTTAAAAACAAAAAATGTAAGGCCAGATCGTCCTGAACCCTGAAATCTAACGGCTGCAACAGAGGCTTTCACGTTTCAGGGGTGTACTGGTTAACTGGTTCATAATCAGCAGAGGCTGATAGTGGGACTGCTGGCAGAAATACGCCCATCAGCAAACACTGTGGCATGAATTCATGCCAGCAGCTGATATATAAGTACTGGTTCAGAGAGGTTTTTTAGTGGAGCTGGACAAACTGGTCTGTTCCCAGTGTCAAACAGGAGAAAATGTTGGCAGCAGGAGTGTTAATAAAAACACACTGGTCATAAGCTCAACTGTAATCTGAATGCTGGTATCAGTCATGACTTTTACAACCAGTGAACATCTGAATTTAGTTTGAGATAAAAACTGAGCTTCCTCTACCTCCTGGGACGCTTCTGCTTATTCTTCTGACGACTTTTCCTGGTGGGTTTGGGCAGAATTCTCCTCTGAAAAACAGACAACAGATCGATCAGGATTAAGGCACATCTCCACACAAGACAGGTTTACTGTAAATATTCAAGAAACACAAGAACCTTAAACCAAAGGAATCAGGCTCAGCAGCAATCTGAGTCAAAGTCAGAAGTGACCTGAAATACTCCCATTCTTACAGATTAATTTAACAGAGTTCCTTTCTAAAATAAAACAGGAACACTGATCTTCAGAAATATAAAATAGAACCATTATAAAGCAAGCAGCGATGGATTTAAGTGTGCACTGCATGGTTTAGCTCCCCAGTCACGGCCCCAAAGGACTCTGGGAAGATGTAGGAATATGCAGGACGCCCGTCCTCACCAGCCGACCAGCAGCCGGGGACAGAGCTTAGTCTGCGACGTTGTGGAACGGGAATGTACGTCTCAGCCCGGAGGCTACGCTCCCATACGCCACCAGGACAGAGCCAGAAGAGAAACTCTCCGGATGACCACGTCGCTTTAAAACACACTGAAAGAGATTCATTTCACATCAGTAGCACTTTCACCTTTAAAGGAACCGGTGATCAGAGGTTTGTCTTTACTTATCTGAATCTCCCATCATGGAAGTTGGTATTAGAAATCTAATAAACCAGCTGCATGTATATGCCTGGTTATGATGCACTTTTGATCATTTGAAATATTTAAAGAACATGGCCAAGTGCAAATAAATGACTGTCATAATCCCACATTAAACTTCGAATGTTTAATGGTTTTCACAGCATAATTATCTGGGACTGTTCTTTACCCCGTCATTTCAGTGTATGGTCATTTATTCAGGTTGAACTACATAAACGTGCAGAACATCACCTACAGGTAAATAAAATGATAAAAAGCTTCTATATAGGAAACATTAAGTTTTTAGAGTTACACATACCTCTACCACTTAACTAAGCTTAGTAAAAATAACATTCAATGTACTTACAGAAAATTCAACTGATTTTTGGAGCATTAGAGAACAAGTTTCACTAGTTTTCTTGTAACTGGTTCTCAGTGACACTATAGATCAGGGGTGTCAAACTCATATTGAGTCCGGGGCCTTTGCTCCGAGGACAGGTTCTGAGGGCCCGGACCATTTAGGCCAGGCTTGTCAAAGTCAATCACGGATTCTGAATTTAGGCCTAACCTAAGAGCCTAACAAGCTCAACATTTAAAGATAAATTGTCAACCTCATTTTCACCATTAGTAAAATATGAAAAATATAAGTAACACTGATAAATCATTCTGAGATGAAAACAATAAAAAATAATAAGTTTAAAGACTCAGAGTCTGAGATAAAAAGTCAAACTTATTAGTTCAAAAGGTCAAAACATGAAACTTAAAGGCAAAATAATGCTTTTAAAGGCAAATAAATGAAACAGAAAGTCAAAATCACAAGTTTAAAAGTTAAAATATGACTTAGAATTTTGACTTGTGAATCTTGAAAATCAAAACATGAAAAAAGTCAAAAACATAAGTTTAAGTTTAAGTGTGAGATGCAAAATTGAAAATATGAAATGACAACATTCATTTCTTTTCTCACCTTCCTGACTTTTTTATCTAACTTCTTTTACTCTTTTTCAGAGTTTTATAATTTAACAAAGCTATTTTAAATAATCAAGGCAAAGTTTACATGTTTACTGGAGGAAATCTGCAGACCTCATACTGGTGGGCCAGTTCGAATAGAAAGATCTCATTATCTTGTGGTCCGGGCACAACTGTACCACGGGCCTGATTTGGCCCCCGGGCCTTGAGTTTGACACCTGTGCTATAGATGAATTTCCTCACAGAAAACAGCACGCTGAACTCAAAACAAAAACCCCAAAAGCACTGATAAAAATCTGAGAATTCTTGTTTTCTGAAAGATGATGCAGAAACACCAACTCATGCTCTCAGTGGGTCACTACACCCTGAGAGGTGTTAGCAGATGAGCGCTGGTGCCTTTAATATTTCTAGCCCTAAGAATTAAATGACTTACATTTTTCAAGCTATCTTGAATGCCTGGATCATTCAGACCCAGTGTTTTTGGTGTTAAGTTGACCCCTTTTTGATCCGTCATCCTGTGTTGTAAACACTCAAGAAAAACGGAGTTTGTGCACAATTTAAAAGGTCATCTTGATGCACTTTCTCTGTACATTTTCAAAAAATTTCCACCACCTTTCAGCGAGATAAATGTGCATTTATGCAGCTGCATATGTACTTAAATATTCAATTTCCTCTTCATTTGAATTAAATTTGGTATAAACAATTTTATAAAATAACCTAATTGCAATTTTTTTCCCCCAGTATTGCAACTGGATATGTGATTATTCTGAAACTCTTATTCCTAAACGAGGGTTGAAATCTTTAAAATTATCTGATTCCGATGATTTGGATTCATATTGCAAACTGGATATAAATGGTGTAAATAGACTTAAAAAAAACTGGCACTTGAATGACTGCATGATATGTCATGCATAACATCTTTGCTGCAAAAGTTAAAAACTGCTATTTTGACAGACTTCAGGTCAAAGAAATGTCACACCTGCGATTTCAAAACTGCAGCAGGCTATATTGTGGTTTATTCTAATTTTTGATTAACTGCCCAGCCCTACCATAAACAACAAAGTAGATGTTTGGTAATCTATAGTTGGATGACAGGAAAACAGACCAGTCAACACAAACCTTTGCCCAAACATTCAATAAATAAGAATATAAAAGTGGTGACCCATGAAAACGAAGACTGATCCTCAAGATTACTTGGTTTCTTCCTGATATTCTGCTGAGGGAAATTGATTTTTATCAACATATATGTAGGGCGAGTCTGGGAGGTCAGAACAGACCGAATGCTCAGAAACTGTAGATATTTGTTTAAAAAGTTACTCACCAGTGTTTGCATATGAACATTTTCTGCTGATATGTCAGCCTGAAATACTGAAAAACATGTCCAACTGTACCATCAGGTGTAGACGGTCACCTAAGGTGCAGTGCACTCGAAGGAACCTGCCGTAAGCCCTGAAGATTCTGAATAAAGCCCCGAACATAAAACAAGACCCAGACCAGCTAACTCCTCAAACTCCTCTCAGCTCTGCTCGACCACATTACACAGGAGACTTTGGTGTTTCTGTTAAACAAGTTTCCTGGCTTAAATGAGATTGGGAAAATGTCAAATACTAGCAAAAAATCCAATCTCATGCATCCCTTATCTTTTCAGTTTACTCCTAATTCTGTGAAGGAACTGACTTATCTTAATATCGCTGGAATACGAAAACATTTTGGAAGGTTATTTATCATAAGATTCAATATTTCAAGTACTTTATCTTAAATTTAAGCACTTCGACCCTTAAAAACACCACATTAAAACTGAAGCACCTGAATGCGCTTCTCCATGAGACAACCATCACTTTAATACACAAGAATAAACCGTCTTCTTATTGAGAAATTTTCTTACTTTTCCTTAAAAATTCTTTTCAAGGTCATCAGCTTTCAGTCAGACCTCCCACACCCATAGCTTTCAGTATCCACACTAGGCTCCAGAGCGCCATGCTCACCTGTGCGATGAAGACCACGTGCTTTCCGCTGAACTTCTTCTCCAGCTCCCTCACCAGACGCACCTGAATCTTCTGGAAGGACTTCAGCTGAGGAACGGGAACGAAGATGATGATGGCTTTTCTGCTGCCACCAACCTCGATTTCCTAAAGACAAGAACCAGACTCAATACAGGATAAAAAAAAAAAAAAACATGGAAATGATGCTTCGACAACACAACAGTCCATGTTTAACCAGCTAGTTGGAAATGTAGGACATATACATTTCAGACTTGCATCATAGATATGACACTTAAAATTTGCAATGTGCACTGCATGGTTTAGCTCCCCAGTCACGGCCCCAAAGGACTCTGGGAAGATGTAGGAATATGCAGGACGCCCGTCCTCACCGGCCGACCAGCAGCCGGGGACAGAGCTTAGTCTGCGACGTTGTGGAACGGGAATGTACGTCTCAGCCCGGAGGCTACGCTCCCATACGCCACCAGGACAGAGCCAGGAGAGAAACTCTCCGGATGACCACGTCGGGTTGAGTTTCATCACAATATTTCCAATAAAAATGAAGTCAGCGTCTTACCTTTGCTGCAGTGATGTTCAGCTCTCTCAGCTGAGCCTTCAGGTCAGAGTTCATCTCCAGCTCGAGCAGAGCCTGCAGAGAGAGAGAACACATACCATTTTACTAAACCTGTTAATGTGGTTAGAGCAGGCGCATTCAACCAGAACTGGGAAGATGCAGAACTGATAACTCAGATTATTCAGTCCAGATTTTTTATCGTAAGCAACCTCCCGACACCTGCTTCCTTCTCTGAAACAGTTTTATTGTTCTGCTGATGTTTAATTAAACCAGGGTTGTCTTCAGACTACATTTCTAAAACTTTAAAACCAAACTAGTATGACACATACTGGTCTGGATACAACTAAAGTCCTTGGCACACAATATTAGCTTTTTCTCAACTAGAATGGGAAGACACTTAAAGCAACTTTTGAAAATGTGAAGTAAAGAGTAGAATCGCTGCAGATACTTTGGTTTAGTAATGGTCATTCAGATGAAGTATTTGATATTTTTTATTTAAATCTGATTAATATTATCTTCCACTGTCATAAACAAACTTTTCAATGTGTTTACAGTCTAGTGAACTAGTCTTGTGTGAAGGTTGTAAATTAAAATGACTAAATTAAGCAGTTTTAAGTAGCCGATAGTTCTGATTTTTATATTGCTGTGATATCGACACATGCATCGATTTAAGCTGGATTCCTTTAAAATTCCAAATTCTGGTAATCTAGTCCAGAGCAGGAATGTTCCCCAGAATCTGTGATGACTCCAGGGACTTTTCATAGAACAATTAAGTAATGATTTCACACCTTAACCCTTTACCTACTGAGCCGGCGCCAGCGCTGTGTTTTATATGTGTTTTATATGTAACTCTGTCAAAGTTTGTCCGATCAGAAAAATTCCAACGGCGTTGGAAAGCTGAGAATTGTGGGCATGCGCACATACATGGTTCATTACAGTACTCACAACCATATGACATGGGCAATCATATCAAAACAACAGAAGTTTTGCAAGATTGCTACACGGATTCTCCAAACTGTAACTCCTCCAAAGTTTGCTCAATCTAAAAAATTCCAACACTGACAGAAAGCTGAGAATCTGTGCTCTCTGGCAATATATGTGTGGTATATATATTACAGTAATGTCGAACAGCATTGCAAAAACGGCAGCTTTGGCAGAAGATGAGTGAGAAAGGAGAGTGAAGGAAGAGAGTAAAAGGAGAGCGAGCAAGAGTGGTGTTTCTTTTTCCCCCAAAAATAGCGTTAGATAGTGGCATTTGTGCGTGTCTGTCATGTGCAATAACAATATGTTACTGAGAATGTTGAGAATGCATTTTTCCACCTTTATTTGCACTAATTGTCTCCTATGTATATGGTTATCTTTTGCACTGTGTTTTGCACACCCAGAGTCGTAGACTCCAAAAATGACTGCTGATTGTTCTAAACATGTATAAGTTCACATTTCAAATGTCAAATCAAAACTTCATGAGCAATAACAAAATTTCTTCTAACAAAAGCCATGAAAAACAAATCTGTTTGTGTTTTTCTTCTTTTAAACTGCTGACAATTCCATATAATGTGCAATAATCATTAACCAGATGTTGAAAAGTCAAGTTCAAGTACTCCCGGGAAAAGGGAGCAAAGCTCTCAGACTTAGGGCATTTCCTGACTATTTTACAGCCATAATAACAAAATATGTCCAAATCCCCATTTAAGACTCAGTAGGTAAAGGGTTAACTGAAGATTCAGGTAAATATGATGTGTAGATCTTACCTGGGAGATCCCAGACTCAAACTCGTCTGGCTTTTCGCCATTAGGCTTCACTATTTTGGCGCTGGTACTGAACATGGCCTGTGTCTCTGTGAAGAGAAAGAAACACATCTGAGTTAAACATGAGGGTGAATCTCTCAGGATGAAGGTGTACAGCCCAGCATCACTTCACATGAACCCCTGAGGAGCTCCATCAAACCAGCATGACCAGGCTAGGCTAAAGGCAACCAGTCCACCACAAACTGGAACACCTTGGAGGCGCACAAAGTGAGTCAATACCCAAGAAACTTCAGATTAAATATAATAGATTCAAAACTGGACACACATGAGAAACTATCGGGACTCTCTGTCCACAGCACAACCTACATGCTTGAGTAAGCCAATGCTAAGCTAGCAGTGCAACTTAGCTTGCTGTCAGTTACTTCTGGTACAATTTAACTCTAAAGTGACAAAAAGAACAGACAAATGAGACCTAAATGTAGCGACTGACTGAGACAGCCTCGTGTAACCTGTCTGCCGTCTCCTACCGTAGCTCTTTAGCTCCGATCTGATCACATGCAGGGCCTGCTAGCTAGCTACTCCCTATCAGAAGAACCCATTCACCGAAGCCTCTCTACTATCCTTCATATCGGGATATAAAACAGCCATCCGCTGACACAAACCACATAATCTAAAACATCACAGAGGTAAGAAGCACTATGGCCGGGAAACAAATCAGTTTAACTAAATTTAGACACATTTTCAGACAGAAAAGCCAGTCCTGGAGAAAATTGCACGACTAACCTCAGTCAACGACGGCCAAGGAAGAGGCCGGGACATCGCGAGAGTTGCATTAATCCAATGAGCGGCAGTCATTTTGTTATCGCGATAGTTGTACGCTTTCACGTATTGAGCTATAAAACGTCGCGAGAGTTGTGTGAGGGCATTGTACTTGTCAAGGATTTCTACGTCGTATGTCTCTGTTAGCGACTTTGGGGTTAGCTTATAAACGTTAATAGCTTTTACAACAGAAATGTAACCGCTACTGTTACCATTAGGGGCCTATTTTCTACATGTAACGCGGGTAAAGTAGCTAACTGCTCCTTGTGTTAGCAGGTTTAGCGAAGGTAATTAAGGACATTCGCCTACCTTTTCAGGGTTTATGCTAAAGTGACTCAGGCCAGTTAGTCTGAATGATTTCTCCGGTGTCAGTCCGCTCCGTTAAACCTCAGTCTGCTCTCAGACAATGATGTTCTCAGACAGTGATGATTAGACTGGCTAGGCTTTTCAGGGCAGCTCTCAGGACTGTTCGCTCCGTCGATGACATGGCTAAAGGGAAGTTTTTCTACGCAGTGAGGAAAGGATTCAAGCCAGGAGTCTACACTTCATGGTGAGACTGTTTACCTAATAATACCAGTACACTGGTCTGTCATAGACCTCTAAGGCAGTGATACTCAAGGTGTGGCTCTGGAGCCTCATGGGGCTCTTTGATTTCTTAATTTTAAAGATTTTTCCGCCAGAAACCTATTTTTGTTCCCCCAATGTTGAAACTTATTTTTTCCACTTTTTTTTCCCCATTTTTGCCCTTTTTCGCCACTTTTGACCCATTTAAACTAGTTTTTGCCATTCAATACCACTTTTTCAAAATTTTTTGCCACTTGTTTTAACCACTTTTATCCCATTTTTGCCCATTTAAGCTACCTCTAGTGATCAAATTGCCATTAAATACCACTTATTTCCTATTTTTGACTATTTTTGCTACTCTGGACTGCTTTTTGCCCATATTGGTCAATTTCCACCCATTTTTTGCCCCTTTTGGACCATTTTTGCCGCCTGTTACTCATTTTCTTGCAAATTTCCACCCATTAGAGCTACCTTATGCCATTAAATACTTATTTCCTTTTTTACCCATTTTTGCCACTTTTATCCAAGATTTTCCAATTTTTTTTTGGCACTTTTTCACCCATTTAAGCTACCCTTTGCCATTAAATACCACTTTTTTCCTTTTTGTCCATTTTTGCCACCTTTTTCTCATTTTTTTCCTTTTTTTTAACCACTTCTCACCCATATTTGCCATTAAATACCACTTAATCCGATTTTTTTTTGCCATTTTTAAAACTTGTTTTTTTCTCCCATTTTCACCACTTTTGACCCATTTAAGCTACTTTTTTGCCATTAAATACCACTTTTCAATATTTGGACCCTTTTTTGCCACTTCTTTTAGCCACTTTTATCCCATTTTTGCCCCTTTTCACCATTTTTTGCCCATTTAAGCTGCCTTTAGCGATTAAATGTCACTAGTTTTCTTTTGTTGCCCATTTTTGCCACTTTTATCCAAATTTTCCTGTTTTTTTTTGCCACTTATCACCCATTTAAGCTACTTTTTGCCATTAAAAAACACTTTTTGTCCGAATTTCTTGCCACTTCTTTTGCCACTTTTATCCCATTTTTGCCCTTTTCACTATTTTATGCCCATTTAAGCTACCTTTTGCCATTAAATACCACTTAGTTCCTATTTTTTGACAATTTTTGCCACTCTTGATGACTTTTTGCCCAATTTAGTCAATTTCCACACATTTTTGCTATGTTTTTGCCACTTTTGGGCCATTTTCCAAACCTGTCACTCATTTTTTGTCTCTTCTCACCCAATTTTGCTATTTTCTGATCCTTCATCCACTTTTTCTCCAATTGTCGTCCCCTTTCACCCTTTTATGCTGCTTTTTGACCATTTTTGCCACTTTTAATTTAGTTTCAATGCTACTTGAACTGATTTCCCCACTTTTTACCTCAGATTGTGGCTGTCATAAAGGTATTTTTCAACAATTTGGCTCTTTGGTTGAGCAGGGTTGAGTAACACTGCTCTAAGATGTACTCACTGAGTTCTTGTTAGTGAGGTTCATGCTGAACTCCTCTCACATATCTGGAGATTCAACCCTTTCTGTAGGTTTGTGAAATTACCAAATCAACTAGGAGATTACATTAAAAACTTTTGGACTCACACATACAGATACTTAAATTCGGCTTTGAGTCGATACCTAGAAAGTGCTCATTTAATTGGTAGTGTAATGCTTATGCATTATGCTGATGCATGCTTAGGAAACAGTCTAAAAAGAGAGGTGTTTATAAAGATGGCAGACAAATGGATAAAGAGAGAACTATGTATTATGTCTAACTTGATTTTAACAAGTTTCAAGGATTTTTTCTTACTAGGACAGAATTTAGGCTTTTTCTCTCTTCCTCCATAATCTTCACACCTCAAATCAACCTCCATGCAACACACAGCGCTCTGTAGAGCTGTCCGTACTCAAACCATCCATATTTATGTCAGCATAATGGATTTGATCAATATGTTTTGGTGCCTTGAGCTTTGTGGTTTCACCTGTTTATCATGCAGGTTGTGGTATTTCTGTCCTTCATCAGCCTCCTGAAATAGTTGCACACTTTTTTTTTTGTCCTGTCTGTTTTCTCCTACTCTCCCACATCAAAACTAGATGTTTTCTAAAAATCAAAACTCCTCTCCTGCTTTCCTGTTTTTCTCTGTGCTTTAGGGATGAATGTAAGAGCCAGGTAGACAAGTTTCCAGCAGCTTCTTTCAAGAAGTTTGCATCAGAGAAAGATGCCTGGATGTTCATCAGAGGGATCCAACCTTCTGCAGCTCCAGAGGTGACAAAAGGTCAGCAGCTTGAAGTTTATGTGCTTTAATTCACCATGAAAACTGCTCGTTGGTTGGTAATGTTCATCCGTAGATTTGAAAAACTGAGATTTTTTCCACGAGATTGAACTTCTGATCCAATAAGCAAGATAATATAATTAGTGTTATTTATTGTTGTGACTCAGCATGGCTGCGTTTGGATCCTCTGTTAGTTTTGTTTGTTTACCTGTGCTGCATGTCTTTAGTCCTTTACCGCTTGTGTGTTGCAGATATGACTTCATGAACTGTAGGGAGGTTTTACTTTGTTTTAAAGCATCTGTGCCTTACTAAACGACAGCCTAGGAAGGAGAATATCCAGAATAATGTACTCTGATATGTTTTGTACAGCACTGGAGCGTGGCCAGAAGTAATTGAAATAAGAAGATATTTTGCATTTTTGTCTTCCAGCGTCTCATGTTGTGGCGTCAGACATCAATCTGCTTCCTAAAAGAGGCCCGGAGCCTCTGGAGTACATCCCTCTGGGTAAGAAGAGAACTCACTCAGAACAAGAAGAGGCAGAGTCCAATCCCAAACGAGTCAAACAGTCAGAAACTTCCGCATCAGAAAACACAGGTGGATTCACATACATGGGTAAGACGGTCAAAAATACATAGATTTTTGATAAACATGTATTTTAAATAGTTATATGGAGCTTTAACTAAGTTCTTTATCCCACTAGAACTTTAATACTGCCTGAAAAAACTACTTGTTATGTCCTCAAACCTTCTAATGTATAAGACTGGATGAAAAATAACCCTGGAGTGTGACTAAGAGCTCTTCTACCCCTGCTCAGGTGATGCTGTGGTGGTTTACACTGACGGTTGCTGTTCAGCCAACGGTAAGAAGGGCGCCCGAGCCGGGATCGGTGTGTACTGGGGCAGCGACAATCCCCTGTAAGAGAACACGCACAACACATCTACCTGTATCTGAATTATCCTAATAAGTTACATCTGAACAGACTGTCTTGGGAATCAATTCCATTAACTCCCTTCATTTGATGCTACTTTCCTGCAGAAATGTTGCAGAGCGACTACATGGGAGACAAACCAACCAGCGTGCAGAAATACAGGTGAGCCCCTCCCATCACAAACAGCTATCAGTGCATTGTTGTAAAAATTCAGGGGTTGTTCAGATGGTGTATTATCAAGGATTGATGGTATGTTTAGAGCAGTGTTACTCAACCCTGCTCAACAAAAGAGCCAAATTGTTGAAAAATACCTTTGCAAGAGCCACAATCTAAGTGGTGAAAAATGGCAAAAAATGGTTAAAGTAGCATTAAAAGTAAGTTAAAGGTGGCAAAAATGGTCAAAAAGCAACAGAAATGTTTGGAAAGGGGTGGAAATGGGGAGAAAAAGTGAAAGAAGGGTCATAAAATAACAAAAATGGGTGAGAAGTGACAAAAAATGAGTTACAGGTGGCAAAAATGGTCCAAAAAATGGGTGGAAATTGACTAAAATGGACAAAAAGCAGTCAAGAGCGGCAAAAATTGTGAAAAAAATGGGAAACAATTAGTATTTAATGGCAAAAGGTAGCTCACATGCACAAAAAGTGGTGAAAAATGGGGGAAAAAATGGATAAAAGCGGCAAATATTGGACAAAACTGGGCAGAAACATGGAAAAAAGAAGTGGCAAAAAAATAGGAAATAAGTGGTATTTAATGGCTAAAGGTACCTAAAATGGGCAAAAAATTGTGAGAAGGGCAAAAATAGGATAAAAGTTGCAAAAATGGGCAAAAAATAGGAAAGTGGTATTTAATGGCAAAGGTAGCTTAAATGGGCAAAAAGTGGTGAAAAGTGGCAAAAAGACAGGGCAAAAATAGGAAACAAGTGGCATTTAATGGCAAAAGATAGCTCTAATGGGTGAAAAGTGGCAAAAAATTGTCAAAAAGGGCAAGAAAGTTTCCTTTTTTAAATGTTTTCTGGGGGAATAATATTTGAAATTAAGATATCAAAGAGCCACAAATAATCACAAAAGAGCCACATGTTGAGTATCACTGCTTTAGAGCATTTGGACACAGAGTGACTGAACTTTACTATGCAATAATACCTCTTCAGTGACTATCTGCCATGCAAACAGCTCATGCATCATTCCTGTGGCTCTCTTACCATGGTTGGTACCCCTACATGCTGTGTGCAGCATGCAGTGAAACTGCTGGCCATAAGAATGAATCGAGGTTAATTAACCACGAGCTAAGAGGCTAAAGCCCGTTTCAGACTGGGAGCGTGATGCGTGCATCTCGACTGCATCACTGGATGAGGTTAAGTTGTGGGGCATCATAGGAGTCAAGGCGGTCCCCAAAATAGCACTCTGTGGTGTTTCAGAGAGTTTGCACAGCCTTAGTGCAGGTTGTGCTTTGTCATGAAAACTGTCATTAACAATCAGGATCATTAGTGGCTGTTTAAACAGTCTGAATGGATGTTCTGTGACCGACTGTCCTGTTGGCCTTGTTTGTGCATGAACCAGGCGGCCTGCAGAGCGCTGGAGCAAGCCAAAGAGATGAACTTTAAGAAGCTGGTTCTCTACACAGACAGCAAGTTCACGATCAACAGTGAGGCTCAAAAGACATTTCTGTTTTTACCCTCTAAACATACACCTGGTAGTCTGTGTTCTAATCAAAGTAATGTTTATCTCTAACGTGTGATGGATCCTGTTTTTCCACCCTGAAAACCTGAGTTTGAAGTCTTGTCTGTGTGTTTTTTGCAGGTGTGACCAGCTGGGTGAAGAACTGGAAGTTGAACGGCTGGAGGCTGAAGTCTGGAGGTCTGGTCACCAACAAAGAAGACTTTGTGAAGCTGGACAGACTGAATTCAGAGCTGGAGGTGGTCTGGGTAAATATCAGCAGGCATATTTCAGCACCAAATATATTAGTGCAGTTTAGACTGTGCAGGTTTTTGTTTGCTCTTCTTGATGGATCCACTTTTCTACTAAGCGCCCGTCTCTGGATGAAGTTTTAGAAAGGTCCAGTACTTTTGAAAACTGCTGTTTATTGGCTTTATGGAGATTATGTTGTTTTAAAACATGTCGCATCAAAAAGTCTGAAAGTGTTGAAAGTTTACTCAACTGCAGAGCTAGTGTGAGGATGAAATCATACTTTGATTGCACTCGCCATCATATTTTGGTTTAGTTGAGGGTATTATTATAATTGACTCCCATGCAGACCAATGTTTTTAATCTTTATTTTAAAATGAATCAAACCTCGTCAAACCTCGGGCCTGATTGTGACTGAAATGTTGCAGAAGATGTCTTATCTGGAGCTTTTGTTTGGAGGATTTCACTGCAGTTCTCTCTCATCTTTTCCAGTTGCACATTCCAGGTCACGCCGGCTACAAAGGCAACGAGGAGGCCGACAGACTGTCGAGAGAAGGAGCAGCGAAGCCTCTAGAAGAGAATGAAGACGTAGACGATTCCATTTAAAGACATCTGCAGGACTGTTCCTGTGCACTCAGGAGCCTCAGCTAGTCCACTGATTCTGGTCTGGGGTTTGTTTATCGCTCCAGGAGGGAGTCCTTTGTTTGTTGGTTTGAATTTTATCTTGTATTTCTGCTGTAAATAAAGTCTTAAGTTTCTGCTTCCACCCAGCGTTTTGTGTTCAGTGAAGCAGCAGAAATCAGAAGTAATGAGGATGAAGGGTCCTTTAAAGATGGTGTTTGTTTGTTTTGAGGAGAGGAGGGACTGAGAGGCAAAGGGAGGAAGAAGATTGAGGACCAGAGAAAGGGAAGGAGGTTACAGGTGATTGCAGCCTTGGCAGGTAAGGATGCAGGGGGGCTGAAGAAATAAGGATGATTAGAAATAAACTAAATTCAAACAGGAGTACTACAGGAAAATGAATAAGGGGACCAGAAAGAAGATGTAGGAAAATAACTTGGGTAGATAAAAATATTTATGCTTTGAAAACAGAAGGAATGTTTTTTAATTGTAATAACTGCAGATGTCCATCAGGAGGCGCTCCAGGTCATCATTTGATAGAGCAGAAGTTTATCAGAGTGTCTGACACATTCAATTCATCCTGTTTCATTCTCTTTATGTTGTTAGAATTTGTTGAAATAAAGTAAAAATTATAATAATTATAAATATTCTTAAATAAGTCAGA
Source organism: Cheilinus undulatus (assembly GCF_018320785.1). NCBI lineage: Eukaryota > Metazoa > Chordata > Actinopteri > Labriformes > Labridae > Cheilinus > Cheilinus undulatus. Next base: position 46,383,175 of record NC_054878.1, on the reverse strand, counting down.
CGAGACGAGGAATCATCCTAATGATAACATGTCTGGCTGTTTCTACATGTTCAGCCCTCTTATGCTTGTTTGCTTTGTGAACATCACAGCTAAAGTGCCATGCTCTAGTTAATAGTTCTCTCATGAATTATCTGTAGTTGGAGAAAATAGAGTCTTTAATACTAAGCATGGCTTTGTTGCCTTGCAGGAGACTGGTTTAAAATACAAAAACATTTAAACATTCAACCAGATGTATTGGGATCAGTTTAACGTTGTCAGACGAGCTGCTTTCTCAAACCAAAGTAACAGACGAACAGAAAAATTAGAAATAATCATGGAACATTACGAGACGGAGATGTTATAAAGGGATACTTCAACATTTTGGCAAATTCGTCCATTGCTATAATCCCTATAGTCGTAGTAATAGCTTTGTTACCTTTAGTTGTCGATGCAAGCTGTTTTTAGATCGCTGTCGCGACTTCGGACCTGCTGTGCCAACTCAATGTAAGCAGATGGTATTCCGGCTTTCCCTCATCAAACTCATCAAATACACAATCCAACAACTCCAAAACGCTCTCGTGGACAAGTTGTGACCTGCACATTCACCACGCTATGAAATAATAACGCGTAGTTATGTAACATTACGACACATGAAGCAAATACTCGGAACTATTTCTTGAGTAAACCACTGGGCGGAGTGACACAGTACAGCAGCCATGTCTTGAGTGTAGTTCCGGCTTTGCATTTACCTTTAAAACATCTGTGTCTCGTCATGTCCCATGATTATTTCATAGCGTGGTGAATGTGCAGGTTAAAACTTGTCCACGAGAGCGTTTTGGAGTTGTTGGATTGTGTATTTGATGAGTTTGATGAGGGAAAGCCGGAATACCGTCTGCTTACAGTTTTTTGGCACAGCAGGTCCGAACTCGGCAGCGCCGATCTAAAAATAGCTTGCACTGACAACTAAAGGAAACGAACCTGTTACTAAGGGTGTATTCACACCTGGCTCATTTGGGGCAGTTGTTCTGAAACAGTGAGCGGCCCCCCCTAAAGTCTGGTTCGTTTGGACATATGTGAACACAGCAATTGTACTCGGATGCTGGACAAAACAAGCGGGCCGAGATCGCCAAAATAGGGTGGTCTCGGCTCGCTTCCATTTGAGCCCTGTAGCGGTTCCTTTGCAGTGAGAACACAATCACCTCAGAAACCGGCACAACTGACTCATAACTGTAGTACACACTGTAGTCACGGGGGCAGTAATGCGCCCGGTTGCCAACCATTCAGTTAAAACAATAGAAGAAGAAGGAGTAGACGACTCAGCAACAGCAGAAGAAGAAGAGAAGGCAGAAAAACAACAGATCTATCTGAGCGAAATGAGTCGTGGCTCCATGAGGCGGCACGTCTTCGTTTTAACAAGTGCATCAGCACATTATTTTCCAGACGCAGTGTTGACTGTCGAAAAAATGCATGTTTTGTTGATTTAGCGAACACTGGTACATTAGCCAGATGAACACTATAAAAAAAACCTAGCCACACACGCTGCTGCTGCTCCATGGCTGTTGTTTTACCCCGTGGAAAGCGGTTAAGACCCTGAATGAATGAGTGAAGATAAGGAAACTCCCCCGCCTTCCGAGTAAGATTTCTGACCAAAGAGAGACGAATTGAAGCGCACGTGGCATTTGTTTACAACTTTGGACCGCAACAGACTTTTGCCGTGTGAACACAAAAGAACCAAGTGACAACTAAAACAAATGTATCAGTTTTACCCCTGAATCGGAACAAAGCAAACGAGCCAGAGGTGGTAATACACCCTAAGACTATAGGAATTATGGAAATGGACAAATTTGTCAAAAAGTTGAAGTATCCCTTTAAAACCGCTTACTCTAAGACCTTCAACAGAAAAGGAAGTTTAGAACATGAGCTCTGATCATGAGGTCACTGTAAGGTCAAGGGGCGTGGCTAATAGCATGAGAGCTCTCCTCCAGTCAGATTGTAGCATTTTTTTTTAATCTGAGAGGATCTTATTTCTCCTGAGTGGGCGTGGCTTCAGCCCTTTCAACAGACACGCTCACACCATCCTGGAGCAGATTTTACTGCCTCATTTTTCATGAATTTGAAGTTTAATTTTATAAACTTAGAGACGTTTTATCTGACTGAAATTTGATTTAGGGGTTCATAACACAGTGAGCTGTCACACAACAAACCTAAATACAGATTTATTTTCACTTTACAGGGTCTTTAATGGCATGCTTTGTGGTGTATATTTCATCATGACTGCCACATCTCTGCAGACACAGTGATGTGGAATCAGTCCACCGCTGCTCCTCAATGTCTCATTCTTTAAAAACTCACAGACAGCTCAGTGGACACATCATCATCAAACATTTACTTCTGACTATTCTCTTATTTCCTTGTTAATCCAGAATGTTTTTTTTCCTGTGGTTCAGTTCATGTTAGAATCTCTGATCTACCAATAAAAGCAGGTCTGGATCCAACAGGAAGTCAGCTAGCCTTCATTTCAAGACAGGGGAAAAATGCTAAATGACACAAAAGCAGTCTTTAATGCAGAAAAAATCATGCTGTCAAACAAAAATTTTAATCAGATTAATTTAGGTCAATCATAATTAAATATCATTAATTTTTAATCTATATTAATTGCATTTCATTTTGCATAAGCAAGCAGACTCAGGAAAGAAGAGCATATATATGCTAGGGCTATTCAGTTACAAATTCAACTGGGCCAAATTTTTAAATCTAGAAATATAGCCGGGCCAGACATGTTTGGCACCCTGTAAGCAGCGGTAATGTCAAATTTAAAAAAACACAGATCAATTTGATGAAAAATATTCACTTTAATGCTTAGTTTCCCTTTTAAATTTGGTGTTTCGTGAGGGTGGTTTGTTGCAAGCTTGGCAACGCGTTAGCCAAAGTGCTAGCAGAATCCCTGACGAACATATGCTTCGCATTAATGTGGTATTTCAAGCTGGAAGTTCTTCGGTGAAAAGAAAACTCTTTCCTGCAGAATGTGCATAATATTTCATGTCGGTCGACTGTTCCATCTTGGTTTTTTTGTACTCAGATTTCCCATGGAGAGGGCTAATGTCTCTTGTTTTATGTTACTTTGTGCTTTAATTGGGTTAATTGTGCTTTTACATGTTTTTATATATTCTTACGTGTTTTATGTGGCTTGTATGTTTCTTATGCTCCCCATATTTTTGCACACTGAATCACCCTTACTGGGGACAAATAAAGTTCTTGACTGATTGATTGAATGTGCTGTTTAGCATCTTCCATATCGGTTCCATATTGGTTGGTCACTACTGGATCAACGGCCCATTTGCGCATGGGCGGCGGCATGCTCTACGGTAACCCTACTTGGACAAACTGTCCAAGATGTTTCAGGGATTTTGAGTCAATCTGCGCTGTAGATGGGTTAATTGCGTTAAATTTTTTAATCAGATTAATCATGATGATGGATTAATCCGCATTAACGCTTTAATTTTGACAGCCCTAAAAAAAAAACGTAAAATTTTAGGGGGATGATGAGAGTCTTGGATGGGTCAAAGATTAGCAACAAAATTCATTTGATTGCATTAGTATTAATTACGTAATGTCAGAAATACCCTCTGTGGCGTGGAGATCGAGGTGGTGACATTGTATAAATATTTAGGTGTACACCTGGATAATAAGTTGGACTGGTCTAAAAATGTAGACTTCATCTGCAAAAAGGGGCAGCGCTCCTCTTTTGCCTGAGAAGACTCCGATCAATAGACATCTGCAGTAAGGTGCTGCAGATGTTTTATCAGTCTGTGGGGGCAAGTGTTCTGTTTTATGCTGCAGTCTGCTGGGGAGGCAGTGTAAAACACAAGGATGCAAGGCGTCTGAACAAACTGGTGAAAAAAGCTGGCTCTGTGGTCGGAATCAAGCCGAACTCATTGGAGGATGAGGAGGAGAGACGCACAATGAAGAAGGTGGAGGCCATTCTGAGGATCATCCACTTCATATCTCCCTAAATGACCAAAGAAACAACGGTGGTGGACGGCTCCTATCCCTGCGCTGCAGGACAGAAAGATTTAGAAGATCTTTCATACCATCAGCAATCAGACTATATAATTCTACCATACACAGATGAGACTCCAGACAAATGAATTTCCCTTCAGGCATAAATAAAGTTATTGTATTGTATTGGACACCTTCGAGGCAAAAATGCCCCCATTGACTTCCATTAAAACCAGGTTTTTTAATCTCACTGTCATTGCAGTATAAAATCATGCATTCTTTAATGTCAGCATTTCAATGTGAAGAAGTCTAGTGAAATTTGACATTTTTACCGTATTCCACCAGATTCAACCATTTACTCATTGTAGGACCATGCACCACATTCTTGTATTTTTGCCCATTATGTTATGGAGAGTTTTGTCTAAGTTTGAAAGGGTTAAAATTCTGAGAATTATTGAATGTTTGGTAGTTTTGAGCAGGTCTGAAGTTGTTAAAGAGATTTAAGAAAAAAGTAGAAAAAAAATTGACGTATGCTGATTTAATGGCAGTTTTTTTTTAACGTGTACATTTTTGCCTCAAAGGTGTCCAGAGGGTGCCCTAATGTTAAAGCTGGCACTGCATAAAAAATACAAGTGCAATAAAATCAATTTTGTTGCTAATCTTTGACCCATCCAAGACTCTCATCAGCACCAAAGCCCCTTCTTTCTACTATTTTATGGAAAATAATTCACTTTTTGTGTTTTTTGTAGTAAAAAATAAAATATTTCAAATAATCAAACTAGCATTTAAAGGGTTAAAATCTTGAAAATTATTGAATGTTTGGTAAGAATAGAAAAAAATATTGATGTATGCTGATTTAATAGCAGTTTTTGTATGTGTACATTTTTGCCTTGAAGGTGTCCAGAGTAAATTCACTGAGAGAGTCTGAATGACATTTAAGAGTAAAACATGTTGGATTTCAAAAATTTAACTAGAAAGAAAAGTTCTTGTAAAAATTCATGCCACAAGCTGTAAAACTGACAAAATGATCACAAATTTTAGACAAAAGTTGAGAAAAATGGCCAAAAATGCCCGAGGAGGGCACAAGGGTTAAAAAAAACTACAAACGTACAAAAAACATAATTACAGTAAACATACTTGATTTGCTGTCCTGTCTGTAGCTCTGACATTAGAAATGTGAGTTTAGACTGCAGACAGCCTTTTTCTCCTGCAGCGTGATGCCACACAGCAGCTGTGAGGGGACTAAAGACAGACAGCTCTGTGGTGGTAATCTCTCCAAACGCGACTGTAATATCTGATTCGAAATACTGTTGACTTCCCTGCAAACCAAGAACCACTCATGCCGGGTTAGTTTTCAGATGTTTCAGGTTAGTTTGCAGGAGAAAAAGCTCAATAATAGAACCTTAATGGAAAATTGTGAGTGCAGTAACTGTTAATGCACTCTAAGTCTACGTCTGTGCAGACCAGAAACATTAAAAACTGGAGCAGCATAGTTTCTGTGTGCATGCAAAGCCAAAATACGTCCAGATATCATGCAAGAAACCAGAAGGAAAATGTAACTTTCTCTGCATCCTCTTTCAGACTTTCAGACAGAAACTTTCCGACCCACTGGGTCTTCAGCCGACAAACAGCGTGCAGTGGGGATCCATGTGCTATAGGCATTTAAAGACTTTATATTAGCCCTGACTGAAGAGCCATAGATGATGAGACAGTGCCAAAGGATCTTCAGGACCACAGCCGAGAAGTTTGGAGGAGTTAAAGTACGAGAAGTTTTCAGAGACCTGAGGAAAAAACTGTTGATTAAGTTGCACAGATTGTTTTTTTATTTGCATTTATTAATTCTTTCCTCACACAGAAAGCCGTTACACAACATGTTTCAGCAGCAAACTCCCCAGCCAACATTCGAATTCTTCTAGCAGTTATAAAGCCAGACACATATTGAGCTATGTTTGTTTTCCCTGATGAACAGAAGTTTCAATATTCTGGTTTTAAATCAAGCTGGAGGTCTGACTATTTAACTTCTTAATAATTCACTTTCTTTAGCAGTTACTCCTCTTACTTTGAGCTCCTGAGCAGAAGAAGTGGAACTTTAGAACATGTGGAAACCTCGCTGAAACAAAGGTTAAAAATCACAGATTTAATACGCGAGAGAAAAACCACCAAACTGTTTGTGACGGGTTCTGACTGAATTCTGGATTTAGACTGTTAGAAAGGTTTTCACCTCTTTCCTGGCTGGGTTTAATGTGGGCGGGGCCAATATGTGGACTGGTGATGTCACCAGTCCACAGTGGGGAATGACCCCGCCCCTCTAACGCTCCAGTCTAAAACCACAGAGCAGTTCATCTCAGTCCAGTCTGTTGTTAGCTGATGTCTCTGCCTTTATTAAAGTTAACAGTCAGTTAAATGCTGTTTTTTCCTTCACTGTGAGGTAAATTTACCAAACCTATCAGCTGCAGTGGTCTATGATCATTGAAAGCATCAGAACAGAGACTGGAGACAGGAAACAGACTTTGTCTCTTCTCTGGACCAGAGCCAGGCAGCTGTGCTCTGATCATGAGGTCAATGTAAGGTCAGGGGGCGGGGCTAATAGCATGAGAGCTTTCCTCCGATCAGACTGAAGCAGTTTTTTAAACCTCAGAGGATCGTATTTCTCCGCAGTGGGCGTGGCTTCAGCTCATCCGACACTCCAACACCATCCTGGAGCAGATTTTACTGCCTCATTTTTCATGATTTTGAAGTTTGATTTTTTAAACTCAGAGATGTTTTATTGGACTGGAGGTTCATAACACAGTGGCCTATCATACAACAAACCTAAATACAGATTTATTTTAACAGGGTCTTTAATGCATCCCATGATTACAGATGAAATATCATGAGGAAAGTTGAGTATAGAGCAGAGTTCAGTCAGTATGATCAGAGCCTAAGGCTCCACAGTTCTCTGCTGACAGGAAGTTCAGCCTCTTTAAAACACCAACCTGCTGGTTTTGGAGACGGATCTATAAAACAGAGTTTATTATGAATGATTCTGGTCTCGTTAACCCTTAGGTATACCTGGGCACATTCTTTGCATTCTTTGCATTCTTTGTTTTGTAATTCTTGAACCAGTTTGTGTTCTACTGATGCAGATAGCATAAAACTGCACAAAGATGTGTATTTTTGCTCATTTTTAATTTTTCAAGCCACAGCATTGCATTGACCTGTTTGGTATGGTGTGTAGAAAAAAAATACTCACGTATATAACCCTCGGAGACAAAATGTACCCATTTAAACCCATTATAATTTGACTGCAAATTTGCAACACCATGTATCACTGTTACCGCCATCATCTGTGATGCAATTTTGAATGGGGTCCTTAGACTTTCAATTTTGACTACTGACCACTAAATGGTGCAATTACCCTTTTTGGCCAAGTGTGTGTCCATAGGGCACTTAAAGAACACTCTTACAGTGGGATTTTTTTTAGCTCTGCAAAATAAAGGCATAAATAAATTAAATTAAAATGTCTGTGGGTGTTGATATGAATATAAACTTGGGTTTTGCACGTTACAAAAAAATAAAAAATCAGTTAAAAAAACTACACTGAATTATGAATATGACCATATAAAGTAGGGATCAAAATGTTTCCTAGGGGTCCATCTTTTGCATAATTTCCACCAATTTCTGGACACTACACAAAAAATGAAAATGCACCAAACTTGATGGTGGTAATTTATGACTTGTGATCATCTTTGATAATAATAAAAAAAATATCCAGTTAGCATTTTTAATCTGGATAATATCTCATGTTGCTGAATTGAAAATTGAACAAAGTGGCATTTAAGGGGTTAAAAACACATAAAATCATGACAATGACCAAAGATTTGCTTTGTCATGATCAGAGCTGGAAGTGATAACAGAAGAAAAAACAAAAAACAAAGATTGTTTTGAAAAATAATATAAATCACAGATTTTAGCATTTAAAGTAGGTGCAGAAAATGTCCCCTAGGGATGTGTGTGTGTAGTCGTTTAAAGAATCCGCTTCATCACATCTGATCTGTTCTGTTTCGGACGGACAAGGAAACTTTCAAACCCACAGACTTATTCAATATTTAAGTGATGATAGAAATAAAAGCCAAATATGTTTTTTTTAATGTATTTAATAATTAAAACCACACTGCTTATAATTTAATGTGAGAGAAAATCTGACTGTAAAAATGTTACAGTTCTTACTCAGTAAGTCTACCTGAGAACATTTTACTCAAATTGAATCAGAATTTTCTCTGAAAAGTTGAATATTTCTTCTATTTGGACTAAAATTCACCCTGCCCTCAGAATAAAGTTTCCAGAGTTTTATTTTTAAAGTGATGATGATGATTAAGTTCTCCATGATGAATACAATAAAAACAACTACAGAGTATATCTTACTCTAAATAGACTGATCTTTATATAAAGCTACATTTTTTCTCTTAATAGATCATTCTGCTGCATCTCCACCTATAATACAGGAATAACTAAAGAGAGATTTTACCCATAGCTCAGTGTTAGACATGGGTTCTTATAGTACAGAAACAATTCTGATGAACATGTTAAGAACCCGGAGCAGAGCAGAGATGAGGCAGTGAGGTTAAAGAAGTTTATTATACAACAATAGTGCAGAAAAAAGAGGACAGAATGGAGTTAGACAAGGTGAAAAACTCAGTAAAACATCGCTGATTCAAAGGTTAAAGAGGAGCAAGGTGAGCTGAAGCTGTAGTCCAGGGCTGTGTCCAAAATCACTCCCTATCCACTATATAGTGCACTCATTCTATCCCACAATGCATTGTGAAAAGTAGTGAACAACCAATGGTCACTAGCCCAGCAATATTTACCATCATGCATCGCGGTTGCTGCTCTCAAACATGACGGACGAAGAGAGGAGCACAGGAACACACATAAAAACTTTTTAAAATGCTTTTTGTTGGTTTTACCAAATCTGTAAGAAAATATTAAGGATTCAAAACGGAGTAACTTTTTCCCCCAATGATGATTACAAGACATTAGACCATCATCTTTATGCAAAAATAAGTGACAATACACACAAAAATGTAGATTATTTTGTCACTATAGAGACAGCTTTTTTATAGATTTATTTTTGTGAAACTACGTTACATTTTGTGTCAGTTTTCAGTGAAATTCTACCGTTGATGAACTCTCAGCCGTTGTCAAGGAAATTTACGAGCCTGCTGCTAAACGTTTTAATTGTGAGACGGCGATGATGTCATCGCCCACGGCCGGAGTAGTGTCTGAAATCATTTTTGTGTTTTTCAGTTGACTCCTCTAGATAGTCCACTATATGCTGCTCACTATAGAGGGGATAGGGAGGAGGGAATGAGTGAGTGGTTTCAGACACAGCCCAGGTGTCTGAGAGTTCATCACCAGGTGAGGAGAGCTGGGACTCCTAACGATCTGCAGACCCTCCATGAGCGATGACGGCTGAATTTAAACTTGAGTGGGCGTGGCTAAAATTTTACTTCAGCAGAATTTCACCTCTATTTGTACTCCAAGTCTGGGTGTGGTTGGTAATAAATACACTAAAAAAGAGTACATTTGACCATTCAGGAAATTATTTTTAACCCTGGAAAAATGACTCCCAAGATGTTCCTGTGCACAGTAATTATTAGTCTTAAGAAACTCTTCAAATATGTCTTTCCTGTTGGGGTTTCATTTGTATTTTGTAAAAGGGCAAGGGTTGGAAAACAAAGAGGAAGAAAAAAAAAAAAAAAAAAAAAAGAAAATAAAAAACAATGATAAAATAAAATATAAAAAATAAATAATATAATGAAATAATAAATAAAATAAAATACTAAAATAATGATTAAAATTATACAATAAAATTTTAAAATAAAATTATAAAATTATAAATTAAAAAAATAAATAAATCAAATAATATTTTAATAATAAATAAAGTAATAAAATAATAAAACAATATAATAAAATAATAAATAAAATAATAAAATAAATTAATAAAATAATAAATAAAATAAAGTAATAAAATAAAATAATAAAGTAATAAAATAATAAAATAATAAATTAAACTATACAAAAATAAAATAATAAATAAAATAATAAAATAAAGTAATAAAATAATAAATAAAATAATAAAATAAAGTAATAAAATAATAAATAAAATAATAAAATAATGTAATAAAATAATACATAAAATAATAAAAAAGTAATAAAATAATAACTAAAATAAAGTAATAAAATAAAATAATAGTGTACTAAAATAATAAAATAATGAATTAAACTATACAAAAATAAAATAATAAATAAAATAATAAAATAAAATAACAAAATAATAAAGAAACTAATAAAATAAAATAATAAATAAAATAATAAAGTCATAAAATAATAAAATAATAAATAACATAGTGTACAAAGAAAAGAGAATTGTGGAGTCTATCACACTGAGATCATAAAAAGATAGACGCCCACAGACATTAGCGTCTGTCCAGGACAGAGCAGCATAAGATGAGACTGAACTGACTGAATTCTTGAGAGCTGTGGAGGGTTAACTGTTATGATTAAGAAGAGGCTTCAGGTAAAAAGGACGTGATGCCTGTTTAAGGGAGGGAAAGAGCTTTTCTGTTCCCATCGTAAATCCTGACAGACTCTACAAAGAATCTACTCATTTACATTCAATCTTTGATTTTTAGGTTGAAAAGGAAATGTTTGAACTGAACGAGTGTTTAACAGACGAACTCATTCGATCAGGGTGTTTAGAATTAGTGAAATTATATTTTCTTTTTTATCCATGGACTCTGCTTTCAACATAAAGATGCAGCAGTTTAAAACAAAGCTGGCCGATCAGAGCTTCTTTTACAGTTCAGATAATCAGACAGAGAGAGGAAGAGAGACAGAGGTCAGTTTCTCACTGCTCGGTCTTTTAAAGTCACCAAAGCAGAAAAGTCTTTATTTGTCTGTTTGGAGAAGGAAATGTTTCAAATCAAAACCTCGTCTGTTCTGTCATCAATCATAAATAATAATAGACTCTATAAAAGAAGGATTCAGTCTTTTATTTTTGGATTGAAAATGAAACTTTTCAACTCACTGGGTTTTTAACAGAATAAAAGTTTAAATTATTTTAAGAATAATTGAAAAATGATATTTTTGTTGTGTTTTTTTATAAATAAAATTGTGACTGTTTTGTCATGGACCCTTCTTTCTAGAATATTCTCACTGGTTTAAAGAGAGGAAAACATGGCTATTCTTATTCTTCAGTTATTTTAGAAGTGAATGGAAACTATCTATTTTTGTTTAATTTTAAAGACAAAATGGTTCTTTTTGTTTGAAGGCTCAGACAGACTTTGAACATTTTATACAAATACTTTAGAAGACGTTGGTTGTTTTTCCATGATGTCCTTAAATCTACCTTTCCTTTTTTCAGTTTTATTTAAATCATAAAAAAGTAAAAAATCTTTAGTGTGTAAAAATAATTCTCCAGTTATTTAAGCTTTAAGTATTAAATTAAATAGAAATGTGCATGTTTTCAGTGTCCCTCACTGCAGGGAAAATGTTACTGCAGCTTTGATTGGTGTTATTATATATATTTTTATTCTAATCTTTATTAAGGTCACTAAAAAACTGAAGGAATCTCATAAACATGGTAGGAGGAGTGGGTAATCTTTACTATACCCTAACACCACTGAATTATTTCACTCTTTAAATAAAATTCAGATTTTAAAAAAAGATCTAAATTTTTATTTTTAAACATAAGTCTGATTTTCATTTTTTAATATAAAATTCTGATTTTTATTTTTTAATATAAAATTTGGATTTTCATTTTTAAAAATAATATTCTGTTTTTATTTTTAAATATAAAAAACTAATTTTTATTTATAAATATTAAATTCAGATTTTTATTTTTATTGTAGATATTGTAATGCAGAATTCTGATTTTTATTTATAAATATAAAATGTTGTTTTTAAATTTTAAATAAAAAAAATTCAGATTTTTATTGTTGAATGTAAAATTCTGATTTTTATTTTTAAATATAAAATTCTGATTTTTTTAAAATATAAAATTCTGATTTTTTTAAAATATAAAACTCTGATTTTTCTAAAACATAAAATCTGTTTTTATTTTTAAAATATAAAATTCTAATTTTTTTTAAATATAAAATTCAGATTTTTATGAAAATTTAAAATCCTTTATTATATATTAAATTCTGATCTGTATTTATATATATATAAAATTCTGATTTTTATTTTTAATTTATTATTATTTTTTTTAAAACATAAAATTCTGATTGTTATTTTAAAATATATTTTTTTATTTTCTAAAAATACAAAATTCCGGTTTTTATCTGTAAATATAAAATTCTGATTTTTATTTTTAAATAAAAAATACTGTTTTTTGTTTTTTTTTCTTAATATTAAATCCTGACAGGTGTCCCTGAGGGACGGATAAATGTCAGTGGTAGGCCGGGCCTGGCCCACGGGCCACTGTTTGAGGATCACTGCCCTCTGGTTTATAAGGCAGGAAAAGTTGATTTAAAATGACTGATCAGAAATAACAATCATCCTGTAACAGATCAATAATCAATAAACTACAGGCATCCCCTGTTTTAAAGTCTAATTTCCCTGAATGCCGTATTTAATATAAAAACAGTTTAAAGGGTTTCAGCGTGGTTTAGGGTTTAAAATGTTGTAAAGTACTCTTGTTGTGCTTCTTTTCCCGCCGTTTCTCTCCGTAAAAGTAGAAAGTGGTTTGTTTGTGCTGATGGAAAAAGAGAGAAAGAAAAACCAGAGCCTCTCCCCTCCTTCCTTGCTCTCTTCGTCCACCTCCTCCTCCTCTTCCTCCTCCGTCCTCCTGCGGCCGGTCGATTGGTCGGTGTCGATGTTGGATACGGCAGGACGGAGGCTCGGGGTTCCTCACTCTGACCCCGGCTGCTGCCTCCCGGCGAGCGTGGGGCGCCACGACCCCGCCAGAGGCGGCCCAGTCTGAGAGAGAGCGCGTCTGGGAGGTCTAAGGTCACCTCGCAGCAGCTTCACCTCCTCGCTGGCTGAGCCTCGTTAACACTCCTCCTCAGCACGCACACATTTCTCCTCAGCAGACTCGGAGCTCTGGCGTCGGTCCACTGCTGCCCCGCTGGAGGGGAGGAAGACCGAGAGAAACGAAAGAAACTTAACAAACCAGACATGAGAAACATCCTGCTCACACTTCACTAAGAGGTTTTGTCAATTTTTAGACCAACAGCGTCTGAAATAAACTCCAATCTTCTGCCGGGGTTGATCAACTCTCTGACTCCACAAACCGTCTGACATGAGCGGGGGATGTTCGCTAAAGTGCTCGCAGTTCTGATGAGAAAGAAAACTTCACGCAGACGTTGGGCTGTTTGACAGGAAGAACACAAAACCATCCTGTTAGCTTCACGTGGCTGAAGTTTCAGTCTGAGGTGCTTTCGCACACACACACACACAAAAAACAACTAAAAATCTACCTTCATATTTCCAGATGGGAGACGTGTGTGAATGTTGTTCTTCACCCAGACTTTCCTCATCACTGTTTAAAAGAAATCACCTTAAATGACACATATTTATAAACTTAAAAAGTAAGGCGATTTGTGTTTGGTAGATTATTTCTTTGTTGTAACAATGCTTCTTGGTAATAAGTCTTATACTGTTGGACAGCCTGTTTATTACCCTTTTAAATGATGCCACATTTGTAAGGATCATGCATTTGTGGGATGAGCAGCAGAGCTGAGTATGTGGGCTGCACCCATGAAAAATGTGCCTTTTGGCCAATTTCAGCTCACTTTTGCTTTTGTTTGACCATTTTTTCACCAAATTTTGCCCTTTTTATCACTTTTAACCCATTTTTACCACATTCGTACAACATTTTACCCTTTTAGACCAATTGTAACCCATTTCTGCCACTATTTTGACACTTTCAACAAGTTTTTGCTAATTTCAACCCATTGTTTGGCCACTTTTTTTTTTTTTTTAACCAATTTTCGCTCATTTCTGTCTTTGTTTTACCACTTTTTGCCCATTTTTGCCATCTCCATGCTCCCCCGGCTGGCTGGGCTACAGAAGGCTCTCCCCTTATTGGCCACCTTGACTGTAGCATTATCCAAAAAGTCTATTTTGTGTCGATTTAAATATGGTGTGCCTTGAGATTCTGGCTTAACCTTGGGTGTGCCTTGGGTGAAAAAAGTTTAAAAACCACTGATTTTGATTACTCTCACACAAAATGAAATATTGCAAGACTTTTCATGTTTTAATCCTGATGATGGCTCACAGCTCACAAAAATCTAAAATCCACCTTCTTAAAATGTAGAAAAAAGGCCAAATTCTTGTCAGTTATTGATTATCTTAGTCTGGTTCACTCTCACAATCATCAATCAATCAGCTTTTATTTTAGAGCCCTTTATACACATAAAGTGACCAACATGCTTTCCAATAGAATCAAAGCATATGAATAGGAATAATAAAACAATGTAAAACCAATAAAAACTACAATAAAACAAATATAAGTTATGTGTCACGACTGAATGTTAGAAGCCAGCCTGAAAAAAAAGGTTTGAAGCCTGGATTTAAAAAGGCCAAAGTTGGTGATGGTTCTCATGTCCAGGGACTTGTTCCAAAGTCTGGGCCCCGCCACAGAGAAGGCCCGGCCTCCCCAGTGTCCATACTGGGCTCTGGGCCCTTCCAGCAGCAGCTGGGCGGCTGACCTTAAGGCCCTGTTTGGGTTGGAGACAGACAACAGTTCACACAAATATGCAGGAGCAAGGCCATGAAGAGCTTTAAAAACAAGTAAAATTTTAAAATCAATTCTAAAAGAAAATCATGGGGAAGACTGCTGACTCGACTAATGTCCAGAGCAGGGGTTTTCAAAGTGTGTGTGAGTGAGCCCCCCCCCCCCCCCCAAGAGAAAATTATTCATTCAGTGGACCCCCACCCACATAAACAATCAGATTAAAAAAAAAAGTAACCATATTTTCAAACATTTTTGTCTAATTTTAAATATTTTTAACATTTTTATATCTTTGATATTTTGGTCTGCAAATGTTCTTGAACATCCGTCTTTACCAGGTCATCAGTTATTTGGTTTTACTGCCAATACTACCTGATTATTCTGCTCTGATAATCCTTAAAGCAGCGTTACTCAACCAAAGAGCCAAACTGTTGAAAAACACCTCTGCAAGAGCCACAATCTAAGAGGTGAAGCAAAAACAGCTGAAAGTACTGTGTTACTGGGTTTGATTGGCCAGCCAGCTGATCTGACCTGAACCCCATGGAGGGTCTGAGGAAGATGAGAGACTCAACAACCAGCCGAAGTCTTCATAACCTCCCAGCAGGATGTCTGTTTATGATTTTTTAGAATTTTGGTCTTTTCAATAACATTAAGAATACACTTGACTTTGTGTATCTACTCCTTAGTAGCCACAGTAATCATTTAATGGACCCATTTCACACAGTGAGGACAAAAGCTGTTTTAAAAGTGCTGTGCCTTCTAGCTTTGGGATGCAAGGCATTGTGGGAGTGATGCAGAAAAAGGACCTCAGCTGTTTGCAGTCTGGATTTTTATAGTCTGGTCCTGATGATGCTCCATGAGGAGCTGGATAATAATGACATGAGGGTGTGGTGACTCTGGCTTCATGTTTTAGGCTCAAGTTTGGCCACCGTGCCACTGGAGTTCTTAGACAGGAAGCTAGGGGGTCGCAGGAAAGGTCACTGAGACATCTAGCTAATAACAAAGGTCAGCTGTGCACCAGGCTGACATTGGAGGATAATCTGCAGTTATTCCTTTTACTTCGATCACTCAGACACAGACTCGTGGTTTTCACTGGACTAGAGGTGAGCAGAATAACAAGGCAGTGTAAGCAATTATTTTACTGCCCAAAGCAAAACAACTAACTGCCTTGGAGGGATGGATTTTAAAAAAGAATTTAGAAGAAATCGTCAGAAACATATATAATTGTTAAAAAATGAGCAATTAAACAGAGCATTGTTTGAAACATTTTAAAACCTACTTTCATGGTGTAAGGACTCATTATGGATTTACAATAAACTGCATTTCACTGTTGGAATTAAATCACAGAAAATAAAGAACATTTCCAGGATGTTCTACATCCTACAAGGAGGAGGCTGGGATGGAGGAGGTGAAGCCTTAGTCTATAAAGGAGGAGGCTGGGGTGGAGGAGGTGAAGCCTTAGTCTATAAAGGAGGAGGATGGGGTGGGGGAGGTGAAGCCTTAGTCTATAAAGGAGGAGGATGGGGTGGAGGAGGTGAAGCCTTAGTCTATAAAGGAGGAGGCTGGGGTGGAGGAGGTGGAGCTTTATGCTATTAAGGAGGAGGCTGGGGTGGAGGAGGTGGAGCTTTGGTCTATAAAGGAGGAGGTGGTGGAGGAGGTGAAGCTTTAGTATTTGAAGGAGGAGGCTGGGGAGGACGAGATGGAGCTTTAGTCTATAAAGGAGGTGGCTGGGGTGGAGGAGGTGGAGCTTTAGTCTATAAAGGAGGTGACTGGGGTGGAGGAGTTGAGGCTTTAGTCTATAAAGGAGGAGGCTGGGGTGGAGGAGATGGAGCTTTATGCTATAAAGGAGGAGGCTGGGGTGGAGGAGGTGGAGCTTTATGCTATAAAGGAGGAGGCTGGGGTGGAGGAGGTGGAGCTTTATGCTATAAAGGAGGAGGCTGGGGTGGAGGAGGTGGAGCTTTATGCTATAAAGGAGGAGGCTGGGGTGGAGGAGGTGGAGCTTTATGCTATAAAGGAGGAGGCTGGGGTGGAGGAGGTGGAGCTTTATGCTATAAAGGAGGAGGCTGGGGTGGAGGAGGTGGAGCTTTAGTCTATAAAGGAGGAGGCTGGGGTGGAGGAGGTGGAGCTTTAGTCTATAAAGGAGGAGGCTGGGGTGGAGGAGGTGGAGCTTTATGCTATAAAGGAGGAGGCTGGGGTGGAGGAGGTGGAGCTTTAGTCTATAAAGGAGGAGGCTGGGGTGGAGGAGGTGGAGCTTTATGCTATAAAGGAGGAGGCTGGGGTGGAGGAGGTGGAGCTTTCTGCTATAAAGGAGGAGGCTGGGGTGGAGGAGGTGGAGCTTTAGTCTATAAAGGAGGAGGCTGGGGTGGAGGAGGTGGAGCTTTATGCTATAAAGGAGGAGGCTGGGGTGGAGGAGGTGGAGCTTTAGTCTATAAAGGAGGAGGCTGGGGTGGAGGAGGTGGAGCTTTATGCTATAAAGGAGGAGGTGAAGCTTTGCCATCAGCAGCAGCAGTGTGAAGCATCAGCATTAATTCAAACAGGTATTAAGGCCCATTTATGCTCAACGTTAAATATGAATCTGGATATGGACAGAGCTTTCTGTCCGTGCTCCGCGTTCATGTCGTCTGTATTTCTGCACGTTTCCATAAAGCTTACGGATACGGGCCAAATGGAGCAGTACCACTGGAAAACATGGTGGCAGTGTTGCTGTCACTACCCGATAGGTAGCTCTAGTGAGACATGAAGAAGAAATAACAATGGCGGAACTTTCTGAGGAAAAGTTATGCAAGTTGGTTAGAAACGCTGCCTCTGTTTTGGTCTTTTATGCAGGAGGTACATTATCAATACCTCCTCCACAGTCGTCATGTTTGTTGTTGAGTTTGTTGTTGTCATAAACTTTTGACTCTGGTGGATGTATTGGTTAACATCCATGCCAACATAAAGGACGCATCGGAGTATGTGAGCAGTGACGGTAACATCGTTTGAAAATGACGTATACATTTTCGTACGTAAAGGGAGTATAATGGGCCTTTGGAAGGGTTGGTTCTTTCACATAGGACCAGGCAGGTTTGTACGGAGCCTGGGAGGTGACATGAACGTGGTATTTTTTTAAACGCACGTGCAATTTATTGTCTCGCACGTGCTTTTTAGTATCTTGCACGTGTGTTTTAGTATCTTGCACGTGTGTTTTATTCGTATCTCGTACGCGTGATTTCTCAGTATCTCGTGCGTGCGTTTTATTCACATGCAAGATACTGAGAAATCACACATCCGAGATACGAATAAAACGCACGTGCGAGATTATAAAACAACATACGAGATAATAAATCACATGTACGAGATACTTAATCGCATGTGCGTATTAAAAAAAACCGTTTATGTCACCTCCCGGGATCCGTAGGTTTTGATGGATTTACCCTCAATAAATGAAACCATCATTTAAAAACGGACTCTAGTATTTACTCAGGTTATCTCTGTCTGATATCAGAATTAGAGTGTTAGTCTGAAAAGTACATTAAACATTAAAGAGAGCACTTTTGAGTGTGTTCTGGAAAAGTAGCGCCCACCTTCAGCGCCCATGAGCTCAGGAATCTTTCCATTATTACCCGAACGTTGAGCATTACTCAGCCTTTGAAGAGAGTTTTTGAGGCAGGGCCAAGCTTTCTCCTTCTTGCCTGAATTGCTCATGTTTTATCCAAATGTGGAGGTCATGCCAAGGTTTCTGAGGCCAAGTGTGAGTCAGTCTTATTCAGATTTTGTACGGTATAAATCGGAGCATTTGAAGAATGCTCGTCCATTGTGCTGGATCAGAACATCTGCTGAGTCTGGGAAGTAAAACCTTGAGTGGATGTCTTTCTTTGAAGCACATCTGGCATTGAAGGGCGGCTCTGATGGTTCCGTTCCCGCTCTCCTCTTCGGCATCGGCATCTTCTCTGATCCGGTCTCGTCTCAGCGCTGTGGCGATGGAGGTTGGCGGAGAGAGTCGCACTGTGGTGAACAAAGTCGTGTCTGTTTCCATGACAGCTGTCTGCATCTGGCTCAGAAACCAGCTCCCCCATCTGCCTAAAACACCTCTGATATGACAAAGAGGAGTGGGGGGTTCTTGAGGGTTTTCATTGATTTTAAAAGCCGTTACGTAAGAATCCTCAATCCCATTAGGAGCTGATCTCTTACTCCGACTTGTTTGTGAGCCAAACCCATCAGCAAGTGCATGTTTTTCATCTGCAGCTGAAGATGTATTAATAAGAGAGGTCAGAGAGATTAAACAGCCCTCCGACTTAGAGCTCATTTAGAAACCACCACAGTTACT
Source organism: Cheilinus undulatus (assembly GCF_018320785.1). NCBI lineage: Eukaryota > Metazoa > Chordata > Actinopteri > Labriformes > Labridae > Cheilinus > Cheilinus undulatus. Next base: position 46,364,174 of record NC_054878.1, on the reverse strand, counting down.
TTAAAATAAATCACAGCCTTTTATTTTTCTTTCTTTCATCAATTTTGCAGAGAATCTCGCCTCATTGCTGGAAACAAACCCAAAACTTTTATTTTTGTTTACCTAATTTAGCGGAATGACCCTTTAAACCTTCAGCATTGAGGCTTTTACAATAGCGTGTCCCTAATGCAGTGATTCTCGCCAACACAGCACCTACAAACCTCCGTTTCCTCGTGCACGGATGAAGCCGTCGGTCAGTCAGGTCAGCCATCTCACCACAGGCCTCGCCCAGACATCCCCCTGATCGAGCATGATCAATTCTCCTTGTGTACTAACCGATCGGCGAATCAGCTATTAGCGGCTTGGCAGGTTCCTGTCATCTGGGGCTTCATTATCTCGTCTCCCTGCTGATTTGCATCGTGGACAGAAACGTATGAATCAATTTGTGCCCTCCTTGAAAGTTTGGCGCGCTTTGCATCCCTGCAGCCATCTAAAGTTTTACTCCAGAACGAGATTGTGAAATTATGACGCCTACTCTGATTAAGAAAAAAATCAAACATTGGAAATGAAAGTAAAACTCATTATGGAAATACATTGAACTTATTGACTATTCATGGGATCCGCCTGCAAACGAGGACGCTCTCCAGGACCACGGCTGTGTTTCTACAAGATAGAAAGTTGAAGTTTTTTCCTCCTAATGACTTTAAATCATTCAGTAATTATTGTTTCACATCTGTTTAATTATAGTGCACAGATTTACATGACTCCTGATTGACGGATCTGTCCAGGGCTGTCTTCTGTGTTACTGTTAAAATATCCTGTTAAAAATCAGAGAAACTGAACATTTACAGGAGAATTTTAACTGAGTTTGGCAAAGACCTCAACTTAAGCCTGATATTTGTACTAATGGGCATTAATCCGCTGCTGAAAGTAGTTCCCACTGTCCTCATCATGATGTGTTATTGACAGAACGCCCTACAGCAGTGCTTTTTAAAGTGTGAGGCTGGCCTCCCCTAGGGGGCGCCACAGAACTTCAGGGGAGGCGCGGAACCATAAACCAGAAAAAAAGTGATTTTCTTTGCTAACTTCTGCTGCATGGAGCAAAATGAAAAGACTGACAGTAACTTTAAGGCAGTGATACTCAACCTGTGATTATTAGTGGCTCTTTGATGTCTTCATTTTAAATATTATTCCCCCAGAAAAACTTAAAAAGGGAAACTTTTTTGCCCCTTTATACCATTTGTTGACACTTTTCATCCATTTAAGCATCCTTTTGTCATTAAATACCACTTTTTTCCTACATTTTGCACATTTTTGCCACTCTTGACACCTTTTTTTTAACTAATTTTTTTGCTTTGTTTTTGTTTTTTGTTTAGACCATTTTTTTGCCACCTGTCACTCATTTTATTGTCACTTTTCACCCATCTTTTATTTCACTTTTTATCCCCATTTTCGCCCATTTTTTGCTGCTTTTTGACCATTTTTTCCATCTTTAACTTATGTTTTTTGCTACTTTCAGCTGTTTTTGCTTCACCTCTTAGATTGTGGCTCTTGCAGAGGTATTTCTTAACAGTTTGGCTCTTTGGTTGAGTAACGCTGCTTTAAGAATTATCAGAGCAGAATAATCAGGCAGTATTGGCAATAAAACCAAATAACTGATAACCTGGTAAAGACGGATGTTCAAGAACATTTGCAGACCAAAATATCAAAGATACAAAAATGTTAAAAATATTTAAAATTAGACATTAATGGTTGAAAATATGGTTAACTGTTTTGTTAAAAAAAATTTGAATCTTTATGTTGGTGGGGGTCATTTCTACCCTTTTTCTACCCTTTTTAGTCTCAGTCTAGTTTTAGTCATCACAGATCTATTTTTGTTAGTCTCCACCCTTAACCCCTCCTGGGTAAACACGTATCTCCACTCTTATCCCCTCCTGGGTAAACACGTATCTCCACTCTTATCCCCTCCTGGGTAAACACGTATCTCCACTCTTATCCCCTCCTGGGTAAACACGTATCTCCACTCTTATCCCCTCCTGGGTAAACACGTATCTCCACTCTTATCCCCTCCTGGGTAAACACGTATCTCCACTCTTATCCCCTCCTGGGTAAACACGTATCTCCACTCTTATCCCCTCCTGGGTAAACACGTATCTCCACTCTTATCCCCTCCTTGGTAAACATGTATCTCCACCCTTTTCCCCTCCTGGGTAAACACGTATCTCCACTCTTATCCCCTCCTGTGTAAACACGTATCTCCACCTTTTTCCCCTCCTTGGTAAACACGTATCTCCACTCTTATCCCCTCCTGGGTAAACACGTATCTCCACTCTTAACCCCTCCTGGGTAAACACGTATCTCCACTCTTATCCCCTCCTGTGTAAACACGTATCTCCATCTTTTTCCCCTCCTTGGTAAACACGTATCTCCACTCTTATCCCCTCCTGGGTAAACACGTATCTCCACCTTTTTCCCCTCCTGGGTAAACACGTATCTCCACTCTTAACCCCTCCTGAGTAAACACGTATCTCCACCTTTCTCCCCTCCTGTGTAAACACGTATCTCCACTCTTAACCCCTCCTGGGTAAACACGTATCTCCACTCTTATCCCCTCCTGGGTAAACACGTATCTCCACCCTTAACCCCTCCTGGGCAAACACGTATCTCCACCTTTTTCCCTCCTGGGTAAACACGTATCTCCACCCTTTTCCCCTCCTGGGTAAACACGTATCTCCACTCTTATCCCCTCCTGAGTAAACACGTATCTCCACCCTTAACCCATCCTGGGTAAACACGTATCGCCACTCTTATCCCCTCCTGTGTAAACACGTATCTCCACCCTTAACCCCTCCTGTGTAAACACGTATCTCCACTCTTAACCCCTCCTGTGTAAACACGTATCTCCACTCTTAACCCCTCCTGTGTAAACACGTATCTCCACTCTTAACCCCTCCTGTGTAAACACGTATCTCCACTCTTAACCCCTCCTGTGTAAACACGTATCTCCACTCTTAACCCCTCCTGGGTAAACACGTATCTCCACCCTTTTCCCCTCCTGGGTAAACACGTATCTCCACCCTTTTCCCCTCCTGGGTAAACACGTTTCTCCACTCTTAACCCCTCCTGTGTAAACACGTATCTCCACTCTTAACCCCTCCTGGGTAAACACGTATCTCCACTCTTAACCCCTCCTGTGTAAACACGTATCTCCACTCTTATCCCCTCCTGGGTAAACACGTATCTCCACTCTTAACCCCTCCTGTGTAAACACGTATCTCCACTCTTATCCCCTCCTGGGTAAACACGTATCTCCACCCTTTTCCCCTCCTGGGTAAACACGTATCTCCACCCTTTTCCCCTCCTTGGTAAACACGTATCTCCACTCTTATCCCCTCCTGGGTAAACACGTATCTCCACTCTTATCCCCTCCTGGGTAAACACGTATCTCCATCTTTTTTCCCTCCTGGGTAAACACGTATCTCCACTCTTAACCCCTCCTGGGTAAACACGTATCTCCACTCTTAACCCCTCCTGTGTAAACACGTATCTCCACTCTTAACCCCTCCTGTGTAAACACGTATCTCCACTCTTAACCCCTCCTGTGTAAACACGTATCTCCACTCTTAACCCCTCCCTCCTAACTTGGTGTTCTCAGGGATATCTCACATTAATGATGCTGCTCTCAGGAGTTAGTCCCTGTCATTGCCACAGGTGATTGATTGTCTCTGGCAGGTGTTATCAGAGCATCATTACTCCTGTATTTAAATCTGATTTTAATCTTGTAAAATGTCTAAATCTTTGTTTACAGTAGAAACAGGCTCCAGGGCAAACAGGCAGGGTTAACCCCGTGTTTTCTCTCTGTTTTTCAGTCCGTGTCCCGTCTTTGTTTACGTCCTCGGACCCGCTCCGTCCTCAGCCCAGACCGAGGTGAGGCCAAGGTCGGCAGGGTGGAGGTGCTGCAGAGCCATCCATCAGCTGCCAGAGCTCTAATTATGCAGCAGAGTCCTAACCAAGCGTGAGATGTCATTACACAGATGGAGCTCCAGAGGAGAGAGAGAGCGTGCATCTGTTTGTCTGTCAGCCTGCATCTCTGTTCGTCTCTGTACATTCATTATCTGAGGCTGCACAGCTCCCAGTTAGACTCCATATATGAACAGACGCAGATGCTTCCAGCTATGGGATCAGCTTTAATCTCTGCTTTACTGCAGCTCTGATGTCACCAGGAATATTTAACATGACGGATGGATGTGACTGCTGCATGTTCACAGTCTAAGGTCTGACAGGAAGCTGCTGGAGTCACAGGTTTAACAGAAACATGTACAAAAACCAGAACAGTTCATGTTCAGTTATTATTATTCCTATTCACCATTTTACCTCTCAATTTTCACCCATTTAAGCTACATTTTGTCGTTAAATACCACTTTTTTCCTAGTTTTTGCCCATTTTGACACTATTTTGCAACTTGTTACCCATGTATTGCCACTTTTATCCCATTTTTTGCCCCCTCTCACCATTTTTTCTCTCAATTTTCACCTATTTAAGCTACATTTTGTCAATAAACACCACTTGCTTCCCCCTTTTTTTTGTCAATTTTAGCAACTTCTTTTAGACACTTTTATCCCATTTTGCCCCTTTTCACCCTTTTCAGCTACCTTTTGCTACTAAATACCACTTGTGTCCTTTTTTTCCATTTTTGCCACTCTTGACTGCTTTTTGCCCATTTTAGTCACTTTTCACTCATTTTTTTTGCTATTTTTGGACCATTTTTGCTATCTGTAACTCATTTTTTGTCACTTCTTACCCACTTTTTGCAACTTTATGATCCCCTTTCCACTTTTCCTTCCCATTCTCAACCCTTTTCACCCATTTTGTAGCTTTTTGGCCATTTTTGCCACCTCTAACTTATTGTTATTGCTACTTCATGCTGTTTTGGCTTCACCCCTTAGATTGTGGCCCTTGCAAAGGTATTTTTCAACAGTTTGGCTCTTTGGTTGAGCAGGTTTGAGTAACACTGGTCCAGGGGCTCGCAGTCGTGTATAAACCTACTATTCAGCCCCCCCTAACCAATGCTCACAAGCAGAAATGGTTGCAGTGGGCCCAGAAATACATGAAGACTCATTTTCAAACAGTCTTGTTGACTGATGAGTGCTGTGCAACCCTGGATGGTCCAGATGGAGGAGTAGTGGATGGTTGGTGGATGGCCACCATGTCCCAACAAGGCTGTGACGTCAGCAAGGAGGGGGCGGAGTCATATTTTGGGCCGGAATCATGGGGAGAGAGCTGGTAGACCCCTTTAGGATCCCCGAAGGTGTGAAAATGACCTCGGCAAAGTATCTAGAGTTTCTGACTGACCACTTTCTTCTATGGTACAAAAAGAAGAACAGTGCCTTCTGTAGCAAAATCATCTTCATACATGACAATGAACCATCTCATGCTGCAAAGAATCCCTCTGTGTCATAAAAGGAGAGAAACTCATGGTGTGGCCCCCATCCTCCCCTGACCTTTAACCCTGTTGAGAACCTTTGGAGCATCCTCAAGCTAAAGATCTATGAGGGTGGGAGCAAACCTTACAAAGCAGATGGATACGCCCTTTTCCATGTTTCTTACCGGTGAATCCATCTTGCAAAGCTCTCATCTGAACCGTTTGGGCCCAGTTAGAAAGTGACAGGACCAATCAGCGACAGAGTCATGACGTAAACAAGCAGCAACAAGAGATCGGTGCAATTATGGGGGAAGAGATTAGTGTAGATGCTGCTAAAGGGCCAGTTTTATCAGAACTTGATGACATTTGTTCAGAGAAGAACAAAGAACAGCAGTGAGCTGTTTTCTTTTCAAAAACCAAAAAGTCGTGTGCTGACATGTCTACAGTCGCCATGGTTACCGTTATGCAGTTCTCTATGGAGTTTACTCCTCGGTCGCGGCTACGTCACGTGTTTTGTTGCTCTGATTGGCTCGAAAAGATGTGACAGACAGAACGTTCATCCAATCACACTCCAAGTTTTCTTTCAAAGGCTCTGCTCTTCCGAAATGGTGTCAGGTTGGTAAATACTGAGATGATTCATGATTAGCCATTGATAATGCTAACTACATCCATCTAAATCAATGATACTCAATGTATGGCTCTTCTATGTCTTAATTTAAAATATTATTCCCCTAAAAACCTTAAAGAGATTTTTTTTTGCCCTTTTTTCACCATTTTTTGCCACTTTTGGACCATTTTTGCCTCATGTAACTCATTTTTTGTCACTTCTCACCCATTTTCACTTCTTTCTGACCCTATTCTCCCCATTTTTGCCCCTTTTCACACAATTTTTTCTGCGTTTTGACCATTTTTTCCACCTTTAATTTACTCTTAATGCTTCTTAAGCCTTTTTTTTTTTGCCTCTTTTCACATCCTTGATTGTGACTCTAGCAAAGGTATTCTCCAATAATTTGGCTCTTTGATTGAGCAGGGTTGAGTAATGCTGATCTAAATGGCAGTCTGTGTGATTTTCGCTCCTTCCATCTCAGATGCACTGATTGCACAGTAGACCTTCATACTCCACAGATTGTTTACACATTCGTGCTTTGAAAAAAGGAGCCGTAAATGGTTTGGTGCATGCAAAAGGAGGACCACCTTATTACAGATGTCTGTGCATTAGATAAGTGCTGATGCGTCTGTTTTTTTGTCACGTTTTGATGGCAGTTGTGAGGTTGAGCTTTGGAGATTTGATCAGACGCTGCAGCAGAAGCAGGATGAGGATAAAAGCATCTTTGTCAGAATTATCATAAAGCATTACATCAGAAGAAAACACTCAGCTGACTGCAGCATCAAACGCCACAACCCTGCTTTCACCCCGACACCCAAACCGACTCCTGAACCTCTTTTAATTGCTGTTTTCAGTGTTTGAACTCTGCAACGCCAGCGCCCGCCGTCCTCATTATCAGGAGAGGTGAATTGTGGGTAGAATCTACGGGTGGTTCGACAGCCCGCTGCGAGGGCTGATGTTTCAGAAGGCAGGAAACGAGAGAAATGAGACGAAAGGGAGGACGGACGTGATGGAAGAGGTGGGGAATGAAAAGAGAAGAGTGGGAAAACGAGCTGGCGAGGGAGGGAGGAAGGATGAGAAGGAGGCGAGAAAAAAGAGGAGACGAAGACGACGGCGAGGGAATTGGAGGACATTTGAGGAAACAGAAGAAGCAAAAGACAAAGATAGACAGGAACAGAGAGAGGAGAGGGGAAACTTCAGGAAGACAGAGCTGGGAAGAGAAGGGGAATCAAAAACAAGGAGATGAACGGGAGGGAAAGATAGGTGGTCGAGGGAATGGAGGTGAGATGCCTGGTGGAGACAGATGGAGAAGAAAGGGGAACAGACTCAGTAGGAAGTTAAATAAGGAGGAAGAACACCTGGAAAGAAGACGAGCTAGAAAGTGAGGAAAATTCTCAGGGAGTGACGCAGTCTGAGTTTGGATGGTGCCATCTGAGGATGCACGATAAAAGAGCAATCTCTTATTATTGGTTATTGATTAAAAACTTTAACCTATGTCTCCTCTCTCACAAACTCTATTGATTATAGTTTAAAGCAGTGTGACTCAACCCTGCTCAATCAAAGAGCCAAATTGTTGAAAAATGTCATCGCAAGGCCCACAATCCACACAGTGAAAAGTGACGAAAATGGGCAAAAATGCTGTAAAAAGGTGGGAAAATGGGGAAAAGTGGCATTTAATAGCAAAAGGAAGCTTGTGCGAGCCGGATAAAAGTGGCTTAAACTGATGAAAAAGAGCAAAAAGGGTCAAAAAAGTGGATAAAAGAAGCGGTAAAAGAGAGCTAATAGCAGGAATGGATTAAAAGTGGCTGAAAAGGGGGCAATATAGGCATGGATAGGAGAAAACCAGGTAAAAAGTGGAAAAAAATGGGTGCAAAGTCACAAAAAATTTAGATTCAGGTGGTCAAAAAGCAACAGAAAATGAGTGAGAAGTGACTAGAATGGGCAAAAAAGGTGGGAAAATGGGGAAAAGTGGCATTTAGTGGCAAAAAAGGGGCTTGAATGGCTGAAACATTGCAAAGAAGCAGGATAAAAGTGGCTAAATCTGATGAAAAGGGGCAAAATAAGATAAACGTGGCAAAAATGGTCAAAAAAGTGGCAAAAAGAAATGGTAAAACTGAATTAAAAGCAGCAGAATTCTATTAAAAGTGGCAAAAAATGGGGGAAAGGGGGCAAAATAGGCATAGAAAGGAGAAAACTGGGTGAAAAGTGGAAATAATAGGTGCAAAGTCACAAAAAAAAAGACACGTTAAAAAAGCAACAGAAAATGAGTGAAAAGCAACTACAATGGGCAAAAAAGGTGGGAAAATGTTGGAAAATGGGGAAAAGAGGCATCTAATGGCAAAAAACATAGCGTTGGCGGTGCAGCTGGTTTAACAGTCTCCCCAGATCTAGAAACAGCTTGCACCAACAACTAAAGGAAACAAACCTATTACTAAGACTACAGGAATTATGGCAATGAGTGAATTTGCCAAAAAGTTGAAGTATCCCTTTAAGGCACGCCACGGGTTTCAACAGCCAATCAGTGGCTTGGCCCAGAGAGGAAGCCAGCTGGTCATACCAGAAAGAGTTGCGAACGTTCAGATGGTCTCATGGTGGAGTTCTGGACGAGAAAGCATCTTTCAAAACTGATGGATGGTCCAGTTTCATGTCTGTCATCAGGTGGATCATCTCTCAAAGCTTCAGTTTGAAACACTTGTTCCCAGGGAGAGAGAAAGCCACTCAGATTCAATCTGGACTAGAGTTCACCAGAAGGACTGTGGGAGACTCCATGGTCAAGAGGAAGAAAGTTTTTTGGTCTGATGAGACCAGAATGGAGCTTTGAGACCATCAGACAAGACGCCAAACACTGACATCACCACAAACACACCATGCCCACTGTGGAGCACGCTGGTGGCAGCATCATGCTGTGGGGATGCTTCTCAGTAGCCGGCCCCGAAGGGCTTGTAAAGTTAGATGGTAAAATGAATCCTGGAAGACAATCTTCTTCAGTCTGACAGAGAACTACGGCTTAGAGAAGATTTATTTTCCTACCAGACAATGAGCCGAAGCATCCAGAGAAAGCTACACAGAAATGGTTTAGAGACAACAAGGAGAATGTTCTGGAGTGGCCAAGTCAAATCACAGACCTCAATCCAATAGAGGATTAGTGTCTGGACTTGAAAAGGACTGTTCATATCTGATCCCTGTACATCCTGACAGAGCTTGAGCAGTTTATGAGAAACACAAATACCCTACCACCAGACTGTCTGACAGCTATGGTGTGCAGAAATGCCAGAGTGGTAGAGTGGCTCTACTGAACCTAAATCACTGCATTTAACTGAGGAGTCAAACCAACACAGTTCAGCAAAAACAATATATGAGTTTTTTTATTTGGAAGTCAAGAAGCAGTGCAATACCGGCTTCGGTCTCAATTTATGCAAAATCCTGAATGCAGAAAAGCAACATCAGCATGCTAACATGCTAAAGTGACTGTATTGATCCCATAACTGTTACGATGTTGGAGCAGACAGGTCAGAAACCTGCTCCAGACCGAGCTCTGCTGCTGCTGCAGGCTAATTGTTCTCTATACTGAATCCTAATCTTCCAAAAAATCCAGCTACCCTACCAACATAGATCAGAAAGTATAAGTGAGTGAAGGATATGTAGATGCATGCAGAGCTGGTGTAAATGTTTGACTCTGCTCTCAGCTCTAGAGTACAGGCTATACGGCAGAGATGTGTGGAGCAGTGAGCTGCCTGCTGGATGTTAACATGCCGTTCAGGTCTGCAGCAGGCTGAGATCCAGAGAGGCAGCCGGCAGCACAGGCAGACAGTCTGAATCCCAAACACACACTCACTCACACACAGTCAGAACAGAATAGATCATCAGACACAGAGGAGAGCCTTTAGAGGAATCACAGGGTGTTTCAGGGCTGATGAATTATCTCGTTTACATCAGGAGGAGACAGAAATACAGTCTAAATATCAGAGAACGCTCCACATTAACCGACTCTAAAACTGGCATAGTTACCAGCCTACACACGTGTTAATGACAGCTAATTAGTATATGAAGAAACGCATTACAAAACTGTTAGAGTAATCAGATTTACTTTGTGTTGTAATAGAGATGTTACACATTTGCAATTCAAGTAATCTGTTATTTCTAATTCATACAGTTGCTGGAAAAAGCAGCCCTATTTTCCTTTGACTTTTGGTGCCTAAAACAGGAAAATGCACAACGGTTCTGCACTGTTTCTGTTTCTCTCCTGAAGCTGCATGCCAGTAGAAGACAGCTGTGTCAGTACGCGTGCATCTGTAGCTCTTCTAGTGAGACCGCCAGAGGAAACATTTTAGACTAAAGCACGGTTGTCAAACTTAAGGCCCGGGGGCAAAATCCGGCCCCAGTGCAGTTTTACCCGGCCCGCAGGATCATATCATATTTTGATTAGAACTGGCCCGCAGGTCTAAGGTCTGCAGATTTCCTCCAGTACAGAAATGAGAATTTAACCTTGAAGATTTAAAATTTCCTTTGTGAAGTCATAACAAATTTTAAAAACCTAAAGAGTAAAAATAATGAGATAGAAAGTAAGGAATAGGAGAGATAAATTAATTTGTGCTTTCATTTAACATTTTCAATTTGCATCTCAGATTTCTAAATTAAACTTAGCATTTTAAATTTTTCTCTTGTGAACTTTTAGATTCCAATTTTAAAATTCAAGTCATATTTTGAAATTTAAAGGTCATGATTTCAAATGAAATCTCATGTTTTGCCCTTTTTAACTCCTAACTTTGAATTTAATCCCATATTTTGACTTTTCAAACTCACAATTCAGAATTTCATCTCATATCTTGACCTTTTAAACTCAACATTTTGACTTCTTATCTCATATTGTGACCTTTTTCAACTCCTAACTTTGATTTGTTATCCCATATTTCGACATTTTGAACTCATGATTTTGTATTTTATCTCATATCTTGACCTTTAAACTCGTGATTTTAACTTTCTATCTCATATATTTGCCTTTTGAAAACATATTTTTACTTTTGATTTTGTGTCCTGACCTTTTTAAACAATATTTTGACTTTTTATCTCAGATTTTGAATGTTTAAACTCTTCATTTTGAACTTTTTAAGTCTCAAAATCATTTATCATCACTTTTCTCCCCCTTAAATGTATTACCTGTGAAAATAAGGTTCACAGTTTATGGTTAAATCTTGACCCTGTTAGGGCCTCAGGTTAGACCTGAATTCAGATTTCGGCCCCTGCTGTGGTTGAGTTCGACACGCCCGAATTAAAGGGACATTATCACTGTGAAATGTGAGTTGAAAAACAAGTTGTATTGTTCATTTTATTGGAGGTATGCACTATTACACACAGCCTGTGTGTAATACTGCAAACCTGGTTCACGTTCATTGTTGGATTGTTAGCATGTTAAAGTTATTCTGTAATCAGAGTTACAGCTGATTCATTATTCACTCTCTAGTCAGCTAGTATTTAACAACATTTATTCCCTAATTTACTAGAAATACATTTCGACTTCTTTCCCTGATATTTGCTCATTCTTTCCCTGGTTACATACCAGATAGTTACCTGTTCTTTACCTCTTAACCCTCTGAGCCCTCAGCTATTAACCCCCACACTAACCCCTTGGTGCACAGTCGATCTCTTAACGTCCTTTTCTTCAGGACAACCCGGGCTATAAAAATATGAATGCTGCACTAATGTCACTGGAATTTTAACAAAAGTTATGGGACTGTAAATACAAATGAAAAACGAATTGGAAATAAACAGTCTCACCCATGGTCTCACAGGACGACTGGAAGTCATGTCAGAGGGTGAATATTCCTCTATTCCTCCCAGCATTGTGAGTATTCTTGCTACAATTGGCTGTCTTCCTCTCTGTTACGCTCCAACTTGACTCTTCGACCGGGCGTGTGTCTTTCAACTCCATAGACTCCAAAACTTTGAATAGAAACGCACCCAAAAATGCTCATGGGATTGAAGTTACTCATGTCTGCCATCTTCTGGTATAAAGTGGTAACAGCACAGACCTCTGCCATTAGCCCTATCTCCCAATAGTACAGAATCCTTTAAAAAATTCCTGGATCCAGACGGTGATCCAGATCACTCCCAAAATCTAATCAGTTCTTCCTTATGCCATTTCTGACATTTCCTGAAAATTTCATCGAAATCCGTCTGTGACTTCTTGAGTTATGTTGCTAAAAAACAAACAAACAAACTAACAAACCCACCTGATCACATAACCTCCTCGGCGGAGGTAAAAATGCATTTTGTAAAGCCTGGAAATATGACTTAAAAACACCCCCCAGGATGTCCATATAAGGAGTTGTGTATTATTCCCACAGCAGTTTACCAAAGGTGCATCTGCAGCACAGATCTGTGCTGCGTGAGCTCTAAGGGCTGAGAATAGTTTACTCTGTTCAGATAAAAAACCTGCTGTTCTTTCCAGGAAAATAAAAAACTTCTGGTAAACTGAACGGTGACCACGCCAGTTTTAGAGGGTTAATTAGCAGTTCAGGGCTGAACGATTTGCAAAACTAATGTAATCACAATTTTTTTGCAGTTATTTTTTAGGTTCATCTTATGTGCTAATTTAACACAAGCAATAATTCATTATATATTAAAACCTGCACTATACTGAATTTAATAATGGGGATAAACAATCTTGAAAAGAAAAAAGCTTAATGTGATTTTTGCTCTAATTGCAAATTTGATATCAACTGCCATTTTGAAAGGGGATTTCTACATTATCCTGTTTTTGATTAAGAAAGAAATAAACATAAACAAGAAAAGGACTTCTGTCAAAAATACAAAAAATGACTCTTAAATGTTTGCATGATGTGCATAACATAAAATCTGCTGCTGCTGCAAAACAAAATTGCATTAAACTGGTATTTCATTGTAATTTTTTATTTATTTATTTATTTATTTATTTTTACAAATTTTAGGTTCAGAAATATCGCACTATCTGTGATTTGAAAATCGCAGCAGGCCATGTTGTGATTTTATCTAATTTGCTTAATCTAATAGCACAAAATTCTCCTTTTTTTCCCTGGTTAATGAGCAGTTAGTGACACATTTCCCTGTTTAACTGGCGATTCATTACTCATTCATTCATTTGTATGCTAGCATTCAGATACATGATTTCCCTGGTTAATTAACAGTTATTCACTCATTTGTTACCCAGTTAACTGCTTATAAATTCCTCATTCTTTCCCTGGATAGCTCATTTTCTCCATAGATTCTTAATTCTTTATTTGGTCCCTGTTAACTGGCTGTTGGTTAGTATCCTTGTTAGTTACGACCTAAACAACTGTGTGCAGATCATTCTGAAAGGTTACCAAATAAGTCAGAGGAAGCATCGGCTCTAAGGAAGTGTTTTTATCAGTTATGCAGAAAGGGCTGATGGGAAATGTGGTTTTAACTCCACCTGATCTGCAGCACAAACAGTGACAGTCCAGCAGCCATATCAGTTGATTACAAAAGCCAAAGTGAAACCCTCCGAGGGCCGCCACGGGCCAGCGAGCAGCCGCATATTTCTACATAAATTAGCCTTTGAGTTCTGGCTGCTTCCCTCACTATCACCACATTCACATCGGTAGCTTCAGGGGAACCCGAGCCTCCTCTGTGATTCACTTCTAGGAGCAATAATTAGCATGTAGGCGTGCTGTAATTGACTACGTCTCTGGAGCTGCTTGGTTTTTTATTTCTCAGAACTGTCTGGACATTTGAGTCTTTAAACCAAAACTCCTAGCTCATCCAGATCCTGCAGCGTCATGCTGCTATCAAAAGACAGAAATGATCCAAAGACTGAGAACGATCTTAAAATCGCTTTCATAACCAGATTGTCAACGATGTTTCAAAGGCTGTTGTTTTAGTTTTGATTCGTTTCAGTCTCAAAGCCCCACAGGATTTAAAAAAAAAAACAAAAAACAAAATTCGACCAGGAGGAGTTTCAAAGTAGGTTTGGTTTCAGAAGTCTGCAACCGAAACTATCAAAAAATGTAGTTTTCATTCAACAAGGGAGGGTGTGCTCCAAGTAGGGCAGCCTGCAAGGCAAAACCCAGGGAAAAATATTAACAATAACTCAGTGATGCTCAGAGGCTTACAGCTCCAAGCACAACACTAACAACCACAGGCAACAGAGAACACTGAGCCAAACTTTGAGGAAGTTTCTGTGGATACTGATCTACTTAAGATCGCTGCATCCATCCATCCATCCATCCATCTATCCATCCATCCATCCATCCATGCATCCATCAATCCATCCATCCATCCATCCATCCACCATCCATCCATCCATCCATGCATCCATCCATCCATCCATCCATCCATCCACCATCCATCCATCCATCCATGCCTCCATCCATCCATCCATCCATCCATCCATCCATCCATCCATCCACCATCCATCCATCCATCCATGCATCCATCCATCCATCCATCCATCCATCCATCCATCCATCCACCATCCATCCATCCATCCATGCATCCATCCATCCATCCATCCATCCATCCATCCACCATCCATCCATCCATCCATGCATCCATCCATCCATCCATCCATCCATCCATCCATCCATCCATGCATGCATGCCTCCATCCATCCATGCATCCATCCATCCATCCATCAATCCATGCATCCATCCATCCATCCAGCCATGCAGCCATCCATCCATCCATCCATCCATCCATCCATGCATCCATCCATCCATCCATCCATCCATCCATCCACCATCCATCCATCCATCCATGCATCCATCCATCCATCCATCCATCCATCCATCCATGCATCCATCCATCCATCCATCCATCCATCCATCCATGCATCCATCCATCCATCCATCCATGTGTCCGTCTGTCTGTCCATCCGTCTATCCATTCATCCATCCATCCATCCATCCATGCTTCTAAATCTATTTAAACTTAGTTCCAAGAGGAAATGAGAAACAGAAGCAGCGTTCCAAAGCTGCAGAGCACATCGTGTTGTTGTTCATGATCAACATTCATTCATTTACCTCCATACTAGTCAGAAATCACAATAAAACCCTTGAATGCTCTTTTGTTTCTGTTAATTAATTGCAGCTTCTACAGACTCCTTCAGTGGCACAGACAGGCCCGTCTCTCTCCGTCTGTCTGTCTCTCTCGTCTATTAAATCTTAATCAGCCTCCTGCAGACTCAGCGGCTCTCTTCAGCTTCGTGTTTCTTAATTCAGCTCCAAATCTTCTCCTCATTCTGTATGCAGAAATCAGCCCACCAAAAAACTTTTCAAAGCCAAAACCTTGCAGAGACGGAGACAAGCCACACTCTTTTTGGACGGGGTAGAAATACAGACGAGGTTTAATGCTAACCCTGTGGTAGGATGGTCACTGTGCCGCGGTATCTGCATACTGCTAACTGAAGACAGCGTGGACTGTGGACACTGATAAGCAGCTGAATCAAGTTTGCTGACACTTTTCTAGAACACGGAGGAACATGTCAGCCATAATCGGTCAGTGAGACTGTGTTAGGCTACAGGTTTTTGGTTTCTGTAAAGTTTAAGATCAGTAATTGAACATCATCAACAGGATGAAGGAGACAGCTGAGACATAGCTGTTTACCCCATGATGATTTCTGCCACTCAGCAGCAGACTTGTGCTCAGCCTCTATAGCATTGGTTCCCAACCTGGTGCCCTGGACCCACCAGTGGGTGTGCCAAAGATTGCAAGGGGGCCGCAAGACTTTGTCTGATCTGAGGCTGCCAAAATTGGATTTGCAAATAGTGACTGAAACTGTGATAAAGCAGTTATTAAGTAGTTTATACACAGGTCTTTTGATAAGAAAAGCACACATCGGCCGAGGAGAGCTCTGTGAATAAATCAGCGTAAACACAGAAAGACTGCAGTGAAGTCTGTGCGTAATGATGAATGGAGGATGTTTCAACAGGAGTGCATGCAGCAGAAACGTGTTGTCTAACCACCTGTTTTTCACGAGCACCTCTATTTTAGTGTCAAAGTTAATTTTCTTTGACTTCTTGTAGTCCATTGTGAAGCCATGGATCATCGATGGGCGTTTTCATTCATAGGAGCTTTGCATCATTCATGGCTGACTGTAGTTTAAGGGCAGAACAGGAGGCAGACCTACATGCACACATTCCCAGGTGGGTCAGGATTTATAAGGAGAGCACTGAATGAGGATTTGTGCATACAACAGAATTGGAAGTCAACTTTTTTGCCTCCCTGTTGCTGTGGCAGGTGGATTAAAAATCTCCCAGCCGTTCTTTTTTTAAGCAGCCACCTTATTCTATTGAGGATAATGAGATGAGGCATTAAATACTAATCAAGGCAGGTTAAAGGCTGCTGAATACAGTGAAGTGTTTCAGTTACATTTTTCTGCTTTATTCTCTGCAGGTATGAAATGGTTTGTGCATGATTCCTGTCTCATCCCAGAGAATTCCAGGACATTCTGGCTGCAGACTGTTCACCTGAGGCACCATGCATCTCAGAATGGAAAAGATTCCAAAGAATAAATCGGAAACTTCCAGAGTAACTCTACCACTGTCAGAGCTGAAATGAGCACAGACCTTTCAAAATAAAACCAGACTACTCTTCCAGATTAAGGCTTTTAGCCGTTTATGTTTGACTAGTCGGACACTCAGAGTGTTTGTCAGAACCGTTAAAGGTGCAAAAAGTTTATTTATAGAAGGAATCGTCTCCTTGTTTGGTAATTTAAAAATAATTTTGGATTGCATTTTTCTGGCATTTTCATTGTACAGTACATTGTACTTTTTACGAGAAACTTTAAGAATTTGTTTTATTTTCCACAAAAATTGAGGTAGTTTCTTTGAAATGTTAGGAGATTTGTGTTGCTATAGGACACTGATCATCAAATAGTGGCCCGGGGGCCACATCAGGCCCCCCATATCTTCACATCCGGCCCCCAGAACATAATCAAATTCAAAATATGTGCACAGGAAAAAATCTAGAGGAAAAAAGTTGTGGTATTTTGGGACTGTTTTTTAAATTTATATTTTATTTTCTTAATAAACTCCCTACAGCTTTTTAAACAGCTCCAAAACAACTGAGACTGAATCTGAAAGTTAAAAGTTAAACTGAAAGTTTAACTGGCTTGACTTCATGTTTCATTTTCAGAAATCCACCTGTTAGTCGTTGTTGCCAATAATGTATGTTAAATATACTAGTATATCTATCAGTCCATTATTGATGAAAATGGGAATGAAAAATAAAAATATAAACAATGAAAAAAGTATAATATTGGGAATAAAGAAATGTAATAAGAATGAAAACATTAAAACATCAACGAAGAATAAAAATATAAAAATCTGAGTAAAAAATGAAACTTTGAAATTGGAATAAGGCACAAAAATATAGAATTATAAAGACATAAAAAGGGAATAAAAATATGAAAATGAAATCAAAGTATAAAAACATTAAAATGGGAGTAAAAAAATTAAAATATAAAAGTGAAAAAAGATTAGAAATATAAAAAATGGGAATAAAGATTAAAATATTAAATGGGAATAAATAAAAAAAAACATTTAAATGGGAGTAAAAAATTAAAAATGAAAAAAGATTAAAAATATAAAAAAATGGGAATAAAAATATTAAAATGGGAATAAATAAAAATATTGAAATGGGAATAAAGAATACAAATATAATTGTGGGAATAAAAATTAAAAATCTGTATATTTCAGTTGATTCTTGATTTTAATAACTGTTTTTTTCTAAGAAAACTTTCAGGTTAAGGTGTTTTTGGAGTGCAGTTTTCCTGCTTGGGTTTTTTAACTCATCCAGCGGCGTATTAGCATCAAACCCTGAGATGGACTCCCTGACAGCCACAGAAATATTCAGATTAAATTTATCAGTCGCCCTCTGGCTGCGATGTAGGAACAAAAATACCTAAAGAGGACTATTATGAAAATTTCCTTAGTCTATTTGAAAGTTCGGCCCCCAAAGTGCCTGTTTAGGAAAAAAGTGGCCCTTGTATAGATGTAGTTGATGGCCCCTGCTACAGGACGTTTTTTTTTTTTTTTTTGGCTAAAATGAATTCCTGTTCAAAGACAAGGCTGAGCATTTAAACCTATCAGATCCTACTCGTCCCAGATAAGTGGGAGAAACCAGAAACGTATTCCAAACAGCTCAGGTCTTTAGAGGTTAATAAAGAAATGTTATCAAGTTCTGATTAAATTGGCGCTTTAGCAGCATCCACGCTAACCTCTTCCATCATATTTGCTTAGTATCTCAGCTCCGCCGCGTCCAGAAGTACTGCCCCTTACTCCTGATTGGTCCTGTCACTCTCTTACAGGACCCAATCTGTTCAGATGGGAGCTTCACCAGTGAGAAACGCTGAAACGGGAGAATCCATCTGCTTTACGGGGTTAAAAATGAGTAGAAACCAGCAGAAAACCTCGTCGTATGCCAAATATCATCACAGATCATCCTGATGTGCTGCTTTTATTCACCCGTCCCAGAGGCTGCTAGGTTGACTAAATTTAACTGACAGTGCTCAAAAACACCTACATCTGGCTGATGGCAGTGCTAATTTCCCACCCTGGTGTGCAGCCTGTGATAAATCAGTATATTTTAGGGTGCTCGCCTATTTTCATGTGCATTTTTAGTTTGGGTTTTACTCCTAGTATTATAAATGAGACCCCTGGAAACCTGGTCCTGATGCTGCTGCTCCAGGAACAGTAAATAAATAAATAAAGGTCTTCTAGAGTGAGGCGTTGGTAGTGACTGTTATCAGGATTTCCCTCACCGTTGAATATTTAAACAGAGATATTCACAGACCCTGAGAGAGAACGTGGGAGTGTTTGTGTGACAAACACAGACAGAGCTCTCTCTCTCTCTCTCTGCAGCTCTGATCAGGGTCCCCGTCACCGTGGGGAACCACAGTTTGATTGATAGCAGCCGTATTCACGCCATCAGCTCCCCTGTGAGAATCTAAAATGGCTGCCTGTTTCCACGGAGACAAGACACCCCCCCCACTCCATCCAGGATATGAATGAAAAAATTCTCTGTTTTATTAGACAGAAACAAGAGAGTTAGATTTAGTGAACCTGGAAAGAGAAATGATCAGAGAGGATTTGAAACAGCTCCCCCTGGTGGTTGCCTCCATGCAGCTCAGGGAAGAATTATCATCTCTACCTGCGTGCATATTTGAGGTTCCATATTTTTGTGTGATAGCATCATGTCTGTGGATGTTTGTCATAATTCACCGAGTATTTTTGCTCAGGCTGAAACAGCTCACAGAGGTCACAGAGGTCACAGAGGTCACGGTTCGAGACACAGTGGGGCTCATAGCTCCTCTGTGTCTTTTCTTCTAGTTCCTACTGCTCTAAGTTTTCTTCTTTGTGTGTTTTGTTGTGTCTGCTTCTTCTTCGTTTGTTATAAACTAGCAGACAGTTGTGGACCAGGCTGTGGATGCTGGAATGTTGCGTTCACACCAAGGTCACATTAAAGGTCACTTTTATGCAAAAATCACTTTTTCAGGCTTTTCTAACAGAAATCTGTTTATTGTTTATTGTTTATTGTTTATTGGGATCCCCATTAGCATTGGCACATGGCCGCAGCTATTCTTCCTGGGGTCCAGAACATAAAATAGTTTATATACAAATAGTACATACAATATTAAATGAAGTAAAACATACATACACTTTCCTCCCCCCATCACCATTCCTACTCAAGACACAGCAAACAACACGCCCCTGTCCTCTATCTCTCTTTCTCCACCTTTTAGAAAAATTGGTGCTGGAACAAGCTGTTCTCAGATTTTCTGCTCATGATGTCATGTGGGGAGTTAGCCCCGCCCCTAGGTTCGGTCGGCCCTCCCCACTTAGGAGAAAATTCCGCCCTCCTCTCCTGATTTCAGCTGGCAGCTGAGAGGGCGATCAGGAGGGCAACATCCATTAACCCACATCCATTTCCTGAGAGAGGCGGAGTCAAGGGCGGAGTCAGACAGTTCACAGACACAGAAACAGCTGGTTCTGAGCAGGGCTGAAACAGAGGGGGTTTTTAGACATGCAGAAATCAATACTGGAGTGTTTTTACAGCAACAAACTTCACAGACATGTTCTGAGGACCTCTGAGACTGATATAAACCTGTCTTAAAGGGGTCAAATATGTGACCTTTAAACCTACTCTGGTTCCTTTCCCTGGAAAGTCCGGTTTGTTTGGAGAGGTGTGAGAGCTCATTCTGCCTGGCTCTGGTCCAGAGAAGAGCCAAAGTCTGTTTCCTGTCTCCAATCTCTGTTCTGATGCTTTCAATGATCCATAGACCACTGCGGCTGATAGGTTTGGTAAATTTACCTCACAGTGGAGGAAAAAACAGCATTTAACTGACTGTTAACTTTCAATAAAGGCACAGACATCAGCTAACAACAGACTGGACTGAGATGAACTGCTCTGTGGTTTTAGATTGGAGTGTTAGAGGGGCGGGGTCATTCCCCACTGTGGGCTGGTGACATCATCAGCCCACATATTAGCCCCGCCCACATGAAACCCAGCCAGGAAAGAGGTGAAAACCTTTCACACACACAGCATCACAATCCCTGTCAGCTGCAGGTCCACTGGTAGGAACATTTCCTTTATCATAGCGGGGGTGGGGGAGGGCATCAGAAAGTCCTCCAAGCTGTTTCCATGGTAATTTCATGGTGAAAAAAAAACCCAAAGACGTTAATTCTGCTCGTTTTTGCTCTGACAGTGAAGTGTCTGGAGCAGTGATACTCCATTCCTGGCTCTGGAGACACATGTGGCTCATTTATGTCTTAATCTGAAATATTATTCCTCCAGAAAAACCTTAAAAAGGGAAATTTGACCTCAAAAATTATCCAGTGCAAGTCATGTTAATCAGTTTGTTTCCCACTCTTATACAGTTGGCTTTAATAGTCAAACTTAATTGTCAAGCTCTTTCTTTAGTCTGCATATTGCCATTGCCCTTATTTGCAATTTTTTGCTACTTTAATTCCATTTTTACTGCTTTAAGCCAATTTTTGACTTTTTTTTAATCCAGCTTTTTGCAATTTTTTGCTGCTTTTCTCGCCTTTTTTCACAATTTAATTTAAATTTAATTTAATTGCCTTTTGCAGTTAAATGCCACTAATTTCCCATTTTGCCACCAATTGATGCTTTTTGCCAATTTTTTTTACACCTTTTATCAGATTTTTCCCATTGTAGTCACTTTTCTCCACATTTTTGCCACTTTTTGGACCATTTTGCCGCCTGTAACTATTTTTCTCTGCTTTTCTCCCAGTGTTTGCCGCTTTTAGCCCATTTTTGACACATTTATCCTGCTTTTGGCAATTTTTTGCCCCTTGTTGCCCATTTCAGCTGCCTTTTGCAATTAAATGACACTTTTTGCCCATTTCCCCACATTTTTTTTTCTAATTTTTACCTATTTTAGTTGTTTTTCACTCATTTTTTTGCAACATTTTTGCCACTAACTCACTATTTGGTCATTTGCTACATTCTGCCCTTTTTCGCCACTTTTCTCCCAGTGTTCTCTGCTTTTTGACCATTTTTGACACTCTTCACCTCTTAGATTGTGGCTCTTGCAAATGTATTTTTCAACAATGTGGCTCTTTGGTTGAGTAACTCTGGTCTGGAGTCATACGACTGAAATAACAAACATGTCAGAAATCCATTGGACCAGTCAGGATCAGCTGGTCAGGCTGTGATCAGGTCGTTTTTGGCCGTCGTACCCCCATACACAACCCGACAGACGGCGCCTGATCAGACTGAAGGTCAGCACGACTTCAAAGTGAGTCATGTGACTCAAAATTTGTGTCTGAATCTGAAATTCTTAGAGTGCACGGCCCCTGAAAGATAATTTAATTCAGAAAAGGAGGAAAAGAAGATGTTGTGGTTTTAGGAGATTCCTTTGGCTTTGAATGTCTGCAGCTTTTAAATCAATCCTCAAAACAATAAATAATTTAAATAGTTTTATGACTTAACATTTGGTCTGTTTCACAGAAATTTACTGTCAAAATTCGTAGATATTTAAAAAAAGAGTTAAGGTTGGCAGAAGTGCTGCAAAAATGGCTTAATAAAGTGGTAAAAGTGAGAGAGTAGCAAAAATGGGTGGTAAGTGTCAAAATGGGTTGTGGAGAGGCACAAAGGGACAAATATTGACAGAAAAAGTGGTGAAAAGAGGTTAAAATGTGGCAAAAATTGGTAAAAGGGGAAAAAAGGGGCAAAAAATATCAAAAATTGGTAAAAAAAAAAAAAAAAGACAAAAATTAGTGCGAAAAAAGTCATGAAAAGAGGTCAAAAAGTGGCTAAAATAGAGGAAAAGTGGAAAAAATGGATAAAAGAGTGGCACACAGGGGATAAAAAATGCAGGAAAAGTGTTTTAAAAGGGGTTGAAATCTTGTGAAAATTGGGTGAAAGAGGCAAAAAGGGCAAAAAGTATCACAAAAGAGTTAAAAGTGTCAAAAATGTGTAAATACTGGTGTTAAATCACAGCTGTGGAGGGCCCATTCTCTGGGATTTTCAGGGGTCCAGGTCTGTCTCCTCGTGTCCTGCTGCGTTCTAGATAACAGGGATAGATCTCACTGCTAATGAATAAAAATGTCCTGCAGTTTGAAAGAAAACATAAAAACTACTAGAATAATAATAATCAAATCAGACCAAAATATTTGTGTAAATTTTGTGTACTTGAAAATCTGGCCACAGAGTTTCTGTTGAGACTAACTCTGGCCCTGGTGCAGATGGACTTGATGGTCTATGCTGTTGTCAGTGCTGCGTGTTGTGGGTTGGTGATCCCTCTGGGATATTAATGCTGGTTCCTGTAGCTACATTTCCTGCTCGTTTGTGTAGACCAGTGGTTCTCAACCTTGGGGTCGGGACCCCTTGGGGGTCGCAAGACACTGAGAGGGGGTCACCAGATGCCTTAAAAAAAACACTTGACACCAATTTTACCAAATTTTAACCCCTTTTCAAGTCTTTTTAACACTAATTTTGCCAATTTTAGCAAATTTTTGCCACTTAAAACCCTTTTTTGTCCATTTTAAACCCTTTCCATGACTTTTTTCTGCCTGTTGTTGCCTCTGTTGACCCATTATTGCCTCTATTAACTGCCTTTTACACCCCTTTTAGCCCATTTTACTCCAGTTAACCCATGTTTGCCAGTTTATATCATTTTTTCACCCTATTCCAACTAATTTCCACCAATTTTTGCACTTTAAAGCCATTCCAGCCACATTTTAATTCCTTTTACCACTTTTTGTGCCCGTTTTTTCCACCTTAACTTGTTGTTTTTTTGCCACTTTTATCTAATTTTTGCCATTTTTAACCCATTTATGTTCTTTAAAAATCCAATTTCAGCACCTTTTCCACCATTATTATCCGATTTGAGCAATTTTTATGCCATTTTAATTCTTTTTTTAACAAAAGTTATTTTCATTTAAAGAAGGTTAAATGAATAAATAAAGATATTTGTTTCTTTGACAATAGTGGTTATTACTCAGGTCAAAGATAAAATATGGATTTTACAGCTTAACTTCATGATGGACCATGGTTTTGCTGACCTCCATGGACCCCCAGTTTGGCTGGGTCCCAGAAAGCGCCCCCTTTTCCCCTCCTTATGGACTGCCTTGTCTGTACATGACTATTCTTGAATGTTCCTGGCTGTTTAACCACCTCCAGGTCCAGTGGGGGTCCCTGGTCTCTGGAACCTTTATTTTGGGGGTCCCGGGCTGAAAAGGTTGAGAGCCCCTGGTGTAGACCATGACTGCGTGTGTTTATGTTGGAGTCTGAGCTTCAGTGTGTGATTTTACTGCAGGAAGAAGGCTAAGGCAGAGGATGAGGACATTTCTGCTATTCGACGGTCGATTCGACCATTGTCTGCATCATCCATCTCTCTCTCTGGAGCACACGCAGCATCTCTGCTGACATTACTCAGAAACCAGCAGTCACCGGTGCTATCCAGCGGACCAATCACAGGGCTGGAGGTCAACCCTGACACTGATTGAGGAAAATGAAGACAATGATGGCTGAAGATTTCATCTCATGAAGGACATGAGGGCTTCAGATTCCTCCGACTGCCATTAAAACGGCTGCTACCTGGGCGGAAATGACGTCCAGGTAAAAACAAGCCTGATTGAGCATTGTTGTTGATTTAGAGACTAGTTTGGATGGTAAAGTGAATAATATTAGTGATATTTAATCCATGGTGGTAGTTTTAACTCCAGTAGAAGTTACCGTCTCATAGTTCATGCCTGTCCCTGAGGAAACCCGTGAAGAAGAGTTCTCCTCCGCCCTCACCTCTTCTTCCTGTCACTGTTGATTGCGCTCATCTCTGATTGGCGATTCATCAGCCGGTCGCCTCACTTCAATCCCTCTCTCTCCTCCGGCACAGAGGCCGTGCGAGATAGGAAGTGACCTACATAGCGTGGCGGCTCCCTCGCCTCGGCTGTCGTTTGCATTTCAAGGGGTGATGAATAATTTAGGCGCACACGACTCCCAAATCTCCCCATCCTGAACATCGAACGTACAGCCCACCGCAACATGACAGGCCTCAATAACGTCAGAATTCAAATATGGATCCCCGCGTCGGCGAGAGGAGGTGAAAGGCTTTGAGGAGGTGTTGGGAGGAGATCTGTGTACCCAAGGCGCCAACTTTGAGAAACCACAGGTGAAACTTTTGTCTAAAGGAGGAGGAGAAGAAGAAGAAAGGAGGTAAAGAAGAAGAGAGAGCATGGCAGGAGTTAAAACGCAGAGAGGAGAAGAGGAGGAAACGAGAGAGAGGGAGAGGAGAGAAGAGAAGAGAGAAGGAAAGATGAGAGAGGGACAGGGAGGAGAGGAAGCATGAGCAGAATCAGAGGGTTAGGAGAGGAAGACAGGAGGATAAGAGGAAGGAAGAAAGGAAGGAAAGAAGGAGGGAAGGAAGGAAGAAAAGAAGGATGGAAGGAAGAAAGAAAGGAAGGAAGGAAAAAAGAAAGGAAGGAAGACAGGAAGAAAGAAAGCAAGGAGGGAAGGAGGAAAGGAAGGAAGGAAGGAAGGAGAAAAGGAGGAAATGAGAGAGAGGGAGTGGAGGAGAGAGGAAGAATGAAGGAAAGATGAGAGAAGGACAAGGTGGAGAGGAAGCATGAGCAGAATCAGGAGATTAGGAGAGGAAGACAGGAGGATAAGAGGAAGAAAGAAAGGAAGGAAGGAAGAAAGGAAGGAAAGAAAGAAAGGAAGGAAGGAAGAAAGGTGGATTAATGTCAGCTGTTCATGCACCAGAGGACTAGACCTGCTGTCTCTTAGAGTAAAATGGTTATAAATATAAATAAAGTCTGATTATTGGTAGATTTATTGAATCTGTCAGCATGTTTACTTCTGCTCTTAATGCAGGACTTGGTGAGGATTTCTGGACTTCCAGAACCAGCCTCCAGTGGACACTCACGGAACTGCACAGTTTTGCATTTCTGCATTGGCTCCATTTTTCAGACACTGGAGGTTTTTACAAGAAAAGAAACAAAACAAAGGAGAAGAAGGTCTACAAGTTAAGTAACTGATGTTTTTATACCAGCCAGATGTTTCTTTTACCCATGATGCACTGCTGCATGAACGCTGCACAGTGTTTGCAGAGCGTGTGGATGTTCGTCCTTGTGTAGGTCGTTCCGCTGGCTCGCTCAGACTCTCCTGCTGTTCGCTGTGTGCTGATCTGATCAGGTTTTAGCTGATGACCAAACCTCTGTGAGCTGAGGTAAGGTGGTGATCGTCTCAAGACCTCATCTGACCCAGAATGGCTTCTTCTCCCTGTGCAAACACATTAGAACAGAGAGGGGCGTCTCAGCAGGAGCTCAGAGGGTCAAAAGAGACCGCCAGTGAGGAGACGGGAGAAACAGAGATAGAAACATACAGTCCATCTGGAGAAGGATGGTTTACAGCATACAGCACCAAAAACAGGAGTAACAGGAGAGGATTTACAACGGGACGGCTGAATGTTCCAGACCTTTCTGTTCACCTAACATCAGAAAGTTCTGGATCATTCCAGCATCTACTCCAGTGAGAAACCAGTGTTTATTTATCTTGACACGTTTAAACGTTAACTTCATGTGATGCTGCTGTGATGTCTTCTTGGGTGATCTTGAATGGGTTTGGTTATCCTGTTCATGACAGGACTTTGACTCTGACTTTAGTGAACCAGTCTGCTGGGAACGCCACACTGTCGCCCCAAGTCTGCAGTCAATCTCAGCCTCAGTCAGGGGACGGATCAGGGGTGTCAAACTCAGTGACAGCAGGGGCTGGATTCTGGCTTTGGGTCTAACCTGGGTCAACATTTAACCCTAAAATATCAACCTCGTTTTCACCAGGAATTAGTAACTAGTAGTAATTAGTAGTAATTAGCACTGGTTATCAAAGTCAACATGATAAGTCTAAAGGCTCAAAATCTGAGATAAAAAGTCAAACTATTTGGTTCAAAAGGTAAAATCATGACATTTAAAGTCAAAATCATGTATTTAAAAGGCAAATATATGAAATAAAAAGTTGATATCATGATTTTTGATGGTGAAAATATCAGATAAAAGTCAAAACCATGAGTCTAAGAGGGCAAATATGGGATAAAATTCAAAATTGTGTTTGAAAGGTCAAAAAAATAAGATAAAATTGCAAATCAAGAGTTTTCAAGATCAAAACAATGAGATAAAATTCTAAATTATGAGTTTTAAAGGTCAAAATAAGATAAAAAAGTCAAAGTTAGGAGTTGAACATGTCAAAATGCAAGAAAAAAGTAAAAATCCTGAATTTAAAAGGTCAAAATATGGAGATAAAATTCAAAATCATGAGTTTTGAAAGTCAAAATATTGCTCAAAATTTAAAATTGTTGATCTGAAAGGTCAAAATATCAGAGAAAAGGTCAAAATTATGAGATTAAAAGGTCCAAATATGAGACAAATTCAAAGTTATGAGTTATAATGGTCAAGATATGGAGATAAAATTAAAAAAAAAATAGTTTAACCCCTTAAAGCCTGAAAACACAAACTATAGACAGAAAATTCTAATTTTTTGGAACTGACATTTTTTTTCTTCTTTTTTTGCTTTCTACTGAAATCCAAAAACATTTCCAAATTTCCATAAAATTTAACATTTATATTTTTGTGTCTCATTTGGTACATTAGGTGTCAGATTTTTTAAAATTAATTTATGATCATATTGATTAGATAGAGGTATCATAAAAGTATGTATCAAATACGATACAACAGGCTTCAAGGGGTTAAAAGATCAAACTTTTACATAAAATTTACAATTGTGATTCTGAAAGGTCGAAGTATAAGACAAAAGTTAAAACCATAACTTTGAGTCATAAATGTGAGTTTCAACACTGAAAATATGAAATGAAAACTCATTTCTTTTCCACGTTCCTGACTTTGAATCAGATTATTTCTACTCTTTACTATTTATCATTTTTTTCACTCATCGGGGATGTTTTAAATCTTTAAGGTTAAGTTCACATTTTTGTATTGGAGGAAATCTGCAGACCTCAGACTGGGTGGGCTGGTTATGATAAAAATATGATAGGATCTAGTGGGCCGGGTATAACTGTACATGGGCCAGGTTTGGGCCTTGAGTTTGACACCCCTGGGATAGATGCTGTCAGGGTAGAGGGACTGCTCTAACGTCCACGCTCTCACCATCCACACACACACATTCACAGCAGCATCCCCAAATACACTCCCCTCCAAAAGACCTGGGACGGTGGGACCACTTCCTTTATTTCTGCTCTAGACTGAAAACATTTGAGACAAGAGATCAAAGTTTCAACTTTTATTTCCAGGTATTTTCATCTGGATCTGATATCAACTTTTGTTTGATCCCTCCCGTTTTCTCTGTCTGATCTGGGGGAACGTTAGCAGCCTGACTGTAAAGTCTGGTGGAGGAGGGATAATGGTATGGGGATGTTTTTCAGGATTTTGGCTTCAGCAAACCAAAGCTCTGGGTGGACAAATACTTTTGTCTATATATTGTAGTTATCAGGAATGATCATCTGTACTGATGAGAGGACGTCATAATTCTCTGAAACTGTTTAGAACTGCTGAGTTTTGGTGAGCAGCATCAGTGAGACTCTGACAGAGCAGCAGAGCGATAAAGACAGGATGGAGTAACGGCTCTCCAGTGACACATGGAACATCTCTGTGGCTTTACACGGAGAGAGGGATCATGGGTAACTAACTGTAGGATTCAGAGGCTGACAGACGAGCAGAGAATGACCGCCGTACGAGCAGAACAGAATCAGAGTTTCACAGTTTCAAACTGAAGGCATTTATAAGTGAAAAACTTCAGCCTTAAGGTCTTGTTAGAACTGAAATAATATGAGTTATTTCATTCAAGAGTGATTCCATATAGTCAGTGTAATGTGACTGTGGCTCCTTTGTCTGGTCTCTTTCCCCCACTGTTGCCTTTCTGTGGAGTCTGCCGGGGTGTCGACCCTCTCAGGGACACGTATGGACATACACAGACATGGGGAAACGACAGGGCTAGGAAGGTGTCGACTTTACTGCATAAATACAAAGCAACAAAGGGTGACTGGGCCAATTCCTGACTACGTATGAAACCTGGGGCCCAACACTGAATCAAAAGGTCCTTTTGTATTTTAAATTGTGATGTCCAGACCGCCTGAAAACAAAGCCCAGTCTAGGTGAAGGTCCCCACAACAGACAGAGGGGGCAGGAAGCATATCTTAGGGGTGTTTCCTTCTGTTTAAAATGCTTAAGCCTCCCCATGTTTGGGCTCTTCTCTCTCTCTCTCTAGTCATGATTATGATGTAGAATAAATGGGCTGATAAAAGCAGATGAATCCATGATGAAAACGTCTTTATCTGCAGTAAAAAGCTAAAATAAGCGGTAAATGATCTCCACCTCCACAGAGGAAAAGTGCTGCTCAAACATTAATGCAGGACTGTGACAGCTGCACGTTCAGAGCGCCGTTCCAGCCCCGGGAAGGAGTGAGGGATGAAAGGGACAAAGGAAGGAAGGAAGGTAGCGAGGAAAGATGAAAGGATGAAAGGAAGGGAGGACAGAAGAAGACAGAGGGATGGCTCCTTTTGTAGCTCTCTTTCTTTCTTCTCTCCATCCATCCTGAGAGCGTCAGCGTGTGTGAAAGTGAGAGTGAGCAGCAGAATATAAAGCAGGGGAGCAGAGACGCTCGGGATACACAGTCTGTCCCAGCACATACATCCAAGCAGGAGGAGGAGAGGATTCAACAGCTCTGCTCTGCAATCTGCTGATCAGATCCTCCTGTCTGTTCTCAGAGTTTGGTAAACCAGGACTTCACCACAGCTTTGAACCAGAACTTTATCTAAACATCAGAGAACGACACTGACAGACAGTTTAAGGGTTAATCTTTAATACTGACATTATTTTTTGAATATTACTAATTAATACATTACTAACATGCTATGATGGATATCAGCCTCTCTCGCCTCTTAAATAAACTCTCTGTCCTCGGCTGAACTTTGACCCTCCATGCTGACACCTAAGAGCAGTGCCTCTAAACGTGGGGGTCAGGAGACACTGAGAGAGGGTCTCCTGATGCCGAAAAAAAACCCGAAGAATATTTTTGAATGACAAATTTGCAAATTTACACAAAATTAAGTCTAATTTTAACCCTTTTGATGTTGTTTTTTAATCACTTTTCCCCAATTTTCTGGCCAATTTTAACACATTTTTTGCCACTTTGAAGCCATTTTTGTCCATTTTGAACCATTTCCACTACTTTTTTCTGCATGTTTTTGGCCACTTCTGGACCTGTGTTTAACACTTCCTATTTTTGCCTCTGTTGACCCATATTTACCGCTATTAACCACTTTTTACCCCTTTTTATGCCCATTTTTGCCACTTACAGTCATGGACAAAAGTATTGGCACCCCTGGAATTTTTCCAGAAAATCCACCATTTCTCCCAGAAATTGTTGCAGTCACAAATGTTTTTGGTATACATGTGTTTATTTCCTTTATGTTCATTGGAGCAACACAAAAAATCTGAAGAAAAAAGACAAAATTGACATAATTTTACCCAAAACTCAAAAAATGGGCCAGACAAAAATTATTGTCCCTCTTTTAAAACTGTGGCTAAATCATTTTATTTCCAGCATGTGATGCTCATTTAAACTCACCTGTGGCAGTAACAGGTGCTGGCAATCTAGAAATCACACCTGAAGCCAGTTAGAATGTCTAAAAGTTGACTCAACCTTTGTGTTGTGTGTCTGTGTGTATCACATCAAGCATGGAGGAGAGAAAGAAGAGCCCAGAATCATCTGAGGACTTAAGAAGCAAAATTGTGGAAAAATATGAACAATCTCAAGGTTAAAGACCATCTCCAGAGAGCCTGAAATTCCTCTGTCCACTGTGTGTAATACAATCAAGAAGTTTATAACCCATGGAACTGTGGCTAATCTCCCTGGACGTGGACGAAAGAGAAAAACTGACAAAAGAATGCAACGCAGGATAGTTGGAATGGTGGATAAACATCCTCAGTCAACTTCCACACAGATTCAGGCTGTCCTGCAGACTCAGGGTGCAAAAGTGTCAGCTGGGACCATACGTGGTCATCTGAATGAGATGAAGCGCTATGGCAGGAGACCGAGGAGCACTCCACTACTGACAAAGAGACATAAAAAAGCCAGACTGGAGTTTACAAAAATGTACCTGAGTAAGCCTCAATCCTTCTGGGAGAACATTTTGTGGACAGATGAGACTAAGGTAGAGCTTTTTGGAAAAGCACGTCATTCTACTGTTTACAGAAAACAGAATGAGGCCTACAAAGAAAAGAACACAGTACCTACAGTCAAACATGGTGGAGCTTCAAGGATGTTTTGGGGTTATTTTGCTGCCTCTGGCACTGGGTGCCTTGACTGTGCAAGGAATCATGAAATCTGGAGACTACCAAAAGATTTTGGGCCGCAATGTAGGACCTAGTGTCAGAAAGCTGGGTCTGGGTCAGAGGTCATGGGTGTTCCAGCAGGACAATGATCCCAAACATACCTCAAAAAACACCAAGAAATGGTTGGAGACAAAGCTGGAGAGTTCTGAAGTGGCCAGCAATGAGTCCGGATCTAAATCCCACTGAACACCTATGGAGAGATCTCAGAACTGCTGTTGAAGAAGCACCCTTCAAATCTGAGAGACCTGGAGCAGTTTGGAAAAGAAGAGTGGTCCAAAATTCCAGCTGAGAGGTGTAAGAAGCTTGTTGATGGTTAGAGGAAGTGATTGGTTTCAGTTATTTTTTTCCAAGAGTGTGAAACCAAATATTAAGTTGAGGGTGCCAATAATTTTGTCTGGCCCATTTTTTGAGTTTTGGGTAAAATTATGTCAATTTTGTCTTTTTTCTTCAGGTTTTTTGGTGTTGTTCCAATGAACACAAAGACAATAATCACATGTATACCAAAAACATTTGTAATTACAACAATTTCTGGGAGAAATGGTGGATTTTCTGGAAAAATTCCAGCGGTGCCAATATATTCGTCCATGACTGTAAAAAACATTGTTGTCCATTTGAAACCCTTTCCACCACTTTTTTCTGCATGTTTTTGCCACTTCTGATGCAATTCTTACCACTTTCGATCCACTTGTTACCACTTTTTATGCCTATTTTTGCCAGTTAAACACTTTTCTGCCTATTTTCTGCCTCAGTTAAAGTTTAAACCAATATCTCTGTAACGACCTTTTTGTAATCTAGGGGTAACCAAAAGGAGTAACATAATAAGTTTATAAAACCAAACAAGACTAACTAACAAAAAACTCCCAACTAGAAACAAAAGTTTCAAATATTTATTTACAGGGAAAAATAGGTAATAACAAAATTAACCCTTAATTGACCAAGGGGTGAACAAAGGAAAAAGTTTGCTAACAAAGAATTGACTAATGAAAACCAAAAATGGAAGTATTGACTATTGCTCTATCTCGGGTGTCTTTTGTAAGCTCTCAGATGAGCCAGATCAGTCTCAGCTGCTGCAGACTCCTGAGGTGTGGCAGAATGGGGCGGGGGAGGTGTGGCAGACCTGCAACACAATCAGGGTGAGAGAGGGTCCAAACAAAAACAGGATTCACCTAAACAACTCTGACTTTGCCTTATCAGAGGCCGTAACAATCTCATTCCACTTCACCAAATTTTCCAACCATTTTTCCCGCTTTAAATCAGTTTTGGCCTCTTTCTTGGTGTTACAGTCAGTTGTTTACCGCCATTATGACCAGCTGACCATCTGCAACTTTATGAGAGCTCAGAACCAAAACCTGACCCGTTACCCATAATTCTCTGCCATTTAAAGCCCGGATCCTGATCCCACCTGTGGTTAAAAACATGTAACAGCCATTCACTTCTGATTAAAGTGTTTATGTTTGTAGCTGCTGCATGAATGAGTGTCTTAACAACAACTGCACATCCTGATATTCACACATTGCATGCAGATTAGCTGTAAATAAATGTACCCTGGCACCTCTCCCTCCCTCACACATGTAAACACTCATAAATGCATGCATACACCAACGAATGCATGCTTCTGTTAAAACCACTGCCTATGGGACTGCAATGGAAATCAAACTTAGAACAATGGGTGACACATTTAGCAAAGAACAAGACCGTGTCTGATAAAGAAGGAACAGGGGAAATGTGCCTAAAATGACCTCAAAGCTTCTAGGAAGTAATTCTGCTTATGCTTGATGATGTTTACTATTTTAGCCTCTGATTTTCTCTTTTTAACTGTTTTAAAAATTATTTTTACCCATGCCCCCCCCCCCCCATGTACCTCAGAAAAGCAGAGACCCCCTACATGTACCTCAGAAAAGCAGAGCCCCCTACATATACCTCAGAAAAGCAGAACCCCCCTACATGTACCTCAGAAAAGCAGAGCCTCCCTACATGTACCTCAGAAAAGCAGAAACCCCCTACATGTACCTCAGAAAAGCAGAACCCCCCCTACATGTACCTCAGAAAAGCAGACACCCCCTACATGTACCTCAGAAAAGCAGAGCCCCCCTACATGTACCTCAGAAAAGCAGAACCCCCCTACATGTACCTCAGAAAAGCAGAACTCCCCTACATGTACCTCAGAAAAGCAGAACCCCCCTACATGTACCTCAGAAAAGCAGAGCCTCCCTACATGCACCTCAGAAAAGCAGAACCCCCCTACATGTACCTCAGAAAAGCAGAACCCCCCTACATATACCTCAGAAAAGCAGAGCCCCCCTACACGTACCTCAGAAAAGCAGAGCCCCCCTACATGTACCTCAGAAAAGCAGGGCCCCCCTACATGTACCTCAGAAAAGCAGAGCCCCCCCTACATGTACCTCAGAAAAGCAGAGCCCCCTACATGTACCTCAGAAAAGCAGAGCCCCCCAGGACCCAAGAGAGAATAAAAAGTGACCGACTTCCATCAAAAATCCACATAGATTTTAGTTGTTTCACTGATTAAACTGTATAGAACGGCCTCTGCATGCTTTTCTTTTTTAAAGACCTTTGTATAAACTACTTAATAACTGATATATAATGGTTATAGTCAATATTTGCAAATCTTATTTTGGCAGCCTCAGATCAGTCAAAGCCTTGTGCCCCCCTGATGATCTTTGGCGCCCACCCCTCCCCTGGGGGTACTGGACCCCAGGTTGGGAACCAAGGTTCTATGCCATCATGGCATACCTGCGCATCTCTACTCCCTGAAAATGGTCATTCCGCCTGAGCTCGTTATTTTATGCCAATTCTGCAAACATATAATAATAGGCTCACACTTGTTTTGTCATTTCATCCAAGCCCTTTTTAACCTGCACAGTGTGACGGAAAAACCCAGAATTGGGCGGAAAACCGACAAATCTGGCAACCCTGACTGGGCTTCTGGGTGAAAAGCAGCCAAACATTCTTCTGTCTACATCTGTTAATCTTCAGTTATCTGCTGAGCTGTCTTCCATGTCAAAATGATAATGCATGTGGATTTTAAACCCTATGTAGAGCAGTCTGGGGTCAAAATGCATCTGCAGTGTTGCAAACATAGAAATCACTGACATTTTTCTAACATTTATGTTCACTGTCAGCGCTGGTTTGATGCTCCACATAGGACTGAACTGTTAAATCAAACATCCTGCTCTATCAGCATCATTTAAGACTTAAATCTCCTTACAGTCCAGGATGTTGTCTTCTATCGTAGTATTCTTTCACAGGGAGCTGTTATTAAAGAAGTATGTTAAAACTACCACCACTGATGGATTCATCTAGACCTGGAGTCTCTTCTATATAAATAGATGTAGAGATGCTGGTTGTCATGGTTTAATCGGCCCTGTGTTCTGTACGTCTTGTTCTAGTATAAAAATGTGATGTGGTGCTATAGTAACGTCATGCTTCCTGTCGTTATCTTCCCGGCCAGATGAAGCTGCACGCCAGAGAAAGATAAACGCGGTTCATATGTAAGGAAGAGGCTGGAAACGTTCTATCTCTACATTTTACAGAAATCTGAGGTGAAGAGCAGAACCAACAGGAGTGTTTTTAGGACTCCTGGTTGTGTGCTGAGCGTGTAAACAGAGACTTCCTGTTGCAGAAATCTGGATGTGATAGCTTTGATAGAAACAAGCGTCATGTGTGACATGAGAACAGCGTCTGAATATTCTCACATGGAGGCTGAGGAGTCTGCACACAGACGATAAGACACCTCCAGACTCAATGATCATGAACACAGGGCTGAAAAAGAACTCACTGGAAAGATCATAAGAATACGGTGGCCCTGAAGGTAAAAACATGACAATAACAAAAACCCCAAACAAATAAGACAACACAGCATCAGCTATGAATGAAACAGGCGGGTTTCTGCAGGCAGCATGGATCCTAACTGAGTAGAAGAACACTGCCAGTCTGGTTAACTCCTAAACGCCAGACAGAGAAAGTCAGAGAGCCAATCAGAGTGGGAGGATTTTACCTAAACTCTGAGTGTAAATGTGATTTCCTCTTCACCATTGTGTCAGATTGATAAAATTTGCTGTTGTGTTTTGTGATTTGTTTTGTGTTTTGCACTTCAGGGCCTCCATACCAGAATAGTTAGGACAGGGTATACTGTTTCACCTTGCAGCCAGGAGCTTTCTTCTGCATACGCATACATGATGCATGCTACTGGAAAAACCACAAACTGCTCCTCCAGGCTCTAGACCAGTGTTACTCAACCCTGCTCAACCAAAGAGCCAAACTGATTAAAAATACCTTTGCAAGAGCCACAATCTAAGTGGTGAAAAGTGGCAAAAATGGTCAAAAACAGCAAAAATGTCTGAAAAGGGGCGAGAATGGGTGAGAAGTGACATAAAAATGAGTTACAGGTGGCAAAAACGGTCCAAAAAGGGGCAAAAATGTGGCAAAGAATGGGTGGAAAGTGACTAAAATGGGCAGAAAAAAAATAGGAAACAAGTAGTATTTATTGGCAAAAGGTAGCTTAAATGGGCAAAAAATGGTGAAAAAGGGCAAAAATGGGAAAAAGTGGAAAAAATAAGTGGCGTAATGGGCAAAAAACCCAGGAAACATGGTATTTAATGGCAAAAAATGGGTGAAAAGTGGTGAAAAAGGCAAAAATTGGAAAAAGTGGCAAAAAGTGGAAAAATAAGTGGCAAAAAAAAAACAGGAAATGTGGTATTTGATGGCAAAAGGTAGCCCTTATGGGTGAAAAAGGGCAAAAAAGGTTTCCCTTTAATGTCTTCTGGGGGGAAAAATTTAAAATTAAGACATAAAAGAGCCACAGGTTGAGTATCACTGCTTTAGACAGAGGATTTTTCAAAGGTCACATATTTGACCCCTTTAAGACAGGTTTATATCTCAGAGGTCCTCAAACATGCCTGTGAAGTTTGCTGCTGTAAAAACACTCCAGTGTTTATTTCTGCATGCCTGTTAACCTCCTCTGTTTCAGCCCTGCTCAGAACCAGCTGTTTCTGTGTCTATGGCTTTAAATGTTAATGAGCTGTCTGACTCCTCCCCTGACTCCACCCCTCTCAGCTGAGGTGGATCAGGAGAGGAGGGTGGAACTTTCTTCCAAGATGGAAGGGCCAACTGAACTTGGGGGCGGGTCTAACTCCCCACATGACATCATGAGGGGAACAGCTTGTGATGTCTCTCTGACTCTTGGGGGGTTGTTGACAGGCCAGGGGCCCATGTTTTTTCTAGACAAGTCTAATAAAGTGATTTTTGCGTAACGTGTGACTTTAAATCCTGCCTGCTGTCGTTTCTCGAGTTTTTTGCCTGAATATTTTACAACTTTCAGGACACAAAAGTAGCTTTTGACTGCATTCATTTTCATGATAATCACGGCGTTTTGGTAGAGTTGATCTATGCAGACATCATTTCTTTGCCTCCTGTCTGAAGTTCTCTGCTTTGTTGTGATATCATCTGTAAATAACTTTTTTACATGATTACATTTATTCTACTGGTTTAAACCTGAATTTTAAAAACAGGATCTCTCTGTCTCAGCTGATCGGACAGCCATGTTTGTCTCTGTTGTTGTGGAGGATTGATGCCACATGCATTTCATTCCATAACAACTCTGCATAAAATTACATGCACATTTCCACATTAGGAGACAGAAGAGACTGAATTTCATGGATTAACCCATAAGAAATGCCACACAATAAAATGCAAGGAGCAGAAATGTAATTTGATGAAGCAGTTTTTTGGTTTATTAATTGGATTTTAGAGTTTTCAGACAACAGTGGAGCTCAGTGTGAGGAGAGGAGGAACATTTTTCAGGTTTTCTTACACATGCACAATATTTCTTTGCACATTCTGTCATTTTTAGTGATTTTAATACATTTTATCATGGTTAAGATAAAGAAAAGAGATAAGATTAAGTATGAGCAGAGCTGTTGTCCTGTTTAATGTGATGTAGATAGAAAGTAGAGAATAAAATGCCATGTAAAGAGGTTCTTTAGGGACCGTATGTGGGGACCCATGCAGCTATAATGAGCTCCAGAAATAGCCCAGGGTTATACGAGTACACTGGGATATATGGAGGGGTAACTTCAGGTAAGGAGCTACACTATATTGTAGTGCAGGAGTGTATGGGTGTATTGGGAGGTGAGCGTGGCTATATGAGATATAATGCTGTAATCAGCTCTCTGCAGGAGGAAAACCAGCCCAGCTTATTAGCTTCTGCAGAGAGAGAGAATCAGGCTGACAGTCGCTCGCTCTGTTTGAAACGCAAGACTGCTAATCCTGTACAGCCACAAGCTTTAGGCTTTAAAACACACACACGCACACCCAGACACACACACTATTGTGTTTCTGTCCTTGTGAGGAGCCTCAGCTGACGTAACACTTTTATTTGTCCCTAACTGTGGAATAAAAACCGATTCTGACATCAGAACTAACCTTCTGAAAACCTTTGAGAGGCTGAGGACCACTCTGCATGTTCCTGTGCAGCAGCTATCACTGATTTAGTCAGACTAATTTAAAACAACGTGTTGAAGGTAGAGGATACCTCTGCTCTGCAGCTCTGCAGAGTTAAAGGTCAGCGGTTAGTTCTGTGGTGACTAACAGCTGGGATTAAAGAGTTCATGAGGGTTTGGTTCATCTGGACCAGTGTTACTCAACCAAAGAGCCAAACTGTTGAAAAATACTTTTGCAAGAGCCACATCTAAGTGGTGAAAAGTGGCAAAAACGACTTAAAGTAGCAATAAAAACAAGTTAAAGGTGGCAAAAATGCACCAAAAGTGGCAAAAAATGAGAGAAAAGTGACTAAAATGGGTAAAAAACAATAAGAGTGGCAAAAAAGGGCAAAACAAAAATAGGAAACAAG